>NC_136802.1:3901630-3974130 GCF_951216825.1 Electrona antarctica | reverse complement strand
TATACTATAGATCTGCTATCCTATAGATCTGCTATGCTATAGATCTGCTATGCTATAGATATGCTATCCTATAGATATGCTATGCTATAGATCTGCTATGCTATAGATCTGCTATACTAGAACCTCTGTTCTAAATCCTAAGAGTTTTCTGATAAAACTACATTGCTATCCAGTATATATAGGCCTATATATACGTTTAGCTGAACTGTAAAACCACACAGATCCTTTCCCAGTTCTAAAGGGTTGATAGAACTCACCAGTGATGGAAGCTGAGGTTCCACTGGCCATCCTGTCTACAGCTGTTGGTTGAACTGTAAAACATTAACATACAGTAAGTTACAATAATCTGCTGTTATTATAGGTTTGTTGTCATTACTGTTATATTGTTATATCACACATTGGACAATATAATGAATATAATATATTTAGACCAGCAGTTTTCAAAGAAGGACCTGCACCAAATGGACCCTCAGGTCCATTTGGTTCCAGTTCATGGTAGATTTCAGAACCACTGCTAGAGATGAACAGACTCTAAATGTGTCTCCATCACAACATCTCTCTCACATGTAATAGTTCTCTGACCGACACCATGTCAACATTAGTGTGTCCACACTAGACCTACTGATTCATTATTTAGAGCCTGGATTCACACATTCATTTTGACTGAACTAACCACAGAGCTGTTTGCGTGCGTGCGTGTGTGCGTGTGTGTGTGTGCTTGCGTGCACATAAACATTACTAATAATATAACTGTTACAGTGATAATCACATTCCTCACTGTCTGTCATTTACTCCACACACACACACACACACACACACACACACACACACACACACACACACACACACACACACACACACACACACACACACACACACACACACACACACACACACACACACACACACACACACACACACACACACACCAGCAGGTGAAAGCAGATGTTAACAAGCCTTTCTTGTTGTTCTAACCTCGTATCCACATTCATTACAAAAAAAAGTGGTGAAAATAGCAGATCCACAAGCTCAATACACGTAGTATCGCGAAGCATTGTGAGCTTGTAGATCTGGTATTTTCCGCTAGTTTCCAGGGACACATGACGGCCCAGTGATGATACTACGATGTGATTGGACACTAGACTGGCCCAGTGATGTTACTATGATGTGATTGGACACTAGACTGGCCCAGTGATGTTACTACGACCTGATTGGACACTAGACTGGCCCAGTGATGATACTACGATGTGATTGGACACTAGACTGGCCCAGTGATGTTACTACGATGACTACGAGGAGGTCTGGGAGGAGCAAACCATGCGTACTTAGAGGGGAGGGTGGTGAGGAGGTCTGGGAGGAGCAAACCATGCATACTTAGAGGGGAGGGTGGTGAGGAGGTCTGGGAGGAGCAAACCATGCTTACTTAGAGGGGAGGGTGGTGAGGAGGTCTGGGAGGAGCAAACCATGCATACTGGGAGAGGAGGGTGGTGAGGAGGTCTGGGAGGAGCAAACCATGCTTACTTAGAGGGGAGGGTGGTGAGGAGGTCTGGGAGGAGCAAACCATGCATACTAGGAGAGGGGAGGGTGGTGGGGAGGTCTGGGAGGAGCAAACCATGCATACTTAGAGGGGAGGGTGGTGAGGAGGTCTGGGAGGAGCAAACCATGCATACTTAGAGGGGAGGGTGGTGAGGAGGTCTGGGAGGAGCAAACCATGCATACTGGGAGAGGAGGGTGGTGAGGAGGTCTGGGAGGAGCAAACCATGCATACTTAGAGGGGAGGGTGGTGAGGAGGTCTGGGAGGAGCAAACCATGCTTACTTAGAGGGGAGGGTGGTGAGGAGGTCTGGGAGGAGCAAACTATGCATACTGGGAGAGGAGGGTGGTGAGGAGGTCTGGGAGGAGCAAACCATGCATACTGGGAGAGGGGAGGGTGGTGAGGAGGTCTGGGAGGAGCAAACCATGCTTACTTAGAGGGGAGGGTGGTGAGGAGGTCTGGGAGGAGCAAACCATGCTTACTTAGAGGGGAGGGTGGTGAGGAGGTCTAGGAGGAGCAAACCATGCTTACTTAGAGGGGAGGGTGGTGAGGAGGTCTGGGAGGAGCAAACCATGCATACTGGGAGAGGAGGGTGGTGAGGAGGTCTGGGAGGAGTAAACCATGCATACTAGGAGAGGGGAGGGTGGGGAGGAGGTCTGGGAGGAGCAAACCATGCATACTGGGAGAGGGGAGGGTGGGGAGGAGGTCTGGGAGGAGCAAACCATGCATACTGGGAGAGGGGAGGGTGGGGAGGAGGTCTGGGAGGAGCAAACCATGCATACTTAGAGGGGAGGGTGGTGAGGAGGTCTGGGAGGAGCAAACCATGCATACTGGGAGAGGGGAGGGTGGGGAGGAGGTCTGGGAGGAGCAAACCATGCTTACTTAGAGGGGAGGGTGGTGAGGAGGTCTGGGAGGAGCAAACCATGCATACTGGGAGAGGGGAGGGTGGGGAGGAGGTCTGGGAGGAGCAAACCATGCTTACTTAGAGGGGAGGGTGGTGGGGAGGTCTGGGAGGAGCAAACCATGCATATTTAGAGGGGAGGGTGGTGAGGAGGTCTGGGAGGAGCAAACCATGCATACTAGGAGAGGGGAGGGTGGTGAGGAGGTCTGGGAGGAGCAAACCATGCATACTAGGAGAGGGGAGGGTGGTGAGGAGGTCTGGGAGGAGCAAACCATGCATACTAGGAGAGGGGAGGGTGGTGAGGAGGTCTGGGAGGAGCAAACCATGCATACTAGGAGACGGGAGGGTGGTGAGGAGGTCTGGGAGGAGTAAACCATGCATACTAGGAGAGGGGAGGGTGTTGAGGAGGTCTGGGAGGAGCAAACCATGCATACTGGGAGAGGGGAGGGTGGTGGGGAGGTCTGGGAGGAGCAAACCATGCATACTGGGAGAGGGGAGGGTGGTGGGGAGGTCTGGGAGGAGCAAACCATGCATACTGGGAGAGGGGAGGGTGGTGGGGAGGTCTGGGAGGAGCAAACCATGCATACTGGGAGAGGGGAGGGTGGTGGGGAGGTCTAGGAGGAGCAAACCATGCATACTGGGTGAGGGGAGGGTGGTGGGGAGGTCTGGGAGGAGCAAACCATGCATACTGGGGGAGGGGAGGGTGGTGGGGAGGTCTGGGAGGAGCAAACCATGCATACTTAGAGGGGAGGGTGGTGAGGAGGTCTGGGAGGAGCAAACCATGCATACTTAGAGGGGAGGGTGGTGGGGAGGTCTGGGAGGAGCAAACCATGCATACTAGGAGAGGGGAGGGTGGTGAGGAGGTCTGGGAGGAGCAAACCATGCATACTAGGAGAGGGGAGGGTGGTGAGGAGGTCTGGGAGGAGTAAACCATGCATACTAGGAGAGGGGAGGGTGGTGGGAAGGTCTGGGAGGAGCAAACCATGCATACTTAGAGGGGAGGGTGGTGGGGAGGTCTGGGAGGAGCAAACCATGCATACTTAGAGGGGAGGGTGGTGAGGAGGTCTGGGAGGAGCAAACCATGCATACTTAGAGGGGAGGGTGGTGAGGAGGTCTGGGAGGAGCAAACCATACATACTTAGAGGGGAGGGTGGTGAGGAGGTCTGGGAGGAGCAAACCATACATACTGGGAGAGGGGAGGGTGGTGGGGAGGTCTGGGAGGAGCAAACCATACATACTGGGAGAGGGGAGGGTGGTGGGGAGGTCTGGGAGGAGCAAACCATGCTTACTTAGGGAGGGGAGGGTGGTGGGGAGGTCTGGGAGGAGCAAACCATGCATACTTAGGGAGGGGAGGGTGGTGAGGAGGTCTGGGAGGAGCAAACCATGCATACTTAGGAGACCATTTGTAGCATTTTGTAGTCCATTGAGGCTTAGTCTAGTGGCTCCAATGAAGTTCGTATATCTTCCTATATTAACAATCTTTTCCCTGACAGCCCATACATCACAACAGAAAAGTCCTATCTGATTGACAGCCCATACATCACAACAGAAAAGTCCTATCTGATTGACAGCCCATACATCGCAACAGAAAAGTCCTATCTGATTGACAGCCCATACATCACAACAGAAAAGTCCTATCTGATTGACAGCCCATACATCACAACAGAAAAGTCCTATCTGATTGACAGCCCATACATCACAACAGAAAAGTCCTATCTGATTGACAGCCCATACATCACAACAGAAAAGTCCTATCTGATTGACAGCCCATATACATCCAAACAGAAAAGTCCTATCTGATTGACAGCCCATACATCACAACAGAAAAGTCCTATCTGATTGACAGCCCATACATCACAACAGAAAAGTCCTATCTGATTGACAGCCCATACATCCAAACAGAAAAGTCCTATCTGATTGACAGCCCATCCACACAGAAAAGTCCTATCTGATTGACAGCCCATACATCACAACAGAAAAGTCCTATCTGATTGACAGCCCATACATCCAAACAGAAAAGTCCTATCTGATTGACAGCCCATCCACACAGAAAAGTCCTATCTGATTGACAGCCCATACATCACAACAGAACTCTCCATCATTTAGCTGGGGACCACCTGGAACCCCCTCAAGGACCACTGGTTGAAAACCACTATAGCATTAGCAGCAGACAGCACAGTGGCCACAACACAATACAGATAGTCCAGGGGCTGAGTCACATTCTGGTACCACCTATGGTGACCGTAACATTTGTGTATTCCTGCATGTCTCTAGTTTATTATTTTGGTATGGTAACTATTCCATTCAGTAGCTTAATGCCAGTTATCACCACTTATATGTGACTATACCATTAACAACCTATAGGCTATAAGGCAACATTGTCCACATTTCATTATGCTCTAAGTAGCATGTGACATGTCAAACTATGGGGGTTTTCATCATTCTGAATCCATTCCAAGCATTCGTTTTGCACAAAAAACACTCCTTGGCATACATTCGACCATATTAGCCACTTGCCCAAATGTGCCCAAATGCTTCGTTTCGCCTCTCATCAAGCTCAGCCAATCATCGGAAGAAGGCTGTCCACCTGAGCACTATTTAAGAACTGCTATCAGCTGTGTGAGTTGGCAGTGTGTTAGAAAATGTCCATGGAGATGGTGGATGTGTGTGGTAGTTTGCTATCACCATGTTGTTGACCTACACACCCTTCTGGACTTTAATGATCGGTTTTGTTTGGTAAATGTTGAACTTTCTAGAAGGCTGTTAAAAGTTTCAGGGCAGCCTATGGTTGGTTGATTGATTGTCTGATTACTGCTAAGCACTTTGACTTGATGTGATTTGTTTGTAGAGCTACTGGCGCCAGCTTTTTGTAACAGTTTATTTTGATATATATATATATAGGTTAGATCACTTGTAGATTTCACTTGTAATTATTTATTTCATGTTAGGTAAGGTGGGGTGTACTTAAAGTTAGGTTAAGAGTGTTGTTTATTGATTTACGCCATGCAGGGCTTATTTTCTGTGTCGGTTTAAGTTTAAAGTCATGTCTTGAAATATATACATTTATAAATACCATATATTGCAGTAAATTATGGTTGTCTAAAGAGTGTTGGCTTTTAAATGTAAATTGCACGTGAACTCTTTAAAAATAACCTTATCAAAGGGCAGAAAATAAACAACGGTTCACTTTTCAGTCGCAATCCTTTATTCCCCCGAGACCTACAAGGATTGTAACAAATACACAGAACACAATGTTACCTGTACCCTTGGTATTCCCTAGGATCTAACACAATGTTACCTGTACCCTTGGTATTCCCTAGGATCTAACACAATGTTACCTGTACCCTTGGTATTCCCTAGGATCTAACACAATGTTACCTGTACCCTTGGTATTCCCTAGGATCTAACACAATGTTACCTGTACCCTTGGTATTCCCTAGGATCTAACACAATGTTACCTGTACCCTTGGTATTCCCTAGGATCTAACACAATGTTACCTGTACCCTTGGTATTCCCTAGGATCTAACACAATGTTACCTGTACCCTTGGTATTCCCTAGGATCTAACACAATGTTACCTGTACCCTTGGTATTCCCTAGGATCTAACACAATGTTACCTGTACCCTTGGTATTCCCTAGGATCTATCACAATGTTACCTGTACCCTTGGTATTCCCTCTAGGATCTAACACAATGTTACCTGTACCCTTGGTATTCCCTAGGATCTAACACAATGTTACCTGTACCCTTGGTATTCCCTAGGATCTAACACAATGTTACCTGTACCCTTGGTATTCCCTCTAGGATCTAACACAATGTTACCTGTACCCTTGGTATTCCCTAGGATCTAACACAATGTTACCTGTACCCTTGGTATTCCCTAGGATCTAACACATGTTACCTGTACCCTTGGTATTCCCTAGGATCTAACACAATGTTACCTGTACCCTTGGTATTCCCTAGGATCTAACACAATGTTACCTGTACCCTTGGTATTCCCTCGTACAGGATCTTGTTGCTAAACATGTACTGTACACTGTTGCTGCTTCACACGTTGACATTTAGACTCTTAAGGTTTCAGTTGTTCCACAACCTGTGATCATCTCTCATCCTCCATGTCTGTCTGTCTGTCTGTCTGTCTGTCTGTCTGTCTGTCTGTCTGTCTGTCTGTAGCTCCACCTCCATCACTGTCTGTCTGTCTGTCTGTCTGCAGCTCCACCTCCACCATCACTGTCTGTCTGCAGCTCCACCTCCACCTCCTCCATCACTGTCTGTCTGTCTGTCTGCAGCTCCACCTCCACCTCCTCCATCACTGTCTGTCTGTCTGTCTGCAGCTCCACCTTCACCTCCTCCTACAAGAACCCCATGGTGAGTCCAGTGTTCTTTTTTAGATATTCTTTTTGGTTTTGGTTTAATAAAGTTTCTAGCATCGTGAGTCGTGACTACGAGCTGTGCGACCTTTGTTCTTAAGTCAAAGATATTTTTTTGGCCTTTATTGATATGGTACACTAGTAATTAGACAGGAAAGGGGGAGACAGATACGATACGATACAACATCATTGTCAGCTTGCACTGACATTTGTTTTGCGTCCATGACGTCACCGTTCAAGATACAGACAAGACAGACACAATACATTACAAAAAGATACATTACAGGACACACATCACAGAAACAGATATAGGAACAAGAACACCTCTGGTTTACCCATTTTGGTTTAAAAGCAGTATACAAAACTACAAGAGTTCTTTAGCCATAGTGGACCAATAGTGGACCACAATGGAAACAAGCAAAGGCTTTTTTGTGTCTACGTCCATTTGGCGTTTTTTAAAATGTCATTTTCTGTAATTCTCTTAAACTGCCAATAAAGTATTCTATCTACATTAATGTTAATTTAATGTGAATATGACGGATTTGGCAAGGAAGCTATAGTTTTCATCTGCAGTCCCACAATACATAAAAACTAAAACAATATAATACATTACATTGGGAAACAAGTATACAGGAACAATGTATGTAGGTGCATACGGTTTAGCAGCGTTTTTATAGGGCAATATATTTGCAAACAAAGTAACTTGCTTTCAAATAAGTCAGGACACTGTCAAAGTGCACGTGGTGGACCCTCTTGTAAACAAGTGTAATGCTTTATTGGGTCGTCCACTCACAGTTAACAGTCTTTGTATTGAGTTGTGCTTGAAATGTACTGTAATTCTGCAAACTGTTAATACATATTTCAATCAATTAATCAATGGTCAGGTAGGACACCTACTGGACGACAAGAGGTACTGCATAAATCTCAAAGGAAAACTATCATTCCCAGACATGTCCTCTCCATTATAGTTACAGAGTGACCAAACGTGTCCCTTTGCGTGGGACTGACCCTCAGGCATCCCACAAACTGAGACCCTGTCCCACATTGTGACTGACAGGCATCAGTGTTCAAATTGAGACCCTGTCCCACATTGTGACTGACAGGCATCAGTGTTCAAACTGAGACCCTGTCCCACATTGTGACTGACAGGCATCAGTGTTCAAATTGAGACCCTGTCCCACATTGTGACTGACAGGCATCAGTGTTCAAACTGAGACCCTGTCCCACATTGTGACTGACAGGCATCAGTGTTCAAACTGAGACCCTGTCCCACATTGTGACTGACAGGCATCAGTGGTCAAACTGAGACCCTGTCCCACATTGTGACTGGCAGCCATCAGTGTTCAAACTGAGACCCTGTCCCACATTGTGACTGGCAGGCATCAGTGTTCAAACTGAGACCCTGTCCCACATTGTGACTGGCAGCCATCAGTGTTCAAACTGAGACCCTGTCCCACATTGTGACTGACAGGCATCAGTGTTCAAACTGAGACCCTGTCCCACATTGTGACTGACAGGCATCAGTGTTCAAATTGAGACCCTGTCCCACATTGTGACTGACAGGCATCAGTGTTCAAACTGAGACCCTGTCCCACATGGTGACTGACAGGCATCAGTGTTCAAACTGAGACCCTGTCCCACATGGTGACTGACAGGCATCAGTGTTCAAACTGAGACCCTGTCCCACATTGTGACTGGCAGGCATCAGTGTTCAAACTGAGACCCTGTCCCACATTGTGACTGGCACAATGATTTCATCTGATCTAACGTATTAAGACCTGAGGCTGATTCTACACATGAGTTCTAAATCAGTAGATCTCAAACGTTTTCAAGTCAAGGACACCCAGAATGATGTGTATTTGGCTGCGGCGGACCCCCCCCCCCCCCTGCTCCATCGAAAAATATGTTTCCAGGGACCCCCAGAAGAGAGGATTTGAGTTAAAATATACAACATTTTAATATTAATGCATTTTTTCAACACTCAACACTGACGATTGTTCTAATAAACCTCGCAGCGTGGCACAATGTGACATGCTGTGAGCTTGTAGATCTGCTATGCTATAGATCTGCTATGCTATAGATCTGCTATACTAGAACCTCTGTTCTAAATCCTAAGAGTTTTCTGATAAAACTACATTGCTATCCAGTATATATAGGCCTATATATACGTTTAGCTGAACTGTAAAACCACACAGATCCTTTCCCAGTTCTAAAGGGTTGATAGAACTCACCAGTGATGGAAGCTGAGGTTCCACTGGCCATCCTGTCTACAGCTGTTGGTTGAACTGTAAAACATTAACATACAGTAAGTTACAATAATCTGCTGTTATTATAGGTTTGTTGTCATTACTGTTATATTGTTATATCACACATTGGACAATATAATGAATATAATATATTTAGACCAGCGGTTTTCAAAGAGGGTTCCAATGGACCCTCACAGGTCTGTAACTCTGAGAGTACATATGGAACCAAATGGACCCTCACAGGTCTGTAACTCTGAGAGTATGGAACCAAATGGACCCTCACAGGTCTGTAACTCTGAGAGTATGGAACCAAATGGACCCTCACAGGTCTGTAACTCTGAGAGTACATATGGAACCAAATGGACCCTCACAGGTCTGTAACTCTGAGAGTACATATGGAACCAAATGGACCCTTACAGGTCTGTAACTCTGAGAGTGTAGATATGGAACCAAATGGACCCTTATGGGTCTGTAACTCTGAGAGTACATATGGAACCAAATGGACCCTTACAGGTCTGTAACTCTGAGAGTGTACATATGGAACCAAATGGACCCTTATGGGTCTGTAACTCTGAGAGTACATATGGAACCAAATGGACCCTTACAGGTCTGTAACTCTGAGAGTGTACATATGGAACCAAATGGACCCTTATGGGTCTGTAACTCTGAGAGTACATATGGAACCAAATGGACCCTCACAGGTCTGTAACTCTGAGAGTACATATGGAACCAAATGGACCCTTATGGGTCTGTAACTCTGAGAGTACATATGGAACCAAATGGACCCTCACAGGTCTGTAACTCTGAGAGTACATATGGAACCAAATGGACCCTAACAGGTCTGTAACTCTGAGAGTACATATGGAACCAAATGGACCCTAACAGGTCTGTAACTCTGAGAGTACATATGGAACCAAATGGACCCTCACAGGTCTGTAACTCTGAGAGTACATATGGAACCAAATGGACCCTCACAGGTCTGTAACTCTGAGAGTGTAGATATGGAACCAAATGGACCCTCACAGGTCTGTAACTCTGAGAGTGTACATATGGAACCAAATGGACCCTCACAGGTCTGTAACTCTGAGAGTACATATGGAACCAAATGGACCCTCACAGGTCTGTAACTCTGAGAGTGTACATATGGAACCAAATGGACCCTCACTGGTCTGTAACTCTGAGAGTACATATGGAACCAAATGGACCCTCACAGGTCTGTAACTCTGAGAGTACATATGGAACCAAATGGACCCTCACAGGTCTGTAGCTCTGAGAGTACATATGGAACCAAATGGACCCTCACAGGTCTGTAACTCTGAGAGTACATATGGAACCAAATGGACCCTAACAGGTCTGTAACTCTGAGAGTACATATGGAACCAAATGGGCCCTAACAGGTCTGTAACTCTGAGAGTACATATGGAACCAAATGGACCCTAACAGGTCTGTAACTCTGTAATAATAATAATAATAATCACAGCAGTGTAATTATTTAACTAAATATGCAGATAAGTAAGACTGTAGGTATAGACCGTGTTCACGCACGCACGCACGCACGCACGCACGCTACATTCTACATTCTTCTCTAATGATGTTGTTCCATGTGTACATGGTTGTATGTGGGTAGGAAACCTGTTTGACAACCTCTCTGTCCCTCCTGTCCCCGTCGTGCTCAAACCAGGAAACATTTATTATTATTATTATTATTACTACTATTATTATTATCAACTATCTACTGCAGGTTCCCAAACATTCTAACCCTTTGACCCAAAAGAGAGAATGTTTTCTCTCCGAGACCCAAACTAGAGAAATCACTTCACGCTGTGTTGTGAGCTTGTAGATCGACTGTGTTGTGAGCTTGTAGATCGACGGTGTTGTGAGCTTGTAGATCGACTGTGTTGTGAGCTTGTAGATCGACTGTGTTGTGAGCTTGTAGATCGACTGTGTTGTGAGCTTGTAGATCGACTGTTGTGAGCTTGTATAGATCGACGGTGTTGTGAGCTTGTATAGATCGACGGTGTTGTGAGCTTGTAGATCGACTGTGTTGTGAGCTTGTAGATCGACTGTTGTGAGCTTGTATAGATCGACGGTGTTGTGAGCTTGTATAGATCGACGGTGTTGTGAGCTTGTAGATCGACGGTGTTGTGAGCTTGTAGATCGACGGTGTTGTGAGCTTGTATAGATCGACGGTGTTGTGAGCTTGTATAGATCGACTGTGTTGTGAGCTTGTATAGATCGACGGTGTTGTGAGCTTGTAGATCGACGGTGTTGTGAGCTTGTATAGATCGACTGTGTTGTGAGCTTGTATAGATCGACGGTGTTGTGAGCTTGTAGATCGACTGCGTTTGTGTGAGACACCATCTACTCGCTGAAGATAACATGTGAGCATTCCTCCATAGCTAAACCCAATTTAAAACTTCCTTTCACTTGAACTACATTGCATGTAGGCTGTAGACCATTATGGAAGAGAACACACACACACACACACACACACACACACACACACACACACACACACACACACACACACACACACACACACACACACAAAGTCATTATGAAAAACCTTCTCAAAACAATGATTTTGTACTTCAAAACATTGAGTATTTTACCTTATTGGTTGTGTGACAGAAAGGTGCTGAGTGGATTCCAGCTGCGTGAGGCGGTGCTTCTGGAATGTGTTGTATTCTAAAAGCATAAAGAGAATGATAGCAGTCAACAATGGAAACACGACAGTATAAAAACATGCTCTACTTTGACACATAATATGATATTACCTATAAGTACGACACCCTCCTCTCTCTACTGTCTGCTGGCTAGTGTTTCTGACATTTACAAATGTAAGACCACGCCTTTCTGGTCCACGCCTTCATCACCTCAAGAATAGATCACTGCCAACGCCCTCTTCTCCGGTTTACCATCAACAGCAACAAATGCTCTTAGATTAGTCCAAAATGCAGCAGCTAGAGTACTCACCATGGAAAAGGAAATGGTTTCAGGATGTTATCAGATGACTCGTTAAACTGAATGGTTTCAGGATGTTATCAGATGACTCGTTAAACTGAATGGTTTCAGGATGTTATCAGATGACTCGTTAAACTGAATGGTTTCGGGATGTTATCAGATGACTCGTTAAACTGAATGTTTTCAGGATGTTATCAGATGACTCGTTAAACTGAATGGTTTCAGGATGTTATCAGATGACTCGTTAAACTGAATGGTTTCAGGATGTTATCAGATGACTCGTTAAACTGAATGGTTTCAGGATGTTATCAGATGACTCGTTAAACTGAATGGTTTCAGGATGTTATCAGATGACTCGTTAAACTGAATGGTTTCAGGATGTTATCAGATGACTCGTTAAACTGAATGGTTTCAGGATGTTATCAGATGACTCGTTAAACTGAATGGTTTCAGGATGTTATCAGATGGTTTCAGGATGTTATCAGATGACTCGTTAAACTGAATGGTTTCAGGATGTTATCAGATGACTCGTTAAACTGAATGGTTTCAGGATGTTATCAGATGACTCGTTAAACTCCGTCATCAGCCCTTTATCAACACCATGCCATGGAGCCAGTATGGACATTCACTACATATTGACGTTTGTTGTCCGGCGTTGCGTTGGTCGTGTTGTCCTACTACTCATCATCATCATTTTTCGACCGCGGTCGAGATCATGGATTTCACGATGCCACGCTAGACTTCCTGTTGAGATCATGGATCTCACAACGCCACGCCAGACTTCCCGGTCCTTCATTTCCATCCCCAGTTCCTGCTTTACTGATGCACGTGTCCCTAGCGATAGGGACAGTTTTTCTACTCCAGAGAAGAAGAAGGGAAGATATAACCTCATTGTCAACTCTGTAGCAGTGGCCGGCAAACTGTGTTCTTCTGGATCGGACTAGTGTAGAAACACGGGGAAGGTTGCTGTATATTAGATCAGTCGATGGGTGGCTCTTCCAAGACAGATTTTGTGCTCTCATTAGAAGGCGGGAGTGTAAGTGCCCGTCAAGTGTCCATCAGTGGCGTGCACAGACATTTATAGGGGCAGGTGCTCAAGTGAAAAAAGGGCACCTTGTGCAGCGCGTGGAAACGGCCGGTTGCCTTAATAGTGTGAGTTTTATAGATTGTGGGCCTAAATAATATATTAGAAGCTTTTTATCAAGAATTGATCAATGTCACCATGGAATAAGAAAGGGCACATTGCGCTCTAGCACCCCCTAGTGTCTATCTGTGCACGCCACTGGTGTCCATGTCTCGGAACCATAGAGTAGAATACTAACCCTATAGAGCGTCGCAGTCCCCCCCCCCCCCCCCCCCCCCGAGGGACCCGGAAAAGTATTCCCCGTTCATTTTCCTCTTAGACTTTTCAAAAAGTATTAATTTATTTAAAGACGTTTACGCTGCGGACAAAGCCAACTCGAGTTGTGACAAATCATGACAATAAACACAACCTCAGTCTTAACCGGGCCACGCGAGTAAACATAAAGCGAAGTTCTCGTATTATCGCAGTGTCGCCAGCATGTTTCTGCCTCGGGCAGCAGTATAGTTTCACTTCGGTAGGCAGTATGTAGGAAATGTCCATATTGCTCCATTGCGTGTTCTTGATAAGAACATATTGGTCATTATGGGTTGATGACATTCGACGCGGGTGGTTTTGGGAGTGTGGGGGGGGGGGGGGGGGGGGGGGACGGACGTGTAATATTAGGAGAGACAGAAGATGATTGGACGTTTCTCTGAAGGCACTTTAATTATCACACGTCGCGTCGAGACGGACAAATAATAATCGTCCATGAACCAATCAACGACGAAGAGGATGTATTCAGCCAATAGGAACGATGCAGTGTCGCCGTAGAGCGCTACTGAACCGACTACTGTATGTTGCACACACACACACACACACACACACACACACACACACACACACACACACACACACACACACACACACACACACACACACACACACACATATGCTATTATGTATGTGCTGCCTCTGTTATGCTGCTGCTTGGGTCATGTGGGAACAGCTGCTCCATTTATATTTATATTAGCTGAAGATTCTATTTACTACTGCTGAAGGCTGGACGTCACACAGCGAACATTACCCCTGGAACAACATATTTTCAGATGGGGCGTCGGCGGCCAAATGCAGATCATTCAAATTTAAATTTCGTCCTCGGGTCTAAATGTGTTAACACATACATTTATATATGGTCGCAAGTTACCACAGTAGGGAGAGGGGGGGAGGGGGGGGGGGGTGGCCATGTTTGCTGTTGTGACATCATCGAGTGACGGCGCTGATGGCCAATCAGCCACTGCGTCAGAGTCACCTGACCTGAATCGCCATGACATCTTATTTTGTAATGGTAGCGATTCAGGGCTGGAGCCAGGCTAGTGTAGTGTGATGCATTATGAACTTGTAGATCAGTGATTCAGGGCTGGAGCCAGGCTAGTTTAGTGTGATGCATTATGAACTTGTAGATCAGTGATTCAGGGCTGGAGCCAGGCTAGTGTAGTGTGATGCATTATGAACTTGTAGATCAGTGATTCAGGGCTGGAGCCAGGCTAGTGTAGTGTGATGCATTATGAACTTGTAGATCAGTGATTCAGGGCTGGAGCCAGGCTAGTGTAGTGTGATGCATTATGAACTTGTAGATCAGTGATTCAGGGCTGGAGCCAGGCTAGTTTAGTGTGATGCATTATGAACTTGTAGATCAGTGATTTTCACACTACTTTCACCCGACATCACACGAGTAGAAAAAAATGAACTTTTTGTTGTCCTCGCAATGTTGCCTGCTTGCCGTACTGGCCGTTTATAATGACATCATCCATGTAGCAGTCCTGTGTATATATGGCTTCATCATTAAATATGCTAATTACTACTCGTTAATGGTAATTAAGGCTAATTAATAACAGTGATTGATAACAGTGACAGACGGAGCCTCCCAATTAAGTTTGGAGCTGCAACGTTTCGGAGCTTTGAACCGCAATGATATATATATTGTTTTTTTTATTTTCATTTCCCCGTTTGAACTGGAATTATATATATTGGTATCGACACGTTGTCTCGTACGCCAGACCGTCGCCTCCCACGGCGTTCCAATGCCTCCACTCAGAGGTCAGGGGTCAGAGGTCATCAATATGTCCCTATGCACAGGTCCGGTGTTTTCGTCGACTAAAACTAAGACGGAAAAAGTTCGTCGACTACCTTTTTTCACTGAGGAAAAACGAAATGGAAACTAATTGAAAACTAAGCTATGGTGACTAAAAGTAAGACTAAATATATTGACAATTTCTTCAACAAATAAAAAGTAGACTAAAATGTTAGGAAGGGACTAGTGGACAAGAGATCCAGTATAAGTCATTTTACACTTGGTTGCATGCTGAAAATAGCCGATCTACAAGCTCACAACGCATCGCGCTGCTTGCTATTTTCAGCAAGTGTAAAAACGGTCATTACGACGGCATCAAGGCCCGCCGAAATACATTTTAGTCGACTAAATCAACCGTAGAGTCAGTCGACTAAAATCGTATGATATTTAGTCGAGTAAAACTAGACTAACACTAAAACATTCCAGGTGACTAAAATGTGACCAAATGGAAACTATTCAAGAGACTAATGACTAAAACTAAACACTGATACAGATACATGTGTCCATGAAACTAAAACTAAACACTGATACAGATACATGTGTCCATGGAACTAAAACTAAACACTGATACAGATACATGTGTCCATGGAACTAAAACTAAACACTGATACAGATACATGTGTCCATGGAACTAAAACTAAACACTGATACAGATACATGTGTCCATGGAACTAAAACTAAACACTGATACAGATACATGTGTCCATGGAACTAAAACTAAACACTGATACAGATACATGTGTCCATGGAACTAAAACTAAACACTGATACAGATACATGTGTCCATGGAACTAAAACTAAACACTGATACAGATACATGTGTCCATGGAACTAAAACGTGGCAAAGACTCATGACTGGCACATTTTTTACTTTCTTTTTTCCCCCCAGACCTTTATAATGTTTATAATGTTCTTATTTTGAACATAAGATCTAGTTACTGAATGTCAATTAAGTTCTCCAGGTCCCCCCCCCCCCCCCCCCCCCAACCCCTCCCGTCCCCCCTTACTACGACACTATGGTTTGGTACATTAGGAGTCCAACTAACCACTAGTCGTTCTCAAATGTTTTAGTTGCGAAGAAAGACCCCCTTTAATTAACGTTGTGACTCTCAGAGTTACAGAACTGTTATGGTCAATTCACCCTTTGTCAAGTCCCGCCCCCTGGTTGTGGCCCTCTTCGCACCCATTGGTTGCCGTTTCATGGTTGGACAAAAATCCTCTCTCTCCATCCACTACCATTGAAATAACAGTTTTCAGTTGCTTCATATTGATATTCTGTGAGTTAAATTCTTATTTTAAACTTGGTGTCAGTAAAAAGGAACATCACAGGTTCAGCACGGTGACTGCAGGGCAGATCATGTTTGGTTTTAGTTTGTTCCAAAAATGATGTTTTAGCAAATTCAATATAAACTAGGCGGAACCAGGGCGGAACAAGGCAGAAAGAGCCTGCTGGTTGGTCAGTCAGGGACCAATCAGAAGGCTGACAAAGGGTGAATTCATGTGTTTATGTGTTTCTGGTAATATTATTGTCCACTCATTTCGTTTGTCCGTGTGGCAAAAAATGGGAATTTTTGACCAAAAATGTCCACCACAAGCCATCATGTGGATGAGCCCTGCTTCCATCGTTCAGTCTGTCTGGAGAAGGGGTGGGCAACTGGCGGCCCGGGGGCCACATGCGGCCCCCACCTTCACTTAATGTGGCCCTCGGGTTAATGTCAGAATACTGATGGATGAATACTGGTTTTAGATGTTAAAATTCAAAACATGCAAACATGACCCGCTTTAATTCAGTCTAAATTAGTAGCTCATGGCTTCAACACAAGTATACCGTAATTAAAGGCATTTGAAATTACATAAAAATGTTAATTGTCAGGATTCCAATTCAAAAATATCAAAGAATAATTCAAGATTTAAATTTGAATGTAGCAAAAATAGCCCATCTAAACTCAAACTCAAAACTGCGACGCGTTTTGAGCTTGTAGATCGGCTATTTTTGCTATGACAGTAATATATGGCCCTAGTGTGGAAATATAGTGGCCCTCTCCATCGTCAAAGTTGCCCACCCCTGGTCTGGTCTCCATGGTCAAAGTTGCCCACCCCTGGTCTGGTCTCCATCGTCAAAGTTGCCCACCCCTGGTCTGGTCTCCATGGTCAAAGTTGCCCACCCCTGGTCTGGAGCGACAGAAGCTCTAAATACCATCCATGTGAAGCTATAAACGTCTCAAATAAATAACGGTAATGGGTGGCACACACCAAGACTGTATTTCAATAATCTAGACCAAACGTTTGGGCTATCCCAGCCTGGTTATAGGTACCCTAACCCTATCCCAGCCTGGTTATAGCCCAAAATGTTTGGGCTATCCCAGCCTGGTTATAGCCCAAAACGTTTGGGCTATCCCAGCCTGGTTATAGCCCAAAACGTTTGGGCTATCCCAGCCTGGTTATAGGTACCCTAACCCTATCCCAGCCTTGTTATAGCCCAAAACGTTTGTCTCCTGTTCAAAATGCAAGAATAAATGATTGAAATGCAGTCTTGGTGTGTGTGTGCGACCCATTACCGTTATTTATTTGATATGATTTGAACGGGTAACGCACCTAAAGTCAGAGCGCGGTGGTCACATGAAGACCCTATAAACGTCCCAATGTAAATCTACATAATTGAAGCCTAATATAGCTTTGCTGCTTTAGTAGAGATGAGAATTCTAGATAAGATCGGCGTAATAATAAGTAACCTACTGGGAATTATCGGTTGATTTTCAGTCGAAGCGGCTCGTATTCAGAGGTTGTGGAATTAGTTCCAGAACTACTTCGAAATGGGTTCCGGTCTGGTTTACGCGAGACTCAGTCAAGAGTCGTAGTGAAATGGGTTCCGGTCTCTGGTTTACGCGAGACTCAGTCAAGAGTCGTAGTGAAATGGGTTCCGGTCTGGTTTAAATGGGTTCCGGTCTGGTTTAATGGGTTCCGGTCTGGTTTAATGGGTTCCGGTCTGGTTTACGCGAGACTCAGTCAAGAGTCGTAGTGAAGCATGTGTGTGTTGCATATGAGACTCATACGTAGGATTATAATTAATACAACACAGTTTGACCTCTAAGCCCCTCCCCAATCTGCTATGGTCCAATCACAGCTATAATTAATTCACGTAATTATAAGACTTAATATGTTAGGGATGCAACCGTTCACCGATCATCATTTTGGTGTTAGCATTATGTTATGCTTTAGCTATTGAAAAATAGCTAAAGCTCATAGCTCATAGTGCTGGCGCGCTATGAGCTTGTAGATCTGCTATTTTTGAAAGATCGAAGAACGGCTGACACAGAAACATAGCTTTTTCAGAAAACTGTCAGGATTTAGAAGACATTTTTAGAATCTGATCTCAGGTCAAAATGGGTTAACTATAGAAAACAGCTGAGAAAGATACACATTTAGCACAATCTCACATTGTATTAGGAATTCTGCAACCCAGAACCACAGTATAACGGGTGTAAATTAAACCCTATATACTGGTGGAAATGTTTTATTGCAATAGCGATAGTGGAACTTTTGACCGATGTCATTGATCGGTTAAAATGTCGCATCCCTACATAAAGTATTGTGCTGTATTCATTATAGATAATATTAACCATCTGCTTCATGTTGCTTTTCTCTGTGTGTAAAGAAAAATAATCGATTGATTGTTTCTGTTGCTTTTCACATGTGACAAAACAAAAGCAAAGAATGTTCACTTTAAAAATGTAAAAATATTATATATATTATATTCAAAGATTTGCACAAATTTTCACGATTTTACGATCTGCAATTTTTGATTAGCCAAAGAAGTATAAAATATAGTTAATGTGGTTAAAATGATTGTGTTAATATAAATTATGTTAGCAAAATATGTTGGCTATATTTTTCTGAGGACCACACTTGGTCAGCAGTGGTTCCTAAAGGGGGTCCGGGGACCCCCAGGGGTCCTTGAGGGAGTTACAGGGGGTCCGGGGACCCCCAGGGGTCCTTGAGGGAGTTCCAGGGGGTCCGGGGACCCCCAGGGGTCCTTGAGGGAGTTACAGGGGAACCCCAGCTAAATGATATTTTGGAACCAAATGGACCCTTATGGGTCTGTAACTCTGAGAGTGTACAAATGGAACCAAATGGACCCTTATGGGTCTGTAACTCTGAGAGTGTACAAATGGAACCAAATGGACCCTTATGGGTCTGTAACTGAGAGTGTACAAATGGAACCAAATGGACTCTTATGGGTCTGTAACTCTGAGAGTGTACAAATGGAACCAAATGGACTCTTATGGGTCTGTAACTCTGAGAGTGTACAAATGGAACCAAATGGACCCTTATGGGTCTGTAACTCTGAGTGTACAAATGGAACCAAATGGACCCTTATGGGTCTGTAACTCTGAGAGTCTAGAAATGGACCCTTATGGGTCTGTAACTCTGAGTGTAGAAATGGACCCTTATGGGTCTGTAACTCTGAGAGTGTACAAATGGAACCAAATGGACTCTTATGGGTCTGTAACTCTGAGAGTGTACAAATGGAACCAAATGGGCTATTATGGGTCTGTAACTCTAAGAGTGTACAAATGGAACCAAATGGACCCTTATGGGTCTGTAACTCTGAGAGTCTAGAAATGGACCCTTATGGGTCTGTAACTCTGAGAGTGTACAAATGGAACCAAATGGACACTTATGGGTCTGTAACTCTGAGAGTGTACACATGGAACCAAATGGTCCCTTATGGGTCTGTAACTCTGAGAGTGTACACATGGAACCAGATGGACCCATTAGGGTCCATTTGGTTCCATGTGTCACCTCTCAGAGTTAAATTAAGATTGATTTTACAACATGTATTGGGGGTCCCAGAGATAGAAAGGCCATGCAATGAGCGTCCGTAGCCTAATTCAGGTCAAACTGGGGGTCCTAGAGACGTAGAACTCTTCTCTAGTGGGGGTCCTTGGCATGTATTTTCAAATGGGGGGGGTCTGCGGGCTGATGAGTATCATCTCGGGCGTCCTGGGGGGGGGGGGGGGGGGTCTGCGGGCTGATGAGTATCATCTCGGGCGTCTTGGGGGGGGGGGCTGCGGGCTGATGAGTATCATCTCGGGGGTCCTTGGGGGGGGGGGGGGGGGTCCTTGACATGAACAAGTTTGGAAACCACTGACTTGGAGAATCAATGGTCCATAGCATTGTTTGATTGTTTGACCTCTAAGCCCCTCCCCAATCTGCTATGGTCCAATCACAGCTAGGGGGTTAGATCAGAGTAATAGAGACACACGGGGACTACAAATGTCACGCCCCCAAATGAGACAGCGTCCCCACTTCTGGTCCGTTTCACCCCACTTCTGGTCCGTTTCAACAGTGTACTGCAGCGCCCCCTTCTGGTCCGTTTCAACTGTACTGCAGCTGCCAATGCAATCCCTATGAGAGGCATCATGAAATACCCTAATTTCACTGGTTCATTACTGAGGCTGTAGCGATTTTTGATTTGTCCTTTTCAATGTCACATACCATAGGGCATAGGGGCGGACCTGATTGGTTCATAAACGTCACCTGTTCACCTGTTTGGTACACACAGTGAGAGAGAGGGGGTGTGTGGGACGCCATACCTTTTGTTGACCGCTTTATTTTACTTTATTTCATATACTTTATAGCTGTGGTCATTTTGCTTTACGTTTGAGCACCGTTATGAGTTTTTTTTATATTTCTTTAATAAAACCCCTTAAACGCATTGTTTTGGACCCAGTGAATTCCTTTTGTTTGTGGAGCGGAGCGCGTCTGACAACCTGGCCCATCCCATCGCCTCTCAGCGACTTTAAGGTTATCTTTTCATGTAGTCGCTTTACACCTGCCATCTCAATATTCATCCTACAATGTACTATAATATACTCCATCAGTTTGTGAAAAGTACTAGCATTGTAATTCTCAAGTCAAAGTGGTCGCACGGTATATACGTCACGGTTGCATCCCTTGAGGTTTTCAATACCCAGGTATATTATTTTGTTCTATTTCGTTTTATATGCTATGTATTTGTTGAAAATTATCTAAACAGCATCTTGCAAGACTACTATTAATACTCATCTGGAGAATTCACTAGGTAGTTGAAAATGTCAGGATGTCACTCCTCCATTTAGCTGGGTTATTTTCCCATGCAACTATTCAGCAAAGTTAATTATACAACAAGTTGACAGCGGTAAAACACACAGTCGGAGCTCCGTGGTAGGTAGAACATATATAGTGAGCCCGTGACATGTTCAAAATATAGACATGAATAACAAAGTCAGTCGGGATCGGGATGTATATTGAGAATTCCACTCTTCAAAGTCGGCGCTCGTAGCCTCGTAAAGGCAGTGACGTCCCTTAAAAGCGACAGGTTCTCTGTCTGCCGTCTCCCCTCTGCTCCGTTAACATTATGGGTAACTCATTCAAGTGGTAAATTAAATGTGAAATACATCCTCTATTGAGAAAACAACAATATATGTTGACAAAGACACTTCATACATTTGGAAACATATTTTTATTCAAATCAATATAGTCTTCAGTTCATTTCATATTATTTTAAAACTAGGCTAACTACAGTTGAATTTCAATGGACTTCTATGGGCTGGCCTGCAGTATCCGTGCCAACGGACCAGAAGTGGGGACGCTCATTTGGGGGCGTGGAATTTGTAGTCCCTGTGTCTCCATCTAGTAAGAGAGTGGCGACACTAGCGTTGACTCCCATTGTAACAACGGAACGCGGAAGTGCTCATTCTATCTCAATGGGATAGTTCCAGCCATACGAGCAATGTTTGGAACTATAGCACTTAAGTGGTAAAGGGCAGGGCATGTTAGCATTTTTAGCAATGCTAGTGGAAGACAATGAGAACTGGAGCATGATGCCATTTCAGCCGATATTGAAAGAAACAATGAACCTCTTGACAGTATTTAAAAACATGTTTTATTTCTGATTTTTTTAAATTTATGTTTAACTGAGATTGTAATTAACCAGATACTGTAGGCCTATTGGTATCCTTTGTGTTTATTCAAATGATCAGATGTATTCCAGTTGTTATGTTTTATGTTTTATGTTCTTATTTATAACGTTATTTTATACACCAGGTTTTGAATTTAATTTCAATTCTTTTTTTTTCCATCAGTGTAATAATTTAAAATGGAGAAATAAAGTTTGGAGAAAACGGGATCTCAGCAGGAGTCTTTTTTTCCACCTGAGCGCTATTTAAGAACTGCTATCAGCTGTGTGTGTTGGCAGTGTGTTTGACTGTGAGTACGTCGCGACACCCCACAGGTGATATCATCCACCCCACAGGTGATTTCATCCACCCCACATAGGTGATTTCATCCACCCCACACAGGTGATTTCATCCACCCCACATAGGTGATTTCATCCACCCCACATAGGTGATTTCATCCACCCCACACAGGTGATTTCATCCACCCCACACAGGTGATTTCATCCACCCCACACAGGTGATTTCATCCACCCCACAGGTGATTTCATCCACCCCACACAGGTGATTTCATCCACCCCACACAGGTGATTTCATCCACCCCACACAGGTGATTTCATCCACCCCACATAGGTGATTTCATCCACCCCACACAGGTGATTTCATCCACCCCACACAGGTGATTTCATCCACCCCACACAGGTGATTTCATCCACCCCACACAGGTGATTTCATCCACCCCACACAGGTGATTTCATCCACCCCACACAGGTGATTTCATCCACCCCACATAGGTGATTTCATCCACCCCACAGAGGTGATTTCATCCACCCCACATAGGTGATTTCATCCACCCCACACAGGTGATTTCATCCACCCCACAGAGGTGATTTCATCCACCCCACATAGGTGATTTCATCCACCCTACATAGGTGATTTCATCCACCCCACACAGGTGATTTCATCCACCCCACACAGGTGATATCATCCACCCCACACAGGTGATTTCATCCACCCCACACAGGTGATTTCATCCACCCCACACAGGTGATTTCATCCACCCCACACAGGTGATATCATCCACCCCACACAGGTGATTTCATCCACCCCACACAGGTGATTTCATCCACCCCACACAGGTGATATCATCCACCCCACACAGGTGATTTCATCCACCCCACATAGGTGATTTCATCCACCCCACACAGGTGATATCATCCACCCCACACAGGTGATTTCATCCACCCCACACAGGTGATTTCATCCACCCCACACAGGTGATTTCATCCACCCCACACAGGTGATTTCATCCACCCCACATAGGTGATTTCATCCACCCCACATAGGTGATTTCATCCACCCCACATAGGTGATTTCATCCACCCCACACAGGTGATATCATCCACCCCACACAGGTGATTTCATCCACCCCACACAGGTGATTTCATCCACCCCACACAGGTGATTTCATCCACCCCACAGAGGTGATTTCATCCACCCCACACAGGTGATTTCATCCACCCCACACAGGTGATTTCATCCACCCCACACAGGTGATTTCATCCACCCCACAGAGGTGATTTCATCCACCCCACACAGGTGATATCATCCACCCCACACAGGTGATTTCATCCACCCCACATAGGTGATTTCATCCACCCCACACAGGTGATTTCATCCACCCCACAGAGGTGATTTCATCCACCCCACACAGGTGATTTCATCCACCCCACAGAGGTGATTTCATCCACCCCACACAGGTGATTTCATCCACCCCACAGAGGTGATTTCATCCACCCCACAGAGGTGATTTCATCCACCCCACATAGGTGATTTCATCCACCCCACATAGGTGATTTCATCCACCCCACATAGGTAAATGGTAAATGGTGCATTTATATATAGCGCCTTTATCCAAGGCGCTTTACAGAGATTGTGCATTACATTCACACACACATTCATACACCGATTGCAGCGGAAGCCATGCAAGGTACCAACCAGCACATCGGGAGCAATTTGGGGTTCAGTGTCTTGCCCAAGGACACTTCGACATGTAGCCAGGAGGAGCCGGGATTCGAACCGCCGACCCATGGATCATTGGACGACCTGCTCTACCTCCTGAGCCACAGTCGCCCCTGACCACCCTATATACTGACTGTTTTTTGCTTTTTTCCCCCCACTTGGACATCAACAACTCTGTTTCTCCATTATATGAAAGCCTATTATTGGCCCATTTAAGATTTATTGAACGGACACTGTGCCATTTTTGCCTATAGCCAAAGCATGCCTATACCTGGGAATTAAACAACAATAATAATGTTGAAATACAATCATGTTCTCTTCAATAAAGCTCACATGGTTGTAAATGCATTCATTGTAACATGATGTGGGGTTTATTTATTGACCAATAGAGATTTAAAGAAAGGGACAATTATGTCAATATGACTGAAATATGCAAATATCAGCCTATGTCGTCAGCTGGACGATATATATCGGTCAAGAGTTGCCACCCTCTGTACTTAAAGATGGAGTGCTGTGATTTGTGTAGTTTTTTTTCAGTTTTCCATGTGTTCATTAGACCCCTTGGTGTGGTTGGTCATTAGACCCCTTGGTGTGGTTGGTCACCCGCTTCGACTGTTATCAATGGACAAGACCGCAGTTATCAGTTCGGATCAGTACGATTGTTTGAGCCATAGAGTATAGATACATACATGGTGGACCCTATTGTAAACAAGTGTAATGCTTAATTGGGTCGTCCACTCACAGTTAACAGCCTTTGTATTGAGTTTGCTTGAAATGTACTGTAATTCTGCAAATTGTTAATAAATATTTCAATCAATCAATCAATCGAGTTACGGAAACTCTGTTCACTTCATGGGGCTTCAGTCCAATGGCAGCTCTCCTACATATTTAGACTTCTATTGAGAATGGGGACAACAAATAGGGACAAGTCCTGGACCGGAAGTAAGCAGAAATGCAACAAACAGCCCAGCTTTAATGATCTTAAATCCCTTTATTTTAGATTGTTTTGTAGTAATCGTACAACATAAACATTAAAGAGAATTTAGTTGTTACTGTACAATACTTTAAAACAGTTGTCATGTTGCACACGTGCCTAAAATAGCTCTTATTTGTGCCGTGTCGTTGAAAACAATGTATTTCAAACTCCAGCTTGTCTCAGTTCAGGCTGCATGAACAGTGCTCGGTTTCTGCCCCCTCAATATCGTAACTCTTCTATTAGATGTCTTTCCTTTGTATTTAGGGTTTCTTCCTGGAGGCTGAAACCTTGACAGTCAAATGTGCCAATGAAAGAAAAAAAAAGTGATATAGTGACATCACAATATATCATGTTTTAGGGTGGGGAAAAATCACTGCTCTCCATCTTAAACAAAAACTTAGAAATATATGTGATAAAATACAATAAATGAATCGAGATGTGAAAACGGCAAAATAAACATGAACCTAAAGTGATTTAAACACCAAGGTAGGTAGATAGATAGATAGATAGATAGATAGATAGAGTTTTTATTAAAGTGTCCTACATCATAAGATTCCCAGCCCGCACAGGCTTACAAGACACTCACAAAATTGTACATACATAATGATACATATACACAAAATACATAGATATATAGTTACTTATGGATACATCGTTCTCCAACGTAACTGCCACGCCTTCTCTATGAATTTTCCTAAAAAAAAAACTTCATTACTGAACAACCAATTTAACATAAAACACTCAGACATCCAAAACAGATCTGGGTTCTTATCCTGAATTTTTTAAAATAAAGAGTTTCTTAAATCATGGTATAGTGGACAATAGAAAACAAAATGAAACTCATCCTCTACAACTCCCAGGTCACAACGAACACACAGTCGCTGCTCCTCAGGAATGCCAGAAATATGTAGAAATATGTTCATATTAATACAATAATACAAATCTTAGATCTGTACAACTCAAAGTTAAGTTTTAGTGATCTGATCTGAATGATTCAGTACACTGAAAAGAACAACAATGCACATCACTACTAGTTGTGTGAGCTTGTAGATCTGTTATTCATCCGTGTGACACCGGTGTGTGCAACAAAGTATAACTCAAGCCTAATAAAGTTTTCATCTATGAAACATCTTCATCTCTCACACTCGTCACATCACCAGTGTCTGCCTGGCTGGGAGCAGCTATGCTCATGGTGTCATGTCCTGAAGAGGGCGCTATTGGTCCAGGATGTCTGTTCAGCCAATCTGAGACCTTGGCAGAAGCTGTGTCACCACTCACTGCAACACAAGACAACAAACACACCACCACACATTTAGCCTACAATTAAAATAAAATCACTGTCACTGCAACACAAGACAACAAACACACCACACATTTACACTTACAATAAAAACACAAACCCTCACATTTTGTTCTAAATGGTGGTATGGCCGACTTACTGGAAGGCCTACTGTAGCCTAGGGGATATTCTTCCTCATTTCAGCCTATTATTATAACAGGCTTAAAAACACATCTTGCTGGAAAAGAGACAACGAGAGAGCTTTACAACAGAAAGCCAACTATTAGAGGACTGACTATTAATTAGGGCATTTGAACACTGATGCCTGTCAGTCACAATGTGGGACTGGGTCTCAGTTTGAACACTGATGCCTGCCAGTCACAATGTGGGACAGGGTCTCAGTTTGAACACTGATGCCTGTCAGTCACAATGTGGGACAGGGTCTCAGTTTGAACACTGATGCCTGTCAGTCACAATGTGGGACAGGGTCTCAGTTTGAACACTGATGCCTGTCAGTCACAATGTGGGACAGGGTCTCAGTTTGAACACTGATGCCTGTCAGTCACAATGTGGGACAGGGTCTCAGTTTGAACACTGATGCCTGCCAGTCACAATGTGGGACAGGGTCTCAGTTTGAACACTGATGCCTGTCAGTCACAATGTGGGACAGGGTCTCAGTTTGAACACTGATGCCTGTCAGTCACAATGTGGGTCTCAGTTTGAACACTGATGCCTGTCAGTCACCATGTGGGACAGGGTCTCAGTTTGAACACTGATGCCTGCCAGTCACAATGTGGGACAGGGTCTCAGTTTGAACACTGATGCCTGCCAGTCACAATGTGGGACAGGGTCTCAGTTTGAACACTGATGCCTGTCAGTCACAATGTGGCACAGACAGGGTCTCAATTTGAACACTGATGCCTGTCAGTCACAATGTGGGACAGACAGGGTCTCAATTTGAACACTGATGCCTGTCAGTCACAATGTGGGACAGGGTCTCAGTTTGAACACTGATGCCTGCCAGTCACCATGTGGGACAGGGTCTCAGTTTGAACACTGATGCCTGTCAGTCACAATGTGGGACAGGGTCTCAGTTTGAACACTGATGCCTGTCAGTCACCATGTGGGACAGGGTCTCAGTTTGAACACTGATGCCTGTCAGTCACAATGTGGGACAGGGTCTCAGTTTGAACACTGATGCCTGCCAGTCAAAGCATGCCTATACCTGGGAATTAAACAACAATAATAATGTTGAAATACAATCATGTTCTCTTCAATAAAGCTCACATGGTTGTAAATGCATTCATTGTAACATGATGTGGGGTTTATTTATTGACCAATAGAGATTTAAAGAAAGGGACAATTATGTCAATATGACTGAAATATGCAAATATCAGCCTATGTCGTCAGCTGGACGATATATATCGGTCAAGAGTTGCCACCCTCTGTACTTAAAGATGGAGTGCTGTGATTTTTGTAGTTTTTCAGTTTTCCATGTGTTCATTAGACCCCTTGGTGTGGTTGGTCATTAGACCCCTTGGTGTGGTTGGTCACCCGCTTCGACTGTTATCAATGGACAAGACCGCAGTTATCAGTTCGGATCAGTACGATTGTTTGAGCCATAGAGTATAGATACATACATGGTGGACCCTATTGTAAACAAGTGTAATGCTTAATTGGGTCGTCCACTCACAGTTAACAGCCTTTGTATTGAGTTTGCTTGAAATGTACTGTAATTCTGCAAATTGTTAATAAATATTTCAATCAATCAATCAATCGAGTTACGGAAACTCTGTTCACTTCATGGGGCTTCAGTCCAATGGCAGCTCTCCTACATATTTAGACTTCTATTGAGAATGGGGACAACAAATAGGGACAAGTCCTGGACCGGAAGTAAGCAGAAATGCAACAAACAGCCCAGCTTTAATGATCTTAAATCCCTTTATTTTAGATTGTTTTGTAGTAATCGTACAACATAAACATTAAAGAGAATTTAGTTGTTACTGTACAATACTTTAAAACAGTTGTCATGTTGCACACATGCCTAAAATAGCTCTTATTTGTGCCGTGTCGTTGAAAACAATGTATTTCAAACTCCAGCTTGTCTCAGTTCAGGCTGCATGAACAGTGCTCGGTTTCTGCCCCCTCAATATCGTAACTCTTCTATTAGATGTCTTTCCTTTGTATTTAGGGTTTCTTCCTGGAGGCTGAAACCTTGACAGTCAAATGTGCCAATGAAAGAAAAAAAAAGTGATATAGTGACATCACAATATATCATGTTTTAGGGTGGGGAAAAATCACTGCTCTCCATCTTAAACAAAAACTTAGAAATATATGTGATAAAATACAATAAATGAATCGAGATGTGAAAACGGCAAAATAAACATGAACCTAAAGTGATTTAAACACCAAGGTAGGTAGATAGATAGATAGATAGATAGATAGATAGAGTTTTTATTAAAGTGTCCTACATCATAAGATTCCCAGCCCGCACAGGCTTACAAGACACTCACAAAATTGTACATACATAATGATACATATACACAAAATACATAGATATATAGTTACTTATGGATACATCGTTCTCCAACGTAACTGCCACGCCTTCTCTATGAATTTTCCTAAAAAAAAAACTTCATTACTGAACAACCAATTTAACATAAAACACTCAGACATCCAAAACAGATCTGGGTTCTTATCCTGAATTTTTTTTAAATAAAGAGTTTCTTAAATCATGGTATAGTGGACAATAGAAAACAAAATGAAACTCATCCTCTACAACTCCCAGGTCACAACGAACACACAGTCGCTGCTCCTCAGGAATGCCAGAAATATGTAGAAATATGTTCATATTAATACAATAATACAAATCTTAGATCTGTACAACTCAAAGTAAAGTTTTAGTGATCTGATCTGAATGATTCAGTACACTGAAAAGAACTACAATGCACATCACTACTAGTTGTGTGAGCTTGTAGATCTGTTATTCATCCGTGTGACACCGGTGTGTGCAACAAAGTATAACTCAAGCCTAATAAAGTTTTCATCTATGAAACATCTTCATCTCTCACACTCGTCACATCACCAGTGTCTGCCTGGCTGGGAGCAGCTATGCTCATGGTGTCATGTCCTGAAGAGGGCGCTATTGGTCCAGGATGTCTGTTCAGCCAATCTGAGACCTTGGCAGAAGCTGTGTCACCACTCACTGCAACACAAGACAACAAACACACCACCACACATTTAGCCTACAATTAAAATAAAATCACTGTCACTGCAACACAAGACAACAAACACACCACACATTTACACTTACAATAAAAACACAAACCCTCACATTTTGTTCTAAATGGTGGTATGGCCGACTTACTGGAAGGCCTACTGTAGCCTAGGGGATATTCTTCCTCATTTCAGCCTATTATTATAACAGGCTTAAAAAAATCTTGCTGGAAAAGAGACAACGAGAGAGCTTTACAACAGAAAGCCAACTATTAGAGGACTGACTATTAATTAGGGCATTTGAACACTGATGCCTGTCAGTCACAATGTGGGACTGGGTCTCAGTTTGAACACTGATGCCTGCCAGTCACAATGTGGGACAGGGTCTCAGTTTGAACACTGATGCCTGTCAGTCACAATGTGGGACAGGGTCTCAGTTTGAACACTGATGCCTGTCAGTCACAATGTGGGACAGGGTCTCAGTTTGAACACTGATGCCTGTCAGTCACAATGTGGGACAGGGTCTCAGTTTGAACACTGATGCCTGTCAGTCACAATGTGGGACAGGGTCTCAGTTTGAACACTGATGCCTGTCAGTCACAATGTGGGACAGGGTCTCAGTTTGAACACTGATGCCTGTCAGTCACAATGTGGGTCTCAGTTTGAACACTGATGCCTGTCAGTCACCATGTGGGACAGGGTCTCAGTTTGAACACTGATGCCTGCCAGTCACAATGTGGGACAGGGTCTCAGTTTGAACACTGATGCCTGCCAGTCACAATGTGGGACAGGGTCTCAGTTTGAACACTGATGCCTGTCAGTCACAATGTGGCACAGACAGGGTCTCAATTTGAACACTGATGCCTGTCAGTCACAATGTGGGACAGACAGGGTCTCAATTTGAACACTGATGCCTGTCAGTCACAATGTGGCACAGACAGGGTCTCAATTTGAACACTGATGCCTGTCAGTCACAATGTGGGACAGACAGGGTCTCAATTTGAACACTGATGCCTGTCAGTCACAATGTGGGACAGGGTCTCAGTTTGAACACTGATGCCTGCCAGTCACCATGTGGGACAGGGTCTCAGTTTGAACACTGATGCCTGTCAGTCACAATGTGGGACAGGGTCTCAGTTTGAACACTGATGCCTGTCAGTCACCATGTGGGACAGGGTCTCAGTTTGAACACTGATGCCTGTCAGTCACAATGTGGGACAGGGTCTCAGTTTGAACACTGATGCCTGCCAGTCACAATGTGGGACAGGGTCTCAAATTGAACACTGATGCCTGTCAGTCACAATGTGGGACAGGGTCTCAATTTGAACCCTGATGCCTGTCAGTCACAATGTGGGACAGGGTCTCAGTTTGAACACTGATGCCTGTCAGTCACAATGTGGGACAGGGTCTCAATTTGAACCCTGATGCCTGTCAGTCACAATGTGGGACAGGGTCTCAGTTTGAACACTGATGCCTGTCAGTCACAATGTGGGACAGGGTCTCAGTTTGAACACTGATGCCTGTCAGTCACAATGTGGGACAGGGTCTCAGTTTGAACACTGATACCTGCCAGTCACAATGTGGGACAGGGTCTCAGTTTGAACACTGATGCCTGTCAGTCACAATGTGGGACAGGGTCTCAGTTTGAACGCTGATGCCTGCCAGTCACAATGTGGGACAGGGTCTCAGTTTGAACACTGATACCTGCCAGTCACAATGTGGGACAGGGTCTCAGTTTGAACACTGATGCCTGCCAGTCACAATGTGGGACAGGGTCTCAGTTTGTGGGACTCCTGAAAAGTCTTGGAAATGAGGGACTCCACGCAACGGCCGGGGGACATCTGGTCACCCTAAATGTTCATCTCAGAGCAGCCTACTAATCATTCTTTAATGAAAATGTATCTAATCTTGTTATTTTATGAAATGCATGAACACACATTTGAGTAAGTAATGTATGTCCACATAAGAGGACAACAGTAAGACTCACTACTTGGTTCTTGTGGCTCCGTCATCATAAACGTCAACATTGTCTCGATCAGCTCCTCCTTTCTCTTCTTCCATTCTTCTGCTGTTAGAGTTTTAACTCCTGTCAGTCTCTCAAACCGAGTCTTCTGTCGTGTCTCCTTGTCACACTATCAACAGGAAAGAGAGGGAACATTGTAATTAGTGAAAAAGCGCAAGTATCATCCCGATATATCAGATAGATGGTATATCAATCATCAGTACTTCAATCTGATTTATCTTCCTATATAAAAACAACAATGAAAAAATATGATCAGTCCAAAGCTCTTAGTTATCAACAAAGTGTTATGCTATGTTGATTAATTGAATACATAGACCACAATGGAAACACTTACATCAGTCTCTGCCTGGCTAGAAACGACACTCATGGTGTCAAATCCTGAAGAGCGAGTTCCTCCACTCACTGGAACACAAGACAACAGACAGCAACACATTTACACTGACAATATAAACACACTCACTGGAACACAAGACAACAGACAGCAACACATTTACACTGACAATATAAACACACTCACTGGAACACAAGACAACAGACAGCAACACATTTACACTGACAATATAAACACACTCACTGGAACACAAGACAACAGACAGCAACATATTTACACTGACAATATAATCACACTCACTTGAACACAAGACAACAGACAGCAACACATTTACACTGACAATATAAACACACTCACTGGAACACAAGACAACAGACAGCAACACATTGACACTGACTATAAACACACTCACTGGAACACAAGACAACAGACAGCAACACATTTATACAGACAATATAAACACACTCACTGGAACACAAGACAACAGACGGCAACACATTTACAATGACAACATGAACCATGATGTCATTTTGACCGTGACCTCAACTTCCACGCAAAAGTTCACTACAAAAGTTCAGTAATTGTATACACACACATACATATATATATTATGCACATGCACATACCCATGCGCGCACACACACACGGGCACGATTACATAATCATTGATAATTTTTTTCCTAAATTAATGCTATAAGTAGTCTGGCTGTGTGTTTTATAACTATTGAACCAATACAAAGTATTAACAACAGCTGTGACTAAATAATTACTACCCATTGAAACACAGCCTCTTTTTATTTCCTGAAAAGTAACATTATTGGACATACAGTACAGGTTTCCATCTGACAGTGATGACATCATGATGTAAACAGGATATTGATACTCACTGCTTGGAGGATCCCAAATCATGCTGTTCCTTCTCTTGACAGCTGGCAGGGTTGATTCTTCTAGCCCCGTCACCACAGACTGAAAATACAATGAAACATAAAGTAAAGATAAAGAACTTAAATATTTGTGATTAATCTCAGACTAAAGTTTCATCTATGAAACATCTTCCTCTCTCACACTTACATCAGCATCAGTGAAGGTTGGAGCTCCACTGGCGGTGTCATATCCTGAAGAGCGACTTCCTCCACTCACTGGAACACAAGACAACAGACAGCAACACATTTACACTGACAATATAAACACACTCACTGGAACACAAGACAACAGACAGCAACACATTGACACTGACTATAAACACACTCACTGGAACACAAGACAACAGACAGCAACACATTTATACTGACAATATAAACACACTCACTGGAACACAAGACAACAGACAGCAACACATTTACACTGACAATATAATCACACTCACTTGAACACAAGACAACAGACAGCAACACATTTACACTGACAATATAAACACACTCACTGGAACACAAGACAACAGACAGCAACACATTGACACTGACTATAAACACACTCACTGGAACACAAGACAACAGACAGCAACACATTTACACTGACAATATAAACACACTCACTGGAACACAAGACAACAGACAGCAACACATTTACACTGACAATATAAACACAATCACTGGAACACAAGACAACAGACAGCAACACATTTACACTGACAATATAAACACACTCACTGGAACACAAGACAACAGACAGCAACACATTTACAATGACATGTATGTATGTATGTATGTATATGTAATCGCGCGCGTGCGTGTACACACACACACACACACACACACACACACACACGATTACATAATCAATCACTAAATGAATGCTCTAAGTATAGTCTGGCTGTGTGTGTCGTGTATTTTGGACACGAGACCATACAAACTTAACCAAAACGGGAGAGCGGAGATAATTGTGAGACGGCAGACAGAGTAGATGTTCCTCAGAGATGTTGGTTTATTTCGAAGTACACAGCATAGCAAAGCATGGCATAGGCTCCTCCGGCGGCCTTACGCCGTCCCAGACTGACTGACTGACTGACATAGAAATCTCATGGTTTAAGTACAGTTTTACACAATACACATAGCTCCAGACAGCTGGCATTTGGCCACCCTATAGATAGGTAGAGACCCTTTGAACCATTTACCCTTTGATCAACCATTCTGTTCCTTCATGTCAACAAACTCCTCTTGTCATACAAAATAGCCAGGAAGGCACATAGCAAATGGCCCTCACCACATGGGATCGGTGTGTGGGAAAGACAGTCACATACTTTGGAGACGAACTGACTGGTGCAATTAACTATACCTAATGAATAAACAGGATCACCCATATGCTAGGCCCACGAACATGAGATATTGTAAGAATTATTGATTCATAATTCACCACATTCCCCCTTTGACAGACACAGTCTGTCACTATGAAATATGAAACCATAATTATCTTACCAGTTACCACCCCCCTTGACCCTCAGCTTAACAATACTCAAGACACCAGAATAACAGCATTACAGTACAGAACTTCCCAAAGGGTTTTCAAACACAGACATTCAAGATTACACAACTCGTCATAAATGAATACATTACAGTAGTTACAAATACAATTTTGGGATCAGTGGAGAATTCTCTTCGTGTTATTTCAAACTCTTATGGCTAAAAATGTTACAGAACAATGAACATGAAAACTGCCGTCACCTCGTCAACTTCGACAAAAGCAAAGACCAATATCTCAGTTTGTACGTCTGCGCACAAACAAAGAAAATCGCATTTTAAGCCCTAGAGAACCACAGAGTAAAATTAAACCCTCTTTAAACACTGTAAATATTAGCCAATTGCCCTGTAATTTAATCACTATCCTGACAAGTATCTTAAACAATGGATAATGGAAAATGATTAGTAAGTTACAATTAGCTGACGTTTAAACAAGACATTGCCGCTTTCAGGAAATTTAGGACGTGCCATAACATATCTATACGTTTATATTGCTTTAAATAAAACTCTGCTCCACTAAGGTATATAGAACATACACACCAGATCACATGAAACTCTCTCTTTGGAGTTTCACAGGACCAAAAATCAAAATAAGTCTCCAGACCTATCCTGACCATAATAAGAAATACATTAACAGGCCAGAGTTTAAGCAATATTTAACTAATTAATACTCTCTTCACGTCTCGAGGAAAACACCTATTTGATTCACAATTAGGCTACTTATGAACCAACTTACCTAATTATACGACAAAACATACCAACATGAGGCCTATTAATTCATGTTGAAACAAACACGACGCACAATTTTGTAATCAGAAAGAAGGAATGCCCGTCTCCCCTCTGATATGAACAAAGGAAAATCTTCTGTATTCTGCATTCCGTTACCTCAAAGTTCGCTCAGCTGCATGGACCAAGTTGAGAAAATGTTCACCGCTGTTTTCGCTGAAAGTTCTCATAATCATCTCATCATCACCTCCCCCCTCCCAGCTCTGAAACAACAGAGATGGGAAAACGAAGAGAAAAGCAACATCCTCATCACAGACCCCGTAGGCCCGTGAAGGCCCTCAGCTTGCGTTGTCAGTCGGCCATGGAAAGTGGAAACCGCCGCCGCGCCAAGCGTCGAGTGGTCGCCTCTCCCCGTCGGGATGAGCGATCCCCTCTCCCCCCTGGAACGCCGGTGTCCCCGCCGCCGTGCCGCATCGCTCCCCTGCTCCGAGTCGAAGATCGAAGGCCCCCGTGAAGGCTGCTGCTCCTCGTCGACCGCTCCTCTGTCCACTGGCCAGTTGGAAAGAGACGCACGTCGTCGCTGCGCAACACTCCTCATCGCGGTGGTCCGTCGCCATCCTCCTCCTCGTTCCGCTGGAACCCGTCGTTGCCGTCTTCCACAAAAACTCGCTGATTAGACTGAATAAAAAGCCGCTGATTCTTCCTGTCTGGCGCTGGAACGCACCAAAGACACCGGTTTCGTCGCACCACATGTCGTGTATTTTGGACACGAGACCATACAAACTTAACCAAAACGGGAGAGCGGAGATAATTGTGAGACGGCAGACAGAGTAGATGTTCCTCAGAGATGTTGGTTTATTTCGAAGTACACAGCATAGCAAAGCATGGCATAGGCTCCTCCGGCGGCCTTACGCCGTCCCAGACTGACTGACTGACTGACATAGAAATCTCATGGTTTAAGTACAGTTTTACACAATACACATAGCTCCAGACAGCTGGCATTTGGCCACCCTATAGATAGGTAGAGACCCTTTGAACCATTTACCCTTTGATCAACCATTCTGTTCCTTCATGTCAACAAACTCCTCTTGTCATACAAAATAGCCAGGAAGGCACATAGCAAATGGCCCTCACCACATGGGATCGGTGTGTGGGAAAGACAGTCACATACTTTGGAGACGAACTGACTGGTGCAATTAACTATACCTAATGAATAAACAGGATCACCCATATGCTAGGCCCACGAACATGAGATATTGTAAGAATTATTGATTCATAATTCACCACATGTGTTTTATAACTATTGAACCAATAAAAAGTATTAACAACAGCTGTGACTAAATAATTACTACCCATTGAAACACAGCCTCTTTTTATTTCCTGAAAAGTAACATTATTGGACATACAGTACAGGTTTCCATCTGACAGTGATGACATCATGATGTAAACAGGATATTGATACTCACTGCTTGGAGGATCCCAAATCATGCTTCTCCTTCTCCTGACATCTGGCAGGGTTGATTCTTCTAGCCCTGTCACCACAGACTGGAAATACAATGAAACATAAAGTAACGAAATGAGAACTTAAATGTGTGTGATTAATGTCAGACTAAAGTTTCATCTATGAAACATCTTCCTCTCTCACACTTACATCAGCATCAGTGAAGGTTGGAGCTCCACTGGCGGTGTCATATCCTGAAGAGCGACTTCCTCCACTCACTGGAACACAAGACAACAGACAGCAACACATTTACACTGACAATATAAACACTCACTGGAACACAAGACAACAGACAGCAACACATTTACACTGACAATATAAACACACTCACTGGAACACAAGACAACAGACAGCAACACATTTACACTGACAATATAAACACACTCACTGGAACACAAGACAACAGACAGCAACACATTTACACTGACAATAAAAACATGCCTGGATGTAAACCCCCCCCCCCCCCCCCATCTCTGCATGACTCTGTTCCTCTTGACCTCTTACACCAAAAAGGTCATCAGAGCATTTGTGCACACACACACACACACACACACACACACACACACACACACACACACACACACACACACACACACACACACACACACACACACACACTCACTCACTATCTGGAGGAAAGTCCATGCTTTGTGCATCCTCTTGGTCCATGCTGTTCCTTCTCCTGACAGCTGGCAGGGTTGGTTCTTCTGGCTCCGTCGTCACAGACCTCCTCATCCTCTCTATCATCTCCTGCTCTCTCTTCTTCCATTGTTCTTCTGTTCTTCCTCTCAGTCTTTCAATGAGTGTCATCTGTCCAAAGTGTCCTCTGTCCCTCATCACCATGTCTTCTATTTTCTCCATCAGCTCTGTGACTTCTGAAATGTCCACGTTGAAGGAGTTTAGAACATGGTACCTGTAGCCACATTTCTCCAGGATCCTCCTCAGAGGTTCTCCTTCAGCCTCGATGTACTCCTCAACACGTCTCCCTCCCAGCCAGACTCCCCGTGTGAACAGAACCAGAGCGCGTCTCCAGACTCTGTCCCCCAGCAGCTCCATGTGTTCCTCCACTGATCTCCTGTCAGCTTCACAGAAACTGGACATGACATTGACATTCACCAGGACAGCGTGGGGTCCAGGAGAACACAGAGTCGCACCGTGTAGAAGGACGTCTTTGGTCTTCTGTGATGGAGGTGTAGTCGACCAGTCTGGACAGTTCACCACACTCACTGTTCTTCCAGCAACTCGTCTCTGTTGTCTGACACATTCTGTCAGTTTAGTCTGGGTTTTAAACTCCTGGAATATGAAGTTTACTGTATGTTAGTCATAATAATCAAAGCATTCACTCTATTCTGTCCTCACTGGAGTTGCTCTTAAATCTTACCAGATATTAACTCACTGAATGTATATATTCTCATTTACTTTGTCTAAAGCCCAACACACACCGTCTGTGATGCGGGTGCGCAGCGACGCGGCACAGTATTGCCGCGCGTCACAGCAACACCCACAGGACGCGGCGCGCTACCGCGCGGCTGGCCAGCCACGCCCACGGATTCCCCGATGGAGGCCGCGCGGCAACGCCTGGAAAATAAAACAGCGGCGTATCGGAGCGTGAACGTGCGCCAGCGCACGTCTGACGCCGCCGGTGTGGGATAGGTTCAATGAAAATAACGGAGGCGGCTGTTTTGACGCGCGGCGTTCACAGACGGTGTGTGTTGGGCTTAACAGTGACAGTAATATGGGATTAATATCGTTCATTAATCTGAATTCTGAAACGAACAAATCTCTAAAAGTTTAAACTCTGTGTTTGAAAACTGTTAATTTGACATTCTATCTTCTCCACAGGATGTTCAGAGCAGTTTATTAACACATTCATCCATTTAGACCTGACGTCCACATTTAAAAAATATCTTCTAAATCATTTTCTGAAAAACCTCATGTTTCTGTATCAGCGGTGATCACCTCAATATTTCATGTCAAGGACCCCAAAGATTATATGTAATTGCCCCCCCCCCCCCAGAAGCAAAGATATGAGTTGAAAACGTTCGCTCTGAAAGAATATATTTTCAAAGATTTGCGCCGCATTTTTGCGATAAAAACAAAAATAGCAGACCTACAAGCTCATAGCGTGGCACCGAGTGCCGCACTATGAGCTTGTAGATCTGCTATTTTTCAACAGCTAAAGCATAACATAATGCTTGAAACACCAAAAGGGGTTCCCGCCCACAATGGGTTAAGATGCTGATTCTACAAATGCCTTCTAAATTAGTAGTTGTTACATTTTCAAGATAAATAAAAACTATAAATAGCAGAAGTGACGTAACGATGAGCTGTACATCTGCTATTTATGAATAGACGTACGATGAGCTGTACATCTGCTATTTATGAATAGCCGCACAAATCTAAAATGACACATTACTGTGTATATTGATCAGTGACACTTCACTGATCACATGATCAATAGACATTCATGACAGCAGATATATATATATATAGTATAATATTATATTATATACTGTTACATTATCTTCAGAAAACATATTTGATCTCTTTACTGTTTATTAACTTAGAGTGAAGTCATTCATTATAATTATAACATCACATTCATATAATATTACTCACCTTGAGTGGAGTTAGTTTAAACACAGTATCCTGCAGTATGAGATCTCCAGCTCTGCTTCTCTGAGCCTGTTCTCCACCAACCAGCATCACCTTCACCTCTGGTAGACTCTGATGTTCTCCTGACGCATGCACACGCACACGCACGCACACGCACGCACGGACGCACGCACGCACGCACGCACGCACGCACGCACGCACGCACGCACGCACGCACGCACGCACGCACGCACGCACGCACGCACGCACACACACACACACACACACACACACACACACACACACACACACACACACACACACACATTAGTGAGATTAAACTGCATAAATGATTGCACTAAACTGACCACAGAACAATACATAATGTATCATTTGAAGTTATACTGACTAGTATTATGTGATCAATTATGTAAATGAGTTGAAATGCATTAATTAAAGCACCAATATAATAATATAATGTTCATTAGATCAGTTCAATGGAGGAACAAGTACTGTTATTTAACCCATTAAAACCAGGAAAGGATCCATGCACGCACGCACGCACGCACGCACGCACGCACGCACGCACGCACACACACACACACACACACACACACACACACACACACACACACACACACACACACACACACACACACACACACACACACACACACACACACACACACACACACAAACATCACCTTCAAACAGAGCTTTCAGAGCAGTTCTTTGTCTCTGTGTCTTGGTCATCAATGTGTGGACATGTTCCTCTCTGATCTTCTTCCTCTCTGACGTCGTCTCTGAAACATCTCCACCATCTTCATAGTGTCCACCTCTGTTTCCTGCCACCATCTCCTCCATCTTCTGCAGCAGCTCTGTGACCTGAGGGTCATCTGTCTTCTGATTGTTGAATACATGGTACCTGTTCCCACATGTGTCAACAAGCCAGCGGAGGTCTTCTCCTTCAGCCTCGATGTGCTGCTCGATGCTTCTGTCTCCCAGAAGGTCTCCATGGGTGAACAGGACTATAGCATGACTCCACGCGCTCTGTGACAGAAGGGTCATGTGTTCCTCTACTGCTACTCTCTGTGCTCTGGTGAATGCTATATGAAGAGGAACGGCCAGAAGGACAGCATGTGGTCCAGGAGGACAGAGAGACACACTGTCCTGGATCTCCAGTCTGTCCATCTCTGAGGTGTCCTGTAGTGGACGGTTGTAGTACCAGCCTGGTGAGTCCACCACTGTCACATGTCTCCCTGCTACGCTACCCTGTCTCACCTCACACTGTGCTGACCTTTGACCTGTCTGACTAACTTTGAAACCCCTTCCTCCCAGAATGGTGTTTCCTGCTGAACTCTTCCCTGATTTCCCCCTTCCCAGCAGCAGAATCCTGAGGTCAGTCAGTCCTGTCAGAGAAAACATTGTTTACTTTCACTTTGACAGCTTCATATTTAAAAACTGGAGACATATAATTATTTAATCATTCATCGCAGTACAAATGGCAAACAATAGCAGATCTACAAGCTCACAATTAACACAATATGTTTTGAGCTTGTAGATCTGCTTGGAAATGTTCGCCTACAGTGTAATGACATGCCCATATTAGGAATGATGATTGATGAAGAACCAGGATACAATGTCCAGGAAATTATATGTTGTTACTAATATCTAATTCATAATATCTAATTAGGTTTGTTCAGTGTACAGTTCAGAATGTCCACCAGGAGACATCATAGAATAATACTAACGTACGTACATTACTACTTAGACTACTGTGTGTGTGTGTGTGTGTGTGTGTGTGTGTGTGTGTGTGTGTGTGTGTGTGTGTGTGTGTGTGTGTGTGTGTGTGTGTGTGTGTGTGTGTGTGTGTGTGTGTGTACCAGTATCTTTTGGAAGTCCAGTGGTTCGTTTCAGAGAGTCTGTCCTCCTTTGTTCTGCTCTTCTGCTGATAGTTCTCTCCTTCTCCTTCAGTTCCTCTGAGACGTGTTCTTCTGTCTCATAGTGACCACCACTACTCTTCACCATCTGATCTATCTTCTCCATCAGCTGTGTGACCTGACTACCATCTCCTCTGTCACTGATGTTAAGAACATGGAAGCGACCTTCACATTTCTCAGTGAGATATCTAAAGATATAATTAGATCTACTGAGATCAGGTCTCATGTTGGTTTTATCAGCTACAGTGAACACCATAATAGCGCGTTTCCACACTCGGTCACTGAGGAGAAGACTCACATGCTCCTCTGCTGACAGATCTGTTCCCTCATATGGGGCGTCCAATGGCATCACTAGGACGAAGGCATGTGGTCCTGGAGGACACAGACTCACACTATGTTGGATTTCTAACTGGGTCAGTTTTGGGGTCAGATCTAGGGGATGATAAGACACCCATCCTGGAGTGTCGACCACACTGACCTGTCTCCCTGACACTAACTCTTGTCTCATGACACTCTTAGTTGTGTTTGTTTTAAAACCATCTCTGCCCAGGATGAGGTTTCCTACTGAACTCTTTGCACTGAGACTTCCCCCGATCAGAACAATGCTCAGTTCTGACGGCTCGCGGTTCTTCCCTGGTTGGAGAAATAAACATAATATTGATAAAAATCACAGATGTGACTAAACCAGTATCAGTTTGTTGGTTTCATCTGATTTAGACCTGAGGCCGATTCTACAAATGCCTTCTAAATCAGTAGTTCTCAAACGTTTTCAAGTCAAGGAAAATATTCCACATTTTTATTATTCCACATTTTTCAAACACTCAACACTGAGGCGTGGCACAAAGTGTCATGCTGTGAGCTTGTAGATCTGCTATGCTATAGATCTGCTATGCTATAGATCTGCTATGCTATAGATCTGCTATGCTATATCTGCTATGCTATAGATCTGCTATACTATAGATCTGCTATCCTATAGATCTGCTATGCTATAGATCTGCTATGCTATAGATATGCTATCCTATAGATATGCTATGCTATAGATCTGCTATGCTATAGATCTGCTATACTAGAACCTCTGTTCTAAATCCTAAGAGTTTTCTGATAAAACTACATTGCTATCCAGTATATATAGGCCTATATATACGTTTAGCTGAACTCTAAAACCACACAGATCCTTTCCCAGTTCTAAAGGGTTGATAGAACTCACCAGTGATGGAAGCTGAGGTTCCACTGGCCATCCTGTCTACAGCTGTTGGTTGAACTGTAAAACATTAACATACAGTAAGTTACAATAATCTGCTGTTATTATAGGTTTGTTGTCATTACTGTTATATTGTTATATCACACATTGGACAATATAATGAATATAATATATTTAGACCAGCAGTTTTCAAAGAGGGACCTGCACCAAATGGACCCTCAGGTCCATTTGGTTCCAGTTCATGGTAGATTTCAGAACCACTGCTAGAGATGAACAGACTCTAAATGTGTCTCCATCACAACATCTCTCTCACATGTAATAGTTCTCTGACCGACACCATGTCAACATTAGTGTGTCCACACTAGACCTACTGATTCATTATTTAGAGCCTGGATTCACACATTCATTTTGACTGAACTAACCACAGAGCTGTGTGCGTGCGTGCGTGTGTGCGTGTGTGTGTGTGCTTGCGTGCACATAAACATTACTAATAATATAACTGTTACAGTGATAATCACATTCCTCACTGTCTGTCATTTACTCCACACACACACACACACACACACACACACACACACACACACACACACACACACACACACACACACACACACACACACACACACACACACACACACCAGCAGGTGAAAGCAGATGTTAACAAGCCTTTCTTGTTGTTCTAACCTCGTATCCACATTCATTACAAAAAAAAGTGGTGAAAATAGCAGATCCACAAGCTCAATACACGTAGTATCGCGAAGCATTGTGAGCTTGTAGATCTGGTATTTTCCGCTAGTTTCCAGGGACACATGACGGCCCAGTGATGATACTACGATGTGATTGGACACTAGACTGGACCAGTGATGTTACTATGATGTGATTGGACACTAGACTGGCCCAGTGATGTTACTACGACCTGATTGGACACTAGACTGGCCCAGTGATGATACTACGATGTGATTGGACACTAGACTGGCCCAGTGATGTTACTACGATGACTACGAGGAGGTCTGGGAGGAGCAAACCATGCGTACTTAGAGGGGAGGGTGGTGAGGAGGTCTGGGAGGAGCAAACCATGCATACTTAGAGGGGAGGGTGGTGAGGAGGTCTGGGAGGAGCAAACCATGCTTACTTAGAGGGGAGGGTGGTGAGGAGGTCTGGGAGGAGCAAACCATGCATACTGGGAGAGGGGAGGGTGGTGAGGAGGTCTGGGAGGAGCAAACCATGCTTACTTAGAGGGGAGGGTGGTGAGGAGGTCTGGGAGGAGCAAACCATGCTTACTTAGAGGGGAGGGTGGTGAGGAGGTCTGGGAGGAGCAAACCATGCTTACTTAGAGGGGAGGGTGGTGAGGAGGTCTGGGAGGAGCAAACCATGCATACTGGGAGAGGAGGGTGGTGAGGAGGTCTGGGAGGAGCAAACCATGCATACTGGGAGAGGGGAGGGTGGTGAGGAGGTCTGGGAGGAGCAAACCATGCTTACTTAGAGGGGAGGGTGGTGAGGAGGTCTGGGAGGAGCAAACCATGCTTACTTAGAGGGGAGGGTGGTGAGGAGGTCTGGGAGGAGCAAACCATGCTTACTTAGAGGGGAGGGTGGTGAGGAGGTCTGGGAGGAGCAAACCATGCATACTGGGAGAGGAGGGTGGTGAGGAGGTCTGGGAGGAGCAAACCATGCATACTGGGAGAGGGGAGGGTGGTGGGGAGGTCTGGGAGGAGCAAACCATGCATACTGGGAGAGGGGAGGGTGGTGAGGAGGTCTAGGAGGAGCAAACCATGCTTACTTAGAGGGGAGGGTGGTGAGGAGGTCTGGGAGGAGCAAACCATGCATACTAGGAGAGGGGAGGGTGGTGGGGAGGTCTGGGAGGAGCAAACCATGCATACTTAGAGGGGAGGGTGGTGAGGAGGTCTGGGAGGAGCAAACCATGCATACTTAGAGGGGAGGGTGGTGAGGAGGTCTGGGAGGAGCAAACCATGCATACTTAGAGGGGAGGGTGGTGAGGAGGTCTGGGAGGAGCAAACCATGCATACTGGGAGAGGAGGGTGGTGAGGAGGTCTGGGAGGAGCAAACCATGCATACTTAGAGGGGAGGGTGGTGAGGAGGTCTGGGAGGAGCAAACCATGCTTACTTAGAGGGGAGGGTGGTGAGGAGGTCTGGGAGGAGCAAACCATGCATACTGGGAGAGGGGAGGGTGGTGAGGAGGTCTGGGAGGAGCAAACCATGCTTACTTAGAGGGGAGGGTGGTGAGGAGGTCTGGGAGGAGCAAACCATGCATACTAGGAGAGGGGAGGGTGGTGGGGAGGTCTGGGAGGAGCAAACCATGCATACTTAGAGGGGAGGGTGGTGAGGAGGTCTGGGAGGAGCAAACCATGCATACTTAGAGGGGAGGGTGGTGAGGAGGTCTGGGAGGAGCAAACCATGCATACTGGGAGAGGAGGGTGGTGAGGAGGTCTGGGAGGAGCAAACCATGCATACTTAGAGGGGAGGGTGGTGGGGAGGTCTGGGAGGAGCAAACCATGCATACTGGGAGAGGGGAGGGTGGGGAGGAGGTCTGGGAGGAGCAAACCATGCATACTGGGAGAGGGGAGGGTGGGGAGGAGGTCTGGGAGGAGCAAACCATGCATACTTAGAGGGGAGGGTGGTGAGGAGGTCTGGGAGGAGCAAACCATGCATACTGGGAGAGGGGAGGGTGGGGAGGAGGTCTAGGAGGAGCAAACCATGCTTACTTAGAGGGGAGGGTGGTGAGGAGGTCTGGGAGGAGCAAACCATGCATACTGGGAGAGGGGAGGGTGGGGAGGAGGTCTGGGAGGAGCAAACCATGCTTACTTAGAGGGGAGGGTGGTGGGGAGGTCTGGGAGGAGCAAACCATGCATATTTAGAGGGGAGGGTGGTGAGGAGGTCTGGGAGGAGCAAACCATGCATACTAGGAGAGGGGAGGGTGGTGAGGAGGTCTGGGAGGAGCAAACCATGCATACTAGGAGAGGGGAGGGTGGTGAGGAGGTCTGGGAGGAGCAAACCATGCATACTAGGAGAGGGGAGGGTGGTGAGGAGGTCTGGGAGGAGTAAACCATGCATACTAGGAGAGGGGAGGGTGGTGAGGAGGTCTGGGAGGAGCAAACCATGCATACTAGGAGAGATGAGGGTGGTGAGGAGGTCTGGGAGGAGCAAACCATGCATACTTAGAGGGGAGGGTGGTGGGGAGGTCTGAGAGGAGCAAACCATACATACTGGGAGAGGGGAGGGTGGTGGGGAGGTCTGGGAGGAGCAAACCATGCATACTGGGAGAGGGGAGGGTGGTGGGGAGGTCTGGGAGGAGCAAACCATGCATACTGGGAGAGGGGAGGGTGGTGGGGAGGTCTGGGAGGAGCAAACCATGCATACTGGGAGAGGGGAGGGTGGTGGGGAGGTCTAGGAGGAGCAAACCATGCATACTGGGTGAGGGGAGGGTGGTGGGGAGGTCTGGGAGGAGCAAACCATGCATACTGGGGGAGGGGAGGGTGGTGGGGAGGTCTGGGAGGAGCAAACCATGCATACTTAGAGGGGAGGGTGGTGAGGAGGTCTGGGAGGAGCAAACCATGCATACTTAGAGGGGAGGGTGGTGAGGAGGTCTGGGAGGAGCAAACCATGCATACTTAGAGGGGAGGGTGGTGGGGAGGTCTGGGAGGAGCAAACCATGCATACTAGGAGAGGGGAGGGTGGTGAGGAGGTCTGGGAGGAGCAAACCATACATACTAGGAGAGGGGAGGGTGGTGAGGAGGTCTGGGAGGAGTAAACCATGCATACTAGGAGAGGGGAGGGTGGTGGGAAGGTCTGGGAGGAGCAAACCATGCATACTTAGAGGGGAGGGTGGTGGGGAGGTCTGGGAGGAGCAAACCATGCTTACTTAGGGAGGGGAGGGTGGTGGGGAGGTCTGGGAGGAGCAAACCATGCATACTTAGGGAGGGGAGGGTGGTGAGGAGGTCTGGGAGGAGCAAACCATGCATACTTAGGAGACCATTTGTAGCATTTTGTAGTCCATTGAGGCTTAGTCTAGTGGCTCCAATGAAGTTCGTATATCTTCCTATATTAACAATCTTTTCCCTGACAGCCCATACATCACAACAGAAAAGTCCTATCTGATTGACAGCCCATACATCACAACAGAAAAGTCCTATCTGATTGACAGCCCATACATCCACACAGAAAAGTGCTATCTGATTGACAGCCCATACATCACAACAGAAAAGTCCTATCTGATTGACAGCCCATACATCACAACAGAAAAGTCCTATCTGATTGACAGCCCATACATCACAACAGAAAAGTCCTATCTGATTGACAGCCCATATACATCCAAACAGAAAAGTCCTATCTGATTGACAGCCCATCCATCACAACAGAAAAGTCCTATCTGATTGACAGCCCATATACATCCAAACAGAAAAGTCCTATCTGATTGACAGCCCATATACATCCAAACAGAAAAGTCCTATCTGATTGACAGCCCATCCACACAGAAAAGTCCTATCTGATTGACAACCCATACATCACAACAGAAAAGTCCTATCTGATTGACAGCCCATACATCACAACAGAAAAGTCCTATCTGATTGACAGCCCATACATCACAACAGAAAAGTCCTATCTGATTGACAGCCCATATACATCCAAACAGAAAAGTCCTATCTGATTGACAGCCCATCCATCACAACAGAAAAGTCCTATCTGATTGACAGCCCATATACATCCAAACAGAAAAGTCCTATCTGATTGACAGCCCATATACATCCAAACAGAAAAGTCCTATCTGATTGACAGCCCATCCACACAGAAAAGTCCTATCTGATTGACAGCCCATACATCACAACAGAAAAGTCCTATCTGATTGACAGCCCATACATCCAAACAGAAAAGTCCTATCTGATTGACAGCCCATCCACACAGAAAAGTCCTATCTGATTGACAGCCCATACATCACAACAGAACTCTCCATCATTTAGCTGGGGACCACCTGGAACCCCCTCAAGGACCACTGGTTGAAAACCACTTTAGCATTAGCAGCAGACAGCACAGTGGCCACAACACAATACAGATAGTCCAGGGGCTGAGTCACATTCTGGTACCACCTATGGTGACCGTAACATTTGTGTATTCCTGCATGTCTCTAGTTTATTATTTTGGTATGATAACTGTTCCATTCAGTAGCTTAATGCCAGTTATCACCACTTATTACATGGCTTGGTTGAATGCTTGATTCTGATTGGTCAATCGCTTAATTCAGCGGTGAGTTATCTCATGATAATGACCGCTCCGCTGTATAATGACCGCTGCCTAATCAAACCCTCTGAGCACCACCAGCTGCGCGGCTGCGCCCGCTTGATTTACTGCCGTTTCCAACATAACAGCCATGTAAACACACACACTACTGACACACAATGTAATTTACAGCTAAACATTGCTCTTAAAAATGTTTTTGAAAACATTTGAGCGAGAAATAGACGAAGCAGCTGGACCCGAAAATGGATTCTATTTGATCAACTCACTTCCTTGTTTTCCGACAGTGCTTCAGCCCTGCAGCTGGGCAGACTCAGCCAGCGCGAAGTTATGGAATACTTTTTTTGTTGTGTTTTGGATCAATGGATTAATTTATGTTAGCCATGTAATAAGCGGGATAATATCTGGCTAGGTGGTCATTGTCGGGATATAATTCACCTTCAGGGAGTGTAACCACCTCGGCTTCGCCTCGGTGGTTAAACTCCCTGTCGGTGAATTATCTCCCGACAATGACCACCTAGCCAGATATTATCCCTTACTTATATGTGACTATACCATTAACAACCTATAGGCTAGAAGGCAACATTGTCCACATTTCATTATGCTCTAAGTAGCATGTGACATGTCAAACTATGGGGGTTTTCATCATTCTGAATCCATTCCAAGCATTAGTATTGCACAAAAAACACTCCTTGGCATACATTCGACCATATTAGCCACTTGCCCAAATGTGCCCAAATGCTTCGTTCCGCCTCTCATCAAGCTCAGCCAATCATCGGAAGAAGGCTGTCCACCTGAGCACTATTTAAGAACTGCTATCAGCTGTGTGCGTTGGCAGTGTGTTAGAAAATGTCCATGGAGATGGTGGATGTGTGTGGTCTGAATGCTAGACAACAGTTTGCTATCACCATGTTGTTCACCACCCTTCTGGACTTGAATGATCTGTTTTGTTTGGTTAATGTTGAACTTTCTAGAAGGCTGTTAAAATTTCAGGGCAGCCTATGGTTGACTGATTGTCTGATTCCTGCTAAGCACTCTGACTTGATTTGTAGAGCTACTGGCGCCAGCTTTTGTTACTTTTGTTAAAATAACATGATAAATATCCACTACCCCTCTAGACTACAGTAATGAAGTAATGAACCAGAGAGGTTTAATAACATGATGGCCAAGATTAGGCCTATATGGTCGAATATGACATCAAGGTATTTACGGTAAGTCCCTTAAAGTCATTTACAGTAATAATTAATTATACTGTGGTGTTAATGTAGCAGTAAAACATGTTTAAATGTGGATGAGGTTGAATGATGTTCATCTGAAGCTTATTTGACCTTTTGACCTGTTTGTGTCCAATTAATGTTTGTATCGGTTACTTTTGATATAGGTTAGATTAGAGTAGTATGATTATATTAGATTTCACTTGTCATTTTTATTTCATGTTAGGTAAGGTGGGGTGTACTTAAAGTTAGGTTAAGAGTATTGTTGATTGTTTATTGATTTGCACCATGCAGGGCTTATTTTCTGTGTAGGTTTAAGTTTAAAGTCATGTCTTGAAATATCTCCATTTATACATTTATATTTACTCTGGTTGGAAATCCGTTAAAATACCAAGTAGTAAATCATGGTTGTCTTAAGAGTTTTGGCTTTTAAATGTAAATTGCACATGAACTCTTTAAAAATAACCTTATCAAAGGGCAGAAAATAAACAACGGTTCACTTTTCAGTCACAATCCTTTATTCCCCCGAGACCTACAAGGATTGTAACACAATGTTACCTGTACCCTTGGTATTCCCTAGGATCTAACACAATGTTACCTGTAACCTTGGTATTCCCTAGGATCTAACACAATGTTACCTGTACCCTTGGTATTCCCTCTAGGATCTAACACAATGTTACCTGTACCCTTGGTATTCCCTAGGATCTAACACAATGTTACCTGTACCCTTGGTATTCCCTAGGATCTAACACAATGTTACCTGTACCCTTGGTATTCCCTCTAGGATCTAACACAATGTTACCTGTAACCTTGGTATTCCCTCTAGGATCTAACACAATGTTACCTGTACCCTTGGTATTCCCTAGGATCTAACACAATGTTACCTGTACCCTTGGTATTCCCTCTAGGATCTAACACAATGTTACCTGTACCCTTGGTATTCCCTAGGATCTAACACAATGTTACCTGTACCCTTGGTATTCCCTAGGATCTAACACAATGTTACCTGTACCCTTGGTATTCCCTAGGATCTAACACAATGTTACCTGTACCCTTGGTATTCCCTAGGATCTAACACAATGTTACCTGTACCCTTGGTATTCCCTCTAGGATCTAACACAATGTTACCTGTACCCTTGGTATTCCCTAGGATCTAACACAATGTTACCTGTACCCTTGGTATTCCCTCGTACAGGATCTTGTTGCTAAACATGTACTGTACACTGTTGCTGCTTCACACGTTGACATTTAGACTCTTAAGGTTTCAGTTGTTCCACAACCTGTGATCATCTCTCATCCTCCATGTCTGTCTGTCTGTCTGTCTGTCTGTCTGTCTGTCTGTCTGTCTGTCTGTCTGTCTGTCTGTCTGTCTGTCTGTCTGTCTGTCTGTCTGTCTGTCTGTCTGTCTGTCTGTAGCTCCACCTCCATCACTGTCTGTCTGTCTGTCTGTCTGCAGCTCCACCTCCATCACTGTCTGTCTGTCTGTCTGTCTGCAGCTCCACCTCCATCACTGTCTGTCTGTCTGCAGCTCCACCTCCATCACTGTCTGTCTGTCTGTCTGTCTGCAGCTCCACCTCCACCTCCTCCATCACTGTCTGTCTGTCTGTCTGTCTGCAGCTCCACCTTCACCTCCTCCTACAAGAACCCCATGGTGAGTCCGATACGATACAACATCATTGTCAGCTTGCACTGACATTTGTTTTGCGTCCATGACGTCACCGTTCAAGATACAGACAAGACAGACACAATACATTACAAAAAGATACATTACAGGACACACATCACAGAAACAGATATAGGAACAAGAACACCTCTGGTTTACCCATTTTGGTTTAAAAGCAGTATACAAAACTACAAGAGTTCTTTAGCCTGTTTATCTTATATTTAGGTACTCTAACCCGCCTCATGGAGGGCAACAGTTGATATTCATCATTTAAAACATTTAAGGGCTCAGAGGAGATACTAGACAGGCGTCAAAGGCCGACGGGCTCGGGACTCGAACCCGCGACACCCGCGACACCGTCCGAGGTGCCTGTACCGCTCAGCCGCGGCCCAGGCCGTGAGTCCAGTGTTCTGCTGGACCTTATACTGTATCACTTTATTTAGGGCAGTGCATATTAATGGACACAATAGTGGACCATAGTGGACCAATAGTGGACCAATAGTGGACCATAGTGGACCAATAGTGGACCATAGTGGACCATAGTGGACCATAGTGGACCATAGTGGACCAATAGTGGACCATAGTGGACAATAGTGGACCATAGTGGACCAATAGTGGACCATAGTGGACCATAGTGGACCAATAGTGGACCAATAGTGGACCATAGTGGACCATAGTGGACCACAATGGAAACAAGCAAAGGCTTTTTTGTGTCTAAGTCCATTTGGCGTTTTTTTAAATGTCATTTTCTGTAATTTTTTAAAACTGCCAATAAAGTATTCTATCTACATTAATGTTAATTTAATGTGAATATGACGGATTTGGCAAGGAAGCTATAGTTTTCATCTGCAGTCCCACAATACATAAAAACTAAAACAATATAATACATTACATTGGGAAACAAGTATACAGGAACAATGTATGTAGGTGCATACGGTTTAGCAGCGTTTTTATAGGGCAATATATTTGCAAACAAAGTAACTTGCTTTCAAATAAGTCAGGACACTGTCAAAGTGCACGTGGTGGACCCTCTTGTAAACAAGTGTAATGCTTTATTGGGTCGTCCACTCACAGTTAACAGTCTTTGTATTGAGTTGTGCTTGAAATGTACTGTAATTCTGCAAACTGTTAATACATATTTCAATCAATTAATCAATGGTCAGGTAGGACACCTACTGGACGACAAGAGGTACTGCATAAATCTCAAAGGAAAACTATCATTCCCAGACATGTCCTCTCCATTATAGTTACAGAGTGACCAAACGTGTCCCTTTGCGTGGGACAGTCCCTCAGGTATCCCACAAACTGAGACCCTGTCCCACATTGTGACTGACAGGCATCAGTGTTCAAATTGAGACCCTGTCCCACATTGTGACTGACAGGCATCAGTGTTCAAACTGAGACCCTGTCCCACATGGTGACTGACAGGCATCAGTGTTCAAACTGAGACCCTGTCCCACATTGTGACTGACAGGCATCAGTGTTCAAACTGAGACCCTGTCCCACATTGTGACTGACAGGCATCAGTGTTCAAACTGAGACCCTGTCCCACATTGTGACTGACAGGCATCAGTGTTCAAATTGAGACCCTGTCCCACATTGTGACTGACAGGCATCAGTGTTCAAACTGAGACCCTGTCCCACATGGTGACTGACAGGCATCAGTGTTCAAACTGAGACCCTGTCCCACATTGTGACTGACAGGCATCAGTGTTCAAACTGAGACCCTGTCCCACATTGTGACTGACAGGCATCAGTGTTCAAACTGAGACCCTGTCCCACATTGTGACTGACAGGCATCAGTGTTCAAACTGAGACCCTGTCCCACATTGTGACTGACAGGCATCAGTGTTCAAACTGAGACCCTGTCCCACATTGTGACTGACAGGCATCAGTGTTCAAACTGAGACCCTGTCCCACATTGTGACTGACAGGCATCAGTGTTCAAACTGAGACCCTGTCCCACATTGTGACTGGCACAATGATTTCATCTGATCTAACGTATTAAGACCTGAGGCTGATTCTACACATGAGTTCTAAATCAGTAGATCTCAAACGTTTTCAAGTCAAGGACACCCAGAATGATGTGTATTTGGCTGCGGCGGACCCCCCCTCCCCCCCCCTGCTCCATCGGAAAATATGTTTCCAGGGACCCCCAGAAGAGAGGATTTGAGTTAAAATATACAACATTTTAATATTAATGCATTTTTTCAACACTCAACACTGACGATTGTTCTAATAAACCTCGCAGCGTGGCACAATGTGACATGCTGTGAGCTTGTAGATCTGCTATGCTATAGATCTGCTATCCTATAGAGCTGCTATGCTATAGATCTGCTATCCTATCGATCTGCTATGCTATAGATCTGCTATGCTAGAACCTCTGTTCTAAATCCTAAGAGTTTTCTGATAAAACTACATTGCTATAAAGTATATATATAGGCCTATATATATACGTTTAGCTGAACTCTAAAACCACACAGATCCTTTCCCAGTTCTAAAGGGTTGATAGAACTCACCAGTGATGGAAGCTGAGGTTCCACTGGCCATCCTGTCTACAGCTGTTGGTTGAACTGTAAAACATTAACATACAGTAAGTTACAATAATCTGCTGTTATTATAGGTTTGTTGTCATTACTGTTATATTGTTATATCACACATTGGACAATATAATGAATATAATATATTTAGACCAGCGGTTTTCAAAGAGGGTTCAAATGGACCCTCACAGGTCTGTAACTCTGAGAGTACATATGGAACCAAATGGACCCTCACAGGTCTGTAACTCTGAGAGTACATACGGAACCAAATGGACCCTCACAGGTCTGTAACTCTGAGAGTACATATGGAACCAAATGGACCCTCACAGGTCTGTAACTCTGAGAGTACATATGGAACCAAATGGACCCTCACAGGTCTGTAACTCTGAGAGTACATATGGAACCAAATGGACCCTCACAGGTCTGTAACTCTGAGAGAGTACATATGGAACCAAATGGACCCTCACAGGTCTGTAACTCTGAGAGTACATATGGAACCAAATGGACCCTTACAGGTCTGTAACTCTGAGAGTACATATGGAACCAAATGGACCCTCACAGGTCTGTAACTCTGAGTACATATGGAACCAAATGGACCCTCACAGGTCTGTAACTCTGTAATAATAATAATAATAATAATAATAATAATAATCACAGCAGTGTAATTATTTAACTAAATATGCAGATAAGTAAGACTGTAGGTATAGACCGTGTTCACGCACGCACGCACGCACGCACGCTACATTCTACATTCTTCTCTAATGATGTTGTTCCATGTGTACATGGTTGTATGTGGGTAGGAAACCTGTTTGACAACCTCTCTGTCCCTCCTGTCCCCGTCGTCCTCAAACCAGGAAACATTTATTATTATTATTATTATTATTACTACTATTATTATTATCAACTATCTACTGCAGGTTCCCAAACATTCTAACCCTTTGACCCAAAAGAGAGAATGTTTTCTCTCCGAGACCCAAACTAGAGAAATCACTTCACGCTGTGTTGTGAGCTTGTAGATCGACTGTGTTGTGAGCTTGTAGATCGACGGTGTTGTGAGCTTGTAGATCGACTGTGTTGTGAGCTTGTAGATCGACTGTGTTGTGAGCTTGTAGATCGACTGTGTTGTGAGCTTGTATAGATCGACGGTGTTGTGAGCTTGTATAGATCGACGGTGTTGTGAGCTTGTAGATCGACTGTGTTGTGAGCTTGTAGATCGACTGTGTTGTGAGCTTGTAGATCGACTGTTGTGAGCTTGTATAGATCGACGGTGTTGTGAGCTTGTATAGATCGACGGTGTTGTGAGCTTGTATAGATCGACGGTGTTGTGAGCTTGTAGATCGACTGCGTTTGTGTGAGACACCATCTACTCGCTGAAGATAACATGTGAGCATTCCTCCATAGCTAAACCCAATTTAAAACTTCCTTTCACTTGAACTACATTGCATGTAGGCTGTAGACCATTATGGAAGAGAACACACACACACACACACACACACACACACACACACACACACACACACACACACACACACACAAAGTCATTATGAAAAACCTTCTCAAAACAATGATTTTGTACTTCAAAACATTGAGTATTTTACCTTATTGGTTGTGTGACAGAAAGGTGCTGAGTGGATTCCAGCTGCGTGAGGCGGTGCTTCTGGAATGTGTTGTATTCTAAAAGCATAAAGAGAATGATAGCAGTCAATAATGGAAACACGACAGTATAAAAACATGCTCTACTTTGACACATAATATGATATTACCTATAAGTACGACACCCTCCTCTCTCTACTGTCTGCTGGCTAGTGTTTCTGACATTTACAAATGTAAGACCACGCCTTTCTGGTCCACGCCTTCATCACCTCAAGAATAGATCACTGCCAACGCCCTCTTCTCCGGTTTACCATCAACAGCAACAAATGCTCTTAGATTAGTCCAAAATGCAGCAGCTAGAGTACTCACCATGGAAAAGGAAATGGTTTCAGGATGTTATCAGATGACTCGTTAAACTGAATGGTTTCAGGATGTTATCAGATGACTCGTTAAACTGAATGGTTTCAGGATGTTATCAGATGACTCGTTAAACTGAATGGTTTCAGGATGTTATCAGATGACTCGTTAAACTGAATGGTTTCAGGATGTTATCAGATGACTCGTTAAACTGAATGGTTTCAGGATGTTATCAGATGACTCGTTAAACTGAATGGTTTCAGGATGTTATCAGATGACTCGTTAAACTGAATGGTTTCAGTATGTTATCAGATGGTTTCAGGATGTTATCAGATGACTCGTTAAACTGAATGGGTTTCAGGATGTTATCAGATGACTCGTTAAACTGAATGGTTTCAGGATGTTATCAGATGACTCGTTAAACTGAATGGTTTCAGGATGTTATCAGATGACTCGTTAAACTGAATGGTTTCAGGATGTTATCAGATGACTCGTTAAACTCCGTCATCAGCCCTTTATCAACACCATGCCATGGAGCCAGTATGGACATTTACTACATATTGACGTTTGTTGTCCGGCGTTGCGTTGGTCGTGTTGTCCTACTACTCATCATCATCATTTTTCGACCGCGGTCGAGATCATGGATTTCACGATGCCACGCCAGACTTCCCGGTCCTTAATTTCCATCCCCAGTTCCTGCTTTACTGATGCACGTGTCCCTAGCGATAGGGACAGTTTTTCTACTCCAGAGAAGAAGAAGGGAAGATATAACCTCATTGTCAGCTCTGTAGCAGTGGCCGGCAAACTGTGTTCTTCTGGATCGGACTAGTGTAGAAACACGGGGAAGGTTGCTGTATATTAGATGAGTCGATGGGTGGCTCTTCCAAGACAGATTTTGTTCTCTCATTAGAAGGCGGGAGTGTAAGATCCCGTCAAGTGTCCATCAGTGGCGTGCACAGACATTTATAGGGGCAGGTGCTCAAGTGAAAAAAAGGGCACCTTGTGCAGCGCGTGGAAACGGCCGGTTGCCTTAATAGTGTGAGTTTTATAGATTGTGGGGCCTAAATATTATCAAGAATATTTTTATCAAGAATTGATCAATGTCACCATGGAATAAGAAAGGGCACATTGCGCTCTAGCACCCCCTAGTGTCTATCTGTGCACGCCACTGGTGTCCATGTCTCGGAACCATAGAGTAGAATACTAACCCTATAGAGCGTCGCAGTCCCCCCCGCCCCCCCCCCCCCCCCCCACCCCCCCCCCCCGAGGGACCCGGAAAAGTATTCCCCGTTCATTTTCCTCTTAGACTTTTCAAAAGGTATTAATTTTTTTAAAGACGTTTACGCTGCGGACAAAGCCAACTCGAGTTGTGACAAATCATGACAATAAACACAACCTCAGTCTTAACCGGGCCACGCGAGTAAACATAAAGCGAAGTTCTCGTATTATCGCAGTGTCGCCAGCATGTTTCTGCCTCGGGGAGCAGTATAGTTTCACTTCGGTAGGCAGTATGTAGGAAATGTCCATATTGCTCCATTGCGTGTTCTTGATAAGAACATATTGGTCATTATGGGTTGATGACATTCGACGCGGGTGGTTTTGTGAGGGGGGGGGGGGGGGACGTGTAATATTAGGAGAGACAGAAGATGATTGGACGTTTCTCTGAAGGCACTTTAATTATCACACGTCGCGTCGAGACGGACAAATAATAATCGTCCATGAACCAATCAACGACGAAGAGGATGTATTCAGCCAATAGGAACGATGCAGTGTCGCCGTAGAGCGCTACTGAACCGACTACTGTATGTTGCACACACACACACACACACACACGCACACACACACTCTCTCTCACACACGCACACACACACACACACACACAGATGCTATTATGTATGTGCTGCCTCTGTTATGCTGCTGCTTGGGTCATGTGGGAACAGCTGCTCCATTTATATTTATATTAGCTGAAGATTCTATTTACTACTGCTGAAGACTGGACGACACACGGGGAACATTACCCCTGGAACAACATATTTTCAGATGGGGCGTCGGCGGCCAAATGCAGATCATTCAAATTTAAATTTCGTCCTCGGGTCTAAATGTGTTAACACATACATTTATATATGGTCGCAAGTTACCACAGTAGGGAGAGGGGGGGGGGGGGGGAGGGGGGTGGCCATGTTTGCTGTTGTGACATCATCGAGTGACGGCGCTGATGGCCAATCAGCCACTGCGTCAGAGTCACCTGACCTGAATCGCCATGACATCTTATTTTGTAATGGTAGCGATTCAGGGCTGGAGCCAGGCTAGTGTAGTGTGATGCATTATGAACTTGTAGATCAGTGATTCAGGGCTGGAGCCAGGCTAGTGCAGTGTGACGCATTATGAACTTGTAGATCAGTGATTCAGGGCTGGAGCCAGGCTAGTTTAGTGTGATGCATTATGAACTTGTAGATCAGTGATTCAGGGCTGGAGCCAGGCTAGTTTAGTGTGATGCATTATGAACTTGTAGATCAGTGATTCAGGGCTGGAGCCAGGCTAGTTTAGTGTGATGCATTATGAACTTGTAGATCAGTGATTTTCACACTACTTTCACCCGACATCACACGAGTAGAAAAAAATGAACTTTTTGTTGTCCTCGCAATGTTGCCTGCTTGCCGTACTGGCCGTTTATAATGACATCATCCATGTAGCAGTCCTGTGTATATATGGCTTCATCATTAAATATGCTAATTACTACTCGTTAATGGTAATTAAGGCTAATTAATAACAGTGATTGATAACAGTGACAGACGGAGCCTCCCAATTAAGTTTGGAGCTGCAACGTTTCGGAGCTTTGAACCGCAATGATATATATATTGTTTTTTTTATTTTCATTTACCCGTTTGAACTGGAATTATATATATTGGTATTGACACGTTGTGTCGTACGCCAGACCGTCGCCTCCCACGGCGTTCCAATGCCTCCACCCAGAGGTCAGAGGTCAGGGGTCAGAGGTCATCAATATGTCCCTATGCACAGGTCAGGTGTTGTTTTCGTCGACTAAAACTAAGACGAAAAAAGTCCGTCGACTACCTTTTTTCACTGAGGAAAAACTAAATGGAAACTAAATGAAAACTAAGCTATGGTGACTAAAAGTAAGACTAAATATATTGACAATTTCTTCAACAAATAAAAAGTAGACTAAAATGTTAGGAAGGGACTAGTGGACAAGAGATCCAGTCATTTTACACTTGGTTGCATGCTGAAAATAGCCGATCTACAAGCTCACAACGCATCGCGCTGCTTGTGTGCTATGTGTCCATGGAACTACAACTAAACACTGATACAGATACATGTGTCCATGGAACTAAAACTAAACACTGATACAGATACATGTGTCCATGGAACTAAAACTAAACACTGATACAGATACATGTGTCCATGGAACTAAAACTAAACACTGATACAGATACATGTGTCCATGGAACTAAAACTAAACACTGATACAGATACATGTGTCCATGGAACTAAAACTAAACACTGATACAGATACATGTGTCCATGGAACTAAAACTAAACACTGATACAGATACATGTGTCCATGGAACTAAAACTAAACACTGATACAGATACATGTGTCCATGGAACTAAAACTAAACACTGATACAGATACATGTGTCCATGAAACTAAAACTAAACACTGATACAGATACATGTGTCCATGGAACTAAAACTAAACACTGATACAGATACATGTGTCCATGGAACTAAAACTAAACACTGATACAGATACATGTGTCCATGGAACTAAAACTAAACACTGATACAGATACATGTGTCCATGAAACTAAAACTAAACACTGATACAGATACATGTGTCCATGGAACTAAAACTAAACACTGATACAGATACATGTGTCCATGAAACTAAAACTAAACACTGATACAGATACATGTGTCCATGGAACTAAAACTAAACACTGATACAGATACATGTGTCCATGAAACTAAAACTAAACACTGATACAGATACATGTGTCCATGGAACTAAAACTAAACACTGATACAGATACATGTGTCCGTGGAACTAAAACTAAACACTGATACAGATGCATGTGTCCATGGAACTAAAACTAAACACTGATACAGATACATGTGTCCATGAAACTAAAACTAAACACTGATACAGATACATGTGTTCATGGAACTAAAACTAAACACTGATACAGATACATGTGTCCGTGGAACTAAAACTAAACACTGATACAGATGCATGTGTCCATGGAACTAAAACTAAACACTGATACAGATACATGTGTCCATGGAACTAAAACTAAACACTGATACAGATACATGTGTCCATGAAACTAAAACTAAACACTGATACAGATACATGTGTCCATGGAACTAAAACTAAACACTGATACAGATACATGTGTCCATGGAACTAAAACTAAACACTGATACAGATACATGTGTCCATGGAACTAAAACTAAACACTGATACAGATACATGTGTCCGTGGAACTAAAACTAAACACTGATACAGATACATGTGTCCATGAAACTAAAACTAAACACTGATACAGATACATGTGTCCATGAAACTAAAACTAAACACTGATACAGATACATGTGTCCGTGGAACTAAAACTAAACACTGATACAGATACATGTGTCCATGAAACTAAAACTAAACACTGATACAGATACATGTGTCCATGGAACTAAAACTAAACACTGATACAGATACATGTGTCCATGGAACTAAAACTAAACACTGATACAGATACATGTGTCCATGAAACTAAAACTAAACACTGATACAGATACATGTGTCCATGAAACTAAAACTAAACACTGATACAGATACATGTGTCCATGGAACTAAAACTAAACACTGATACAGATACATGTGTCCATGGAACTAAAACTAAACACTGATACAGATACATGTGTCCATGGAACTAAAACTAAACACTGATACAGATACATGTGTCCATGGAACTAAAACTAAACACTGATACAGATACATGTGTCCATGGAACTAAAACTAAACACTGATACAGATACATGTGTCCGTGAAACTAAAACTAAACACTGATACAGATACATGTGTCCATGGAACTAAAACTAAACACTGATACAGATACATGTGTCCATGGAACTAAAACTAAACACTGATACAGATACATGTGTCCATGGAACTAAAACTAAACACTGATACAGATACATGTGTCCGTGGAACTAAAACTAAACACTGATACAGATACATGTGTTTGTGGCAAAGACTCATGACTGGCACATTTTTTACTTTCTTTTTCCCCCCCACACCTTTATAATGTTCTTATTTTGAACATAAGATCTAGTTACTGAATGTCAATTAAGTTCTCCAGGTCCCCCCCCCCCCCCCCCCCCTTACTACGACACTATGGTTTGGTACATTAGGAGTCCAACTAACTACTAGTCGTTCTCAAATGTTTTAGTTGCGAAGAAAGACCCCCTTTAATTAACGTTGTGACTCTCAGAGTTACAGAACTGTTATGGTCAATTCACCCTTTGTCAAGTCCCGCCCCCTGGTTGTGGCCCTCTTCGCACCCATTGGTTGCCGTTTCGTGGTTGGACAAAAATCCTCTCTCTGCATCCACTACCATTGAAATAAGGTGTTTTTCAGTTGCTTCATATTGATATTCTGTGCGTTCAATTCTTATTTTAAACTTGGTGTCAGTAAGAAGGAACATCACAGGTGCTAGCCTAGCTGGCTAATAAGATGGGGGTGTGTGGGGTGGGGGTAGCCTGGCTAATAAACCAGACCGAATCAGCCGTTGGCAAAAAAGAAAAAGCCTGCCGGCGGATTACGGTCTGGAGAGGCTCAATTGTACGCCCATTTCCTACACCAGAGAACTGGTGTGGCCAATCGGGACACGGTATGCAATATTGGCGGGCTTTGGTACAGTGACGTTCAATGCTTGAGACCTTTGACTGACAGTAGCTCTGACCAATTGCGTCAAAGAGAAAATGTTTGAACCCGCCCCCCCGGGAAACAAGATCCATACACAGCATCTCCAGACTCAAATACCACACGACAGTGTGATTTGAGTCTGGCTTATTAGCCACGACAGTGTGATTTGAGTCTGGCTTATTAGCCACGACAGTGTGATTTGAGTCTGGCTTATTAGCCAGGCTACACAGGTGCAGCACGGTGACTGCAGGGCAGATCATGTTTGTTTTTAGTTTGTTCCAAAAATGATGTTTTAGCAAATTCAATATAAACTAGGCGGAACCAGGGCGGAACAAGGCAGAAAGAGCCTGCTGGTTGGTCAGTCAGGGACCAATCAGAAGGCTGACAAAGGGTGAATTCATGTGTTTATGTGTTTCTGGTAATATTATTGTCCACTCATTTCGTTTGTCCGTGTGGCAAAAAATGGGAATTTTTGACCAAAAAAGTCCACCACAAGCCATCATGTGGATGAGCCCTGCTTCCATCGTTCAGTCTGTCTGGAGAAGGGGTGGGCAACTGGCGGCCCGGGGGCCACATGCGGCCCCCACCTTCACTCAATGTGGCCCTCGGGTTAATGTCAGAATATAATATATAATATTGGTATAATATTGGTTTCAGCTGTTAAAATTCAAAACATGCAAACAGGACCCGCTTTAATTCAGTCTAAATTAGTAGCTCAATGCTCAACAAGTATACCGTAATTAAAGGCATTTGAAATTACATAACATTTTCAGGATTCCAATTAAAAAATATCAAAAAATAATTCAAGATTTCAATTTGAATATCTATTTTGGCTATGACAGTAATATATGGCCCTAGTGTGGAAATATAGTGGCCCTCTCCATGGTCAAAGTTGCCCACCCCTGGTCTGGTCTCCATGGTCAATGTTGCCCACCCCTGGTCTGGTCTCCATGGTCAATGTTGCCCACCCCTGGTCTGGAGCGACAGAAGCTCTAAATACCATCCAGACGTAAAACGGCGGATGTGGCGCTAAAAACGTCTCAAATAAATAACGGTAATGGGTCGCACACACCAAGACTGTATTTAAATAATCTAGACAAAACGTTTGGGCTATCCCAGCCTGGTTATAGCCCAAAACGTTTGGGCTATCCCAGCCTGGTTATAGGTACCCTAACCCTATCCCAGCCTGGTTATAGCCCAAAACGTTTGGGCTATCCCAGCCTGGTTATAGGTACCCTAACCCTATCCCAGCCTGGTTATAGCCCAAAACGTTTGGGCTATCCCAGCCTGGTTATAGCCCAAAACGTTTGGGCTATCCCAGCCTGGTTAGCCCAAAACGTTTGGGCTATCCCAGCCTGGTTATAGCCCAAAACAGTCGTATTAGTATTCACACCCGTTTCGACTGTTATCAATAGACAAGACCGCACTGATCACTTAGGATCAGTACGATTGTTTTTTTTAGTATGGGCATGCTCTGCCGACAGGATTAAGGTTGGCGAACATGCGTTAATATTAGGACCGCGCTGCGACATGCTTGCGGTTATGTTTGGGGGAGGGTATGAGGAGGCTTGTCATTCTCAGTAGGCTCCCAGCATGTCCAGTAGACCTGAGTAGACCGATAAGATCGGTTAACGTGTCATCAACGCCAATCGCAGCCAGTAGGCCCCAGACTACATGCAGTAGGTCCGATTGGCTAGATAAGATCGGCGTAATAATAAGTAACCTACTGGGAATTATCGGTTGATTTTCGGTCGAAGCGGCTCGTATTCAGAGGTTGTGGAATTGGTTCCAGAACTACTTCGAAATGGGTTCCGGTCTGGTTTAATGGGTTCCGGTCTGGTTTAAATGGGTTCCGGTCTGGTTTAATGGGTTCCGGTCTGGTTTAAATGGGTTCCGGTCTGGTTTAATGGGTTCCGGTCTGGTTTAATGGGTTCCGGTCTGGTTTAAATGGGTTCCGGTCTGGTTTAATGGGTTCCGGTCTGGTTTAAATGATTTCCGGTCTGGTTTAAATGGGTTCCGGTCTCTGGTTTAATGGGTTCCGGTCTGGTTTAATGGGTTCCGGTCTCTGGTTTAATGGGTTCCGGTCTGGTTTAATGGGTTCCGGTCTGGTTTAAATGGGTTCCGGTCTGGTTTAAATGGGTTCCGGTCTGGTTTAAATGGGTTCCGGTCTGGTTTAAATGGGTTTACGGTCTGGTTTAAATGGGTTCCGGTCTGGTTTAAATGGGTTCCGGTCTGGTTTACGGTCTGGTTTAATGGGTTCCGGTCTGGTTTAATGGGTTCCGGTCTGGTTTAATGGGTTCCGGTCTGGTTTAATGGGTTCCGGTCTGGTTTAAATGGGTTCCGGTCTGGTTTAAATGGGTTCCGGTCTGGTTTAAATGGGTTCCGGTCTGGTTTAATGGGTTCCGGTCTGGTTTAAATGGGTTCCGGTCTGGTTTAATGGGTTCCGGTCTGGTTTAATGGGTTCCGGTCTGGTTTAAATGGGTTCCGGTCTGGTTTAATGGGTTCCGGTCTGGTTTAAATGGGTTCCGGTCTGGTTTAAATGGGTTCCGGTCTGGTTTAAATGGGTTCCGGTCTGGTTTAAATGGGTTTACGGTCTGGTTTAAATGGGTTCCGGTCTGGTTTAAATGGGTTCCGGTCTGGTTTACGGTCTGGTTTAATGGGTTCCGGTCTGGTTTAATGGGTTCCGGTCTGGTTTAATGGGTTCCGGTCTGGTTTAATGGGTTCCGGTCTGGTTTAAATGGGTTCCGGTCTGGTTTAATGGGTTCCGGTCTGGTTTAAATGGGTTCCGGTCTGGTTTAAATGGGTTCCGGTCTGGTTTAAATGGGTTCCGGTCTGGTTTAAATGGGTTCCGGTCTGGTTTAATGGGTTCCGGTCTGGTTTAAATGGGTTCCGGTCTCTGGTTTAATGGGTTCCGGTCTGGTTTAATGGGTTCCGGTCTGGTTTAATGGGTTCCGGTCTGGTTTAAATGGGTTCCGGTCTGGTTTAAATGGGTTCCGGTCTGGTTTAATGGGTTCCGGTCTGGTTTAAATGGGTTCCGGTCTGGTTTAAATGGGTTCCGGTCTCTGGTTTAATGGGTTCCGGTCTGGTTTAAATGGGTTCCGGTCTCTGGTTTAATGGGTTCCGGTCTGGTTTAATGGGTTCCGGTCTGGTTTAATGGGTTCCGGTCTGGTTTAATGGGTTCCGGTCTGGTTTAAATGGGTTCCGGTCTGGTTTAAATGGGTTCCGGTCTGGTTTAATGGGTTCCGGTCTGGTTTAAATGGGTTCCGGTCTGGTTTAAATGGGTTCCGGTCTCTGGTTTAATGGGTTCCGGTCTGGTTTAAATGGGTTCCGGTCTCTGGTTTAATGGGTTCCGGTCTGGTTTAATGGGTTCCGGTCTGGTTTAAATGGGTTCCGGTCTGGTTTAAATGGGTTCCGGTCTGGTTTAATGGGTTCCGGTCTGGTTTAAATGGGTTCCGGTCTGGTTTAATGGGTTCCGGTCTGGTTTAATGGGTTCCGGTCTGGTTTAAATGGGTTCCGGTCTGGTTTAATGGGTTCCGGTCTGGTTTAAATGGGTTCCGGTCTGGTTTAAATGGGTTCCGGTCTGGTTTAAATGGGTTCCGGTCTGGTTTAATGGGTTCCGGTCTGGTTTACGCGAGACTCAGTCAAGAGTCGTAGTGAAGCATGTGTGTGTTGCATATGAGACTCATACGTAGGATTATAATTAATACAACACAGTTTGACCTCTAAGCCCCTCCCCAATCTGCTATGGTCCAATCACAGCTATAATTAATTCACGTAATTATAAGACTTAATATGTTAGGGATGCAACCGTTCACCGATCATCATTTTGGTGTTAGCATTATGTTATGCTTTAGCTATTGAAAAATAGCTAAAGCTCATAGCTCATAGTGCTCATAGCGCGCCACTCGGTGGCAGAAACATAGCTTTTCAGAAAACTGTCAGGATGTAGAAGACATTTTTAGAATCTGATCTCAGGTCAAAATGGGTTAACTATAGAAAACAGCTGAGAAAGATGCACATTTAGCACAATCTCACATTGTATTAGGAATTCTGCAACCCAGAACCACAGTATAACGGGTGTAAATTAAACCCTATATACTGGTGGAAATGTTTTATTGCAATAGCGATAGCGGAACTTTTGACCGATGTCATTGATCGGTTAAAATGTCGCATCCCTACATAAAGTATTGTGCTGTATTCATTATAGATAATATTAACCTTCTGCTTCATGTTGCTTTTCTCTGTGTGTAAAGAAAAATAATCGATTGATTGTTTCTGTTGCTTTTCACATGTGACAAAACAAAAGCAAAGAATGTTCACTTTAAAAATGTAAAAATATTATATATATTATATTCAAAGATTTGCACAAATTTTCACGATTTTTCAAAAATAAATCTGCAATTTTTGATTAGCCAAAGAAGTATAAAATATAGTTAATGTGGTTAAAATGATTGTGTTAATATAAATTATGTTTGCAAAATATGTTGGCTATATTTTTCTGAGGACCACACTTGGTCAGCAGTGGTTCCTAAAGTGGGGTCCGGGGACCCCCAGGGGTCCTTGAGGGAGTTCCAGGGGGTCCGGGGACCCCCAGGGGTCCTTGAGGGAGTTCCAGGGGAACCCCAGCTAAATTATATTTTGGAACCAAATGGACCCTTATGGGTCTGTAACTCTGAGAGTGTACAAATGGAATCAAATGGACTCTTATGGGTCTGTTACTCTGAGAGTGTAGAAATGGAATCAAATGGACTCTTATGGGTCTGTAACTCTGAGAGTGTAGAAATGGAACCAAATGGACCCTTATGGGTCTGTAACTCTGAGAGTGTACAAATGGACCCTTATGGGTCTGTAACTGAGAGTGTACAAATGGAATCAAATGGACTCTTATGGGTCTGTAACTCTGAGAGTGTACAAATGGAACCAAATGGACCCTTAAGGGTCTGTAACTCTGAGAGTGTACACATGGAACCAAATGGACCCTTATGGGTCTGTAACTCTGAGAGTCTAGAAATGGACCCTTATGGGTCTGTAACTCTGAGAGTGTACAAATGGAACCAAATGGACCCTTATGGGTCTGTAACTCTGAGAGTCTAGAAATGGACCCTTATGGGTCCATTTGGTTCCATGTGTCACCTCTCAGAGTTAAATTAAGATTGATTTTACAACATGTATTGGGGGTCCCAGAGATAGAAAGGCCATGCAATGAGCGTCCGTAGCCTAATTCAGGTCAAACTGGGGGTCCTAGAGACGTAGAACTCTTCTCTAGTGGGGGTCCTTGGCATGTATTTTCAATTGGGGGGGGGGGGGTCTGCGGGCTGATGAGTATCATCTCGGGCGTCCTTGACATGAACAAGTTTGGAAACCACTGACTTCAATGGAGAATCAATGGTCCATAGCATTGTTTGATTGTTTGACCTATAGCTAAGCCCCTCCCCAAACTGCTATGGTCCAATCACAGCTAAGCATAACATGGGTTAGATCAGAGTAATCTAGTAAGAGAGTGGCGACACTAGCGTTGACTCCCATTGTAACAACGGAACCCGGAAGTGCTCATTCTATCTCAATGGGATAGTTCCAGCCATACGAGCAATGTTTGGAACTATAGCACTTAAGTGGTAAAGGGCAGGGCATGTTAGCATTTTTAGCAATGCTAGTGGAAGACAATGAGAACTGGAGCATGATGCCATTTCAGCCGATATTGAAAGAAACAATGAACCTCTTGACAGTATTTAAAAACATGTTTTATTTCTGATTTTTTTAAATTTATGTTTAACTGAGATTGTAATTAACCAGATACTGTAGGCCTATTGGTATCCTTTGTGTTTATTCAAATGATCAGATGTATTCCAGTTGTTATGTTTTATGTTTTATGTTCTTATTTATAACGTTATTTTATACACCTGGTTTTGAATTTAATTTCAATTCTTTTTTTTTCCATCAGTGTAATAATTTAAAATGGAGAAATAAAGTTTGGAGAAAACGGGATCTCAGCAGGAGTCTTTTTTTCCACCTGAGCACTATTTAAGAACTGCTATCAGCTGTGTGCGTTGGCAGTGTGTTTGACTGTGAGTACGTCGCGACACGCCACATAGGTGATTTCATCCACCCCACATAGGTGATTTCATCCACCCCACACAGGTGATTTCATCCACCCCACATAGGTGATTTCATCCACCCCACATAGGTGATTTCATCCACCCCACAGGTGATTTCATCCACCCCACATAGGTGATTTCATCCACCCCACATAGGTGATTTCATCCACCCCACACAGGTGATTTCATCCACCCCACACAGGTGATTTCATCCACCCCACATAGGTGATTTCATCCACCCCACAGGTGATTTCATCCACCCCACATAGGTGATTTCATCCACCCCACACAGGTGATTTCATCCACCCCACAGAGGTGATTTCATCCACCCCACACAGGTGATTTCATCCACCCCACAGGTGATTTCATCCACCCCACATAGGTGATTTCATCCACCCCACACAGGTGATTTCATCCACCCCACACAGGTGATTTCATCCACCCCACAGGTGATTTCATCCACCCCACATAGGTGATTTCATCCACCCCACACAGGTGATTTCATCCACCCCACACAGGTGATTTCATCCACCCCACAGAGGTGATTTCATCCACCCCACAGAGGTGATTTCATCCACCCCACATAGGTGATTTCATCCACCCCACACAGGTGATTTCATCCACCCCACAGGTGATTTCATCCACCCCACAGGTGATTTCATCCACCCCACACAGGTGATTTCATCCACCCCACACAGGTGATTTCATCCACCCCATAGGTGATTTCATCCACCCCACACAGGTGATTTCATCCACCCCACATAGGTGATTTCATCCACCCCACACAGGTGATTTCATCCACCCCACATAGGTGATTTCATCCACCCCACATAGGTGATTTCATCCACCCCACACAGGTGATTTCATCCACCCCACACAGGTGATTTCATCCACCCCACACAGGTGATTTCATCCACCCCACACAGGTAAATGGTAAATGGTGCATTTATATATAGCGCCTTTATCCAAGGCGCTTTACAGAGATTGTGCATTACATTCACCCATTCATACACCGATTGCAGTGGAAGCCATGCAAGGCACCAACCAGCTCATCGGGAGCAATTTGGGGTTCAGTGTCTTGCCCAAGGACACTTCGACATGTAGCCAGGAGGAGCCGGGATTCGAACCGCCGACCCATGGATCATTGGACGACCGGCTCTACCTCTTGAGCCACAGTCGCCCCTGACCACCCTATATACTGACTGTTTTTTGCTTTTTTTCCCCCACTTGGACATCAACACAACTCTGTTTCTCCATTATATGAAAGCCTATTATTGGCCCATTTAAGATTTATTGAACGGCAACTGAGCCATTTTTGCCTAGCCAAAGCATGCCTATACCCACCCTGGGCAAGACCTACGCTGAAAAGACTATCAGCGGAAGTGGCGGAAGTGTTGCGTGTAAGATAACTACGTCACGCGGTGCGGCTGTGTTTACTAGTCCCCACCGAAACAAGGAAATGACGTTGATGCTTTACAAATCAGTTCACATTCTCCGCGAATGAAACAAGTGTTGTGATTGGTCGGGAAAATATCGTATCCGGGGGAAATACATCTGATGGATGTTCCGGAGGATACGTCCGCCGATAGCTTCTCTGCCTTACGTTGTGACCAGGCTCTTCTTTGCGCAGAAAAGTAAGCCTGGGACCGAGGCTAAGGACAGCCTGGGACCGAGGCTAAGGACAGCTAGGCCTTTAAAGTAAGCCTGGGACCGAGGCTAAGGACAGCTAGGCCTTTAAAGTAAGTAAGTTGTGACCAGGCTCTTCTTTTCGCAGATAAGTGAGCCTGGGACCGAGGCTAGCCTATACCTGGGAATTGAACAACAATAATGTTGAAATACAACCATGTTCTCTTCAATGAAAGCTCACATGGTTGTAAATGCATTCATTGTAACATGATGTGGGGTTTATTTATTGACCAATAGAGATTTAAAGAAAGGGACAATTATGTCAATTTGACTGAAATATGCAAATATCAGCCTATGTCGTCAGCTGGACGATATATATCGGTCAAGAGTTGCCACCCTCTGTACTTGGAGTGCTGTGATTTTTGTAGTTTTTCAGTTTTCCATGTGTTCATTAGACCCCTTGGTGTGGTTGGTCACCCGCTTCGACTGTTATCAATGGACAAGACCGCAGTTATCAGTTGGGATCAGTACGATTGTTTGAGCCATAGAGTATAGATACATACATGGTGGACCCTATTGTAAACAAGTGTAATGCTTAATTGGGTCGTCCACTCACAGTTAACAGCCTTTGTATTGAGTTTGCTTGAAATGTACTGTAATTCTGCAAAACTGTTAATAAATATTTCAATCAATCAATCAATCGAGTTACGGAAACTCTGTTCACTTCATGGGGCTTCAGTCCAATGGCAGCTCTCCTACATAGACTTCTATTGAGAATGGGGACAGCAAATAGGGACAAGTCCTGGACCGGAAGTAAGCAGAAATGCAACAAACAGCCCAGCTTTAATGATCTTAAATCCCTTTATTTTAGATTGTTTTGTAGTAATCGTACAACATAAACATTAAAGAGAATTTAGTTGTTACTGTACAATACTTTAAAACAGTTGTCATGTTGCACACATGCCTAAAATTGCTTTTATTTGTGCCGCCCTCGTTGAAAACAATGTATTTCCAACTCCAGCTTGTCCCTCTCCTCCAGGCTGCATGAACAGCGCTCGAGTGCTCGGTTTCTGCCCCCTCAATATCGTAACTCTTCTATTAGATGTCTTTCCTTTGTATTTAGGGTTTCTTCCTGGAGGCTGAAACCTTGACAGTCAAATGTGCCAATGAAAAAAAAAGTGATATAGTGACATCACAATATATCATGTTTTAGGGTGGGGAAAAATCACTGCTCTCCATCTTAAACAAAAACTTTTTATTAAAGTGTCCTACATCATAAGATTCCCAGCCCGCACAGGCTTACAAGACACTCACAAAATTGTACATACATAATGATACATATACACAAAATACATAGATATATAGTTACTTATGGATACATCGTTCTCCAACGTAACTGCCACGCCTTCTCTATGAATTTTCCTAAAAAAAAAACTTCATTACTGAACAACCAATTTAACATAAAACACTCAGACATCCAAAACAGATCTGGGTTCTTATCCTGAATTTTTTAAAATAAAGAGTTTCTTAAATCATGGTATAGTGGACAATAGAAAACAAAATGAAACTCATCCTCTACAACTCCCAGGTCACAACGAACACACAGTCGCTGCTCCTCAGGAATGCCAGAAATATGTAGAAATATGTTCATATTAATACAATAATACAAATCTTAGATCTGTACAACTCAAAGTAAAGTTTTAGTGATCTGATCTGAATGATTCAGTACACTGAAAAGAACAACAATGCTCATCACTACTAGTTGTGTGAGCTTGTAGATCTGCTATTCATCCGCGTGACACCGGTGTGTGCAACAAAGTATAACTCAAGCCTAATAAAGTTTTCATCTATGAAACATCTTCATCTCTCACACTCATCACATCACCAGTGTCTGCCTGGCTGGGAGCAGCTATGCTCATGGTATCATGTCCTGAAGAGGGCGCTATTGGTCCAGGATGTCTGTTCAGCCAATCTGAGACCTTGGCAGAAGGTGTGTCACCACTCACTGCAACACAAGACAACAAACACACCACCACACATTTAGCCTACAATTAAAATAAAATCACTGTCACTGCAACACAAGACAACAAACACACCACACATTTACACTTACAATAAAAACACAAACCCTCACATTTTGTTCTAAATGGTGGTATGGCCGACTTACTGGTAGGCCTACTGTAGCCTAGGGGATATTCTTCCTCATTTCAGCCTATTATTATAACAGGCTTAAAAACACATCTTGCTGGAAAAGAGACAACGAGAGAGCTTTACAACAGAAAGCCAACTATTAGAGGACTGACTATTAATTAGGGCATTTGAACACTGATGCCTGTCAGTCACAATGTGGGACTGGGTCTCAGTTTGAACACTGATGCCTGCCAGTCACAATGTGGGACAGGGTCTCAGTTTGAACACTGATGCCTGTCAGTCACAATGTGGGACAGGGTCTCAGTTTGAACACTGATGCCTGTCAGTCACAATGTGGGACAGGGTCTCAGTTTGAACACTGATGCCTGTCAGTCACAATGTGGGACAGGGTCTCAGTTTGAACACTGATGCCTGTCAGTCACAATGTGGGACAGGGTCTCAGTTTGAACACTGATGCCTGTCAGTCACAATGTGGGTCTCAGTTTGAACACTGATGCCTGTCAGTCACCATGTGGGACAGGGTCTCAGTTTGAACACTGATGCCTGCCAGTCACAATGTGGGACAGGGTCTCAGTTTGAACACTGATGCCTGCCAGTCACAATGTGGGACAGGGTCTCAGTTTGAACACTGATGCCTGTCAGTCACAATGTGGCACAGACAGGGTCTCAATTTGAACACTGATGCCTGTCAGTCACAATGTGGGACAGACAGGGTCTCAATTTGAACACTGATGCCTGTCAGTCACAATGTGGCACAGACAGGGTCTCAATTTGAACACTGATGCCTGTCAGTCACAATGTGGGACAGACAGGGTCTCAATTTGAACACTGATGCCTGTCAGTCACAATGTGGGACAGGGTCTCAGTTTGAACACTGATGCCTGCCAGTCACCATGTGGGACAGGGTCTCAGTTTGAACACTGATGCCTGTCAGTCACAATGTGGGACAGGGTCTCAGTTTGAACACTGATGCCTGTCAGTCACCATGTGGGACAGGGTCTCAGTTTGAACACTGATGCCTGTCAGTCACAATGTGGGACAGGGTCTCAGTTTGAACACTGATGCCTGCCAGTCACAATGTGGGACAGGGTCTCAAATTGAACACTGATGCCTGTCAGTCACAATGTGGGACAGGGTCTCAATTTGAACCCTGATGCCTGTCAGTCACAATGTGGGACAGGGTCTCAGTTTGAACACTGATGCCTGTCAGTCACAATGTGGGACAGGGTCTCAATTTGAACCCTGATGCCTGTCAGTCACAATGTGGGACAGGGTCTCAGTTTGAACACTGATGCCTGTCAGTCACAATGTGGGACAGGGTCTCAGTTTGAACACTGATGCCTGTCAGTCACAATGTGGGACAGGGTCTCAGTTTGAACACTGATACCTGCCAGTCACAATGTGGGACAGGGTCTCAGTTTGAACACTGATGCCTGTCAGTCACAATGTGGGACAGGGTCTCAGTTTGAACGCTGATGCCTGCCAGTCACAATGTGGGACAGGGTCTCAGTTTGAACACTGATACCTGCCAGTCACAATGTGGGACAGGGTCTCAGTTTGAACACTGATGCCTGCCAGTCACAATGTGGGACAGGGTCTCAGTTTGTGGGACTCCTGAAAAGTCTTGGAAATGAGGGACTCCACGCAACGGCCGGGGG
>NC_136802.1:3834130-3896630 GCF_951216825.1 Electrona antarctica | reverse complement strand
ACAGACGGTGTGTGTTGGGCTTAACAGTGACAGTAATATGGGATTAATATCGTTCATTAATCTGAATTCTGAAACGAACAAATCTCTAAAAGTTTAAACTCTGTGTCTGAAAGCTGTTAATTTGACATTCTATCTTCTCCACAGGATGTTCAGAGCAGTTTATTAACCCATTCATCCATTTAGACCTGACGTCCACATTTAAAAAATATCTTCTAAATCATGACAATTTTCTGAAAAACCTCATGTTTCTGTATCAGCGGTGCTCAATATTGTCAAGTACCCCAAAGACTATATGTAATTGGCCGCCAACCCCCATCTCAAAATATGTTGTTCCAGGGACCCCCCCCCCCCCCCCCCCCAGAAGCAAAGATATGAGTTGAAAACGTTCGCTCTGAAAGAATATATATTCAAAGATTTGCGCCGCATTTTTGCGATTAAAAAAAGAAATAGCAGATCTACAAGCTCATAGCGCGGCACTCGGTGCCGCGCTATGAGCTTGTAGATCTGCTATTTTTCAACAGCTAAAGCATAACATAATGCTTGAAACACCAAAAGGGGTTCCCGCCCACAATGGGTTAAGATGCTGATTCTACAAATGCCTTCTAAATTAGTAGTTGTTACATTTTCAAGATAAATAAAAACTATAAATAGCAGAAGTGACGTAGGATGAGCTGTACATCTGCTATTTATGAATAGCCGCACAAATCTAAAATGACACATTTCTGTGTATTGATCAGTGACACTTCACTGATCACATGATCAATAGACATTCATGACAGCAGATATACAGTATATATATATATATATATATATATATATATATATATATATATATATATATATATATATATATATATATATATATATATAGTATAATATTATATTATATACTGTTACATTATCTTCAGAAAACATATTTGATCTCTTTACTGTTTATTAACTTAGAGTGAAGTCATTCATTATAATTATAACATCACATTCATATAATATTACTCACCTTGAATAGAGTTCGTTTAAACACCTCATCCTGCAGTATGAGATCTCCAGCTCTGCTTCTCTGAGCCTGTTCTCCACCAACCAGCATCACCTTCACCTCTGGTAGACACTGATGTTCTCCTGACGCACGCACACGCACGCGCACACGCACACACACACACACACACACACACACACACACACACACACACACACACACACACACACACACACACACACACACTAGTGAGATTAAACTGCATAAATGATTGCACTAAACTGACCACAGAACAATACATAATGTATCATTTGAAGTTATACTGACTAGTATCATGTGATCAATTATGTAAATGAGTTGAAATGCATTAATTAAAGCACCAATATAATAATATAATGTTCATTAGATCAGTTCAATGGAGGAACAAGTACTGTTATTTAACCCATTAAAACCAGGAAAGGATCCATCCATGCACACACACACACACACACACACACACACACACACACACACACACACACACACACACACACACACACACACACACACACACACACACACACACACACACACACACACACACACACACAGATGAACATCACCTTCAAACAGAGCTTTCAGAGCAGTTCTTTGTCTCTGTATCTTGGTCATCAATGTGTGGACATGTTCCTCTCTGATCTTCTTCCTCTCTGACGTCGTCTCTGAAACATCTCCACCATCTTCATAGTGTCCACCTCTGTTTCCTGCCACCATCTCCTCCATCTTCTGCAGCAGCTCTGTGACCTGAGTGTCATCTGTCTTCTGGTTGTTGAAGACATGGTACCTGTTCCCACATGTGTCAAGAAGCCAGCGGAGGTCTTCTCCTTCAGCCTCGATGTGCTGCTCGATGCTTCTGTCTCCCAGACGGTCTCCATGGGTGAACAGGACTATAGCATGACTCCACGCGCTCTGTGACAGAAGGGTCATGTGTTCCTCTACTGCTACTCTCTGTGCTTTGGTGAATGCTATATGAAGAGGAATGGCCAGAAGGACAGCATGTGGTCCAGGAGGACAGAGAGACACACTGTCCTGGATCTCCAGTTTGTCCATCTCTGAGGTGTCCTGTAGTGGATGGTTGTACCGCCAGCCTGGTGAGTCCACCACTGTCACATGTCTCCCTGCTACGCTACCCTGTCTCACCTCACACTGTGCTGACCTTTGACCTGCCTGACTAACTTTGAAACCCCTTTCTCCTAGAATGGTGTTTCCTGCTGAACTCTTCCCAGAGTCCTCCTTTCCCAGCAGCAGAATCCTGAGGTCAGTCAGTCCTGTCAGAGAAAACATTGTTTACTTTCACTTTGACAGCTTCTTATTTAAAAACTGGAGACATATCATTATTTCATCATTCATCGCAGTACAAATGGCAAACAATAGCAGATCTACAAGCTCACAATTAACACAATATGTTTTGAGCTTGTAGATCTGCTTGGAAATGTTCGCCTACAGTGTAATGACATGCCCATATTAGGAATGATGATTGATTAAGAACCAGGATACAATGTCCAGGAAATTATATGTTGTTACTAATATCTAATTCATAATATCTAATTAAGTTTGTTCAGTGTACAGTTCAGAATGTCCACCAGGAGACATCATAGAATAATACTAACGTACGTTACATTACTACTTAGACTAGTGTGTGTGTGTGTGTGTGTGTGTGTGTGTGTGTGTGTGTGTGTGTGTGTGTGTGTGTGTGTGTGTGTGTGTGTGTGTGTGTGTGTGTGTGTGTGTGTGTGTGTGTGTGTGTGTGTGTATGTGTGGGTGTACCAGTATCTTTTGGAAGTCCAGTGGTTCGTTTCAGAGTGTCTGTCCTCCTTTGTTCTGCTCTTCTGCTGATAGTTCTCTCCTTCTCCTTCAGTTCCTCTGAGACGTGTTCTTCTGTCTCATAGTGACCACCACTACTCTTCACCATCTGATCTATCTTCTCCATCAGCTGTGTGACCTGACTACCATCTCCTCTGTCACTGATGTTAAGAACATGGAAGCGACCTTCACATTTCTCAGTGAGATATCTTAATTGACGATTAGATCTAATGAGATCAGGTCTCATGTTGGTTTTATCAGCTACAGTGAACACCATAATAGCGCGTTTCCACACTCGGTCACTGAGGAGAAGACTCACATGCTCCTCTGCTGACAGATCTGTTCCCTCATATGGGGCGTCCAATGGCATCACTAGGACGAAGGCATGTGGTCCTGGAGGACACAGACTCACACTATGTTGGATTTCTAACTGGGTCAGTTTTGGGGTCAGATCTAGGGGATGATTAGACCCCCATCCTTGAGTGTCGACCACACTGACCTGTCTCCCTGACACTAACTCTTGTCTCATGACACTCTTAGTTGTGTATTCGATTGTGTCAAAACCATCTCTGCCCAGGATGAGGTTTCCTACTGAACTCTTTCCACTGAGACTTCCCCCGATCAGAACAATGCTCAGTTCTGACGGCTCGCTGTTCTTCCCTGGTTGGAAAAATAAACATAATATTGATAAAAATCACAGATGTGACTAAACCAGTATCAGTTTGTTGGTTTCATCTGATTTAGACCTGAGGCCGATTCTACAAATGCCTTCTAAATCAGTAGATCTCAAACGTTTTCAAGTCAAGGACACCCAGAATGATGTGTATTTGCTGCAGATCCCCCCCCCCCCCCCCCTGCTCCATCGGAAAATATCTTTCCAGGGACCCCCAGAAGAGAGGATTTGTGTTAAAATATTCCACATTTTTATTATTCCACATTTTTCAAACACTCAACACTGAGGCGTGGCACAAAGTGTCATGCTGTGAGCTTGTAGATCTGCTATGCTATAGATCTGCTATGCTATAGATCTGCTATGCTATAGATCTGCTATGCTATAGATCTGCTATCCTATAGATCTGCTATGCTATACTATAGATCTGCTATCCTATAGATCTGCTATGCTATACTATAGATCTGCTATACTATAGATCTGCTATGCTATAGATCTGCTATGCTATACTATAGATCTGCTATGCTATAGATCTGCTATAATGTAGATATGCTATCCTATAGATCTGCTATGCTATAGATCTGCTATACTAGAACCTCTGTTCTAAATCCTAAGAGTTTTCTGATAAAACTATATTGCTATCCAGTATATATAGGCCTATATATACGTTTAGCTGAACTGTAAAACCACACAGATCCTTTCCCAGTTCTAAAGGGTTGATAGAACTCACCAGTGATGGAAGCTGAGGTTCCACTGGCCATCCTGTCTACAGCTGTTGGTTGAACTGTAAAACATTAACATACAGTAAGTTACAATAATCTGCTGTTATTATAGGTTTGTTGGCATTACTGTTATATTGTTATATCACACATTGGACAATATAATGAATATAATATATTTAGACCAGCGGTTTTCAAAGAGGGACCTGCACCAAATGGACCCTCAGGTCCATTTGGTTCCAGTTCATGGTAGATTTCAGAACCACTGCTAGAGATGAACAGACTCTAAATGTGTCTCCATCACAACATCTCTCTCACATGTAATAGTTCTCTGACCGACACCATGTCAACATTAGTGTGTCCACACTAGACCTACTGATTAATTATTTAGAGCCTGGATTCACACATTAATTTTGACTGAACTAACCACAGAGCTGTGTGTGCGTGCGTGCGTGCGTGCGTGCGTGCGTGCGTGCGTGTGTGCGTGCGTGTGTGTGCTTGCGTGCACATAAACATTACTAATAATATAACTGTTACAGTGATAATCACATTCCTCACTGTCTGTCATTTTCCACACACACACACACACACACACACACACACACACACACACACACACACACACACACACACACGTGAAAGCAGATGTTAACAAGCCTTTCTTGTTGTTCTAACCTCGTATCCACATTCATTACCAAAAAAAGTGGTGAAAATAGCAGATCCACAAGCTCAATACACGTAGTATCGTGAAGCATTGTGAGCTTGTAGATCTGCTATTTTCCGCTATTTTCCAGGGACACATGGCGGCCCAGTGATGATACTACGATGTGATTGGACACTAGACTGGCCCAGTGATGTTACTATGATGTGATTGGACACTAGACTGTCCCAGTGATGGTTACTACCATGTGATTGGACACTAGCCTGGCCCAGTGATGTTACTACGATGTGATTGGACACTAGACTAGCCCAGTGATGTTACTACGATGTGATTGGACACTAGACTAGCCCAGTGATGTTACTACGACCTGATTGGACACTAGACTGGCCCAGTGATGTTACTATGATGTGATTGGACACTAGACTAGCCCAGTGATGTTACTACGACCTGATTGGACACTAGACTGGCCCAGTGATGATACTACGATGTGATTGGACACTAGACTGGCCCAGTGATGTTACTACGATGTGATTCGACACTAGACTGGCCCAGTGATGTTACTACGACCCGATTGGACACTAGACTGGCCCAGTGATGATACTACGATGTGATTGGACACTAGACTGGCCCAGTGATGTTACTACGATGTGATTCAACACTAGACTGGCCTAGTGATGTTACTACAATTTACAATTTAGGCATTTAGCAGACGCTCTTAATCCAGAGCGACTTACATTAAGCAAGAACAAAAGCATGGGAATACATCACATATATAAAAAGCATTTATCAAGAAACATGCGTAAGCTAAGAACGTAGCTAGAACATATCTATATAATGACACTGTACATATAAACTATACATATACTATACTATGCTGTACATATATACTATGAAGTGCTATGACTACATACAATGCAATTATTGTGCTGTCTACATACCATGCTATAAGTCTGTATCAAATGCTATCTAAGTCTAAAAAGTGCTGTCTAAGGGGGTAGGGTAAGTGCTATGGGCCATGGTGGAGTCTGAAAAGGTGGGTTTTCAGACTACGGCGGAAGATTGGGAGTGATGCTGCAGTTCTGACTGCAACGGGGAGTGCATTCCACAGTTGCCACACTACGATGTGATTGGACACTAGACTGGCCCAGTGATGGTTACTACGATGTGATTGGACACTAGACTGGCCCAGTGATGTTACTACGATGTGATTGGACACTAGACTGCAGGTCAAAACGTCAACAGCAACTTCTACTTCGTTAAAGGGCCACTTCACCTCTTTTGCAACCAGAACTTATTTTAATGATGTTTAGGACACAAACACTGTCCTGGGTGGAAAATGCAGTCTCACTTCCTTCCTGGACTCAAATTGTGCTGCTGTTATCTACTACAAATACTATTATTATTGACTGATTGCAGTTTCTTTCAGCGGTGGAATGGCCCTATAGGCCTGACGTCGAAATAAAAAAAGTCTTCTGAAAGAATATATATATATTCAAAGATTTGTGCCGGATTTTCACGATTTTTCTAAAATAGCAGACCTACAAGCTCGTAGCGCGCCACTCGGTGGCGCGCTACGAGCTTGTAGATCTGCTATTTTTAAATAGCTAAAGTATAACATAATGCTTAGTAAAAACACCAAAAGGGGTTCCCGTCCAGAATGGGTTAAGGATTACATTATAAAAAGCATGCAGCCAGAAGACAGAGTCCAGTAAATAAAATAATAAACATGTCAAACCAAGTCAGATCAGGATAAAGTCCAACAGGTATAAAGTGACAGGTGAATAAAAGCAGATTAAACATCAACAGAACCTCTCTGGACTGAAGGGATTTCTACTCAAAAAAGTCCATCTGGGACTCTGACAGGATTCTGAATCCACTACAAGCATTAGTTTAGATCTGGGACTCTGACAGGATTCTGAATCCACTACAAGCATTAGTTTAGATCTGGGACTCTGACAGGATTCTGAATCCACTACAAGCATTAGTTTAGATCTGGGACTCTGACAGGATTCTGAATCCACTACAAGCATTAGTTTAGATCTGGGACTCTGACAGGATTCTGAATCCACTGCAAGCATTAGTTTAGATCTGGGACTCTGACAGGATTCTGAATCCACTACAAGCATTAGTTTAGATCTGGGACTCTGACAGGATTCTGAATCCACTACAAGCATTAGTTGTCTCCACCAGGCCGAAGGCATGGGGAGAGAGTATGTTTTGCACTCTGTCCGTCCGTCCGTGTGTCCGTCCGTCCGTGTGTCCGTCCGTCCGTGTGTCCGTCCGTCTGTGAACAGCTAATCTCCGGCACCGTTAACCCGGTCGATGCCAACTTTTGCACACACACTCCCTGGATGCCAACGATGAACCTCTGCCCCAAAATTTCCAGAACGGCCTGTTATAGCGCCACCAGGATGCCGCTTTGTGCAAAACAAGTTTTTGGACAGTACACCTACAGATTTTGTCCAAACATCACGCAAATTGGTACACAGTCTCTCTAGAGCCATTCAACGAAACGTGTCTTTCAGATTTCTCAGACTCCATCCTGATTGGCTAAGATTGGCTTCCAAAGTTTGCAAGAGTGCTCAGTTTCAAACAAAATGCTGCAAATCATGAACACATCGTGTGATTTCCGTGAAATTGTGCACGCACATTCCCACTAGGCCGAGGAAGAAATGCCACATGAACATTTTCAACTCAGCCTCATGGTGGCGCTATAACTGGCTGAAAAGTGTTTTTACCTCTAACTGCACGGATCTGTGGATAACTTTGTATGCTAACTCCCTAGAGGCCAAGGAAAAACCTTTGCCTGGATTTTTTCACATCTGCTCTTTATAGCGCCACCAGGAGGCCGACATATGTAAAACACATTTTCTAATATTACTCCTTCAGATTTTATCCAAATCTCACGCAAATCGGTACACATGCTCTTCATAGTCATGTGATCAAGACGGGTTTGTTTGATTTCTCATAATCCACCCTCATTGGCTACGATTGGCTTCTAAACTTTACAGGAGTAGCCCGCTTTGTACCCGTTTTGTACAAATCGCCACAACTACTCAACGCAGTGTCCGATTGTGGTGAAACTGTGCATGCATATTCCCACTAGGCTTTGGAAGAAATGCCACTTGACCGTTTTAAAATCAGCCTCATGGTGGCGCTACAACAGGCCAAGCCGCGACACACACACACACACACACACACACACACACACACACACACACACACACACACACACACACACACACACACACACACACACACACACACACACACACACACACACACACACACACACACACACACGTTTATATTGCTCCTAAACATTTTCCCAAACATCACACACACACTCCTATCCTCCTGGTGGAGACCTGTGCCCAGAAGGGCACTTTTTCTAGTTTAGATCTGGGACTCTGACAGGATTCTGAATCCACTACAAGCATTAGTTTAGATCTGGGACTCTGACAGGATTCTGAATCCACTACAAGCATTAGTTTAGATCTGGGACTCTGACAGGATTCTGAATCCACTACAAGAAATTAGTTTTGCACGAAAAACACTCCTTGGCCTAAAAACGGCCATATTAGCTGTCATCACAAATGTGATGAGGACATCACATTTGGGCAAGTGGCCGAATTCAGCCCAAGGAGTGTTTCTCGTGCAGAACTAATGGTTGGAATGCATTCAGAATCATGAACCCCCCCTAGTTTGACACGTCACATGCTACTGAAAGCAGAATGACATTTAGAAATGTTTTTCTTATATAGGTTGTTAATGGTACTCCAGCTTTCAGCTGCTGTTTTTGATTGATTGATTGATTGATTGAAATATTTATTAACAGTTTGCAGAATTACAGTACATTTCAAGCTCAACTCAATACAAAGACTGTTAACTGTGAGTGGACGACCCAATAAAGCATTACACTTGTTTACAAGCGGGTCCACCTTGTTCAATTCATCAAAACATTTAGAGACATACAAATAGACACTTCTATATAGCCAAGCAAAGTTTCCCAAGGTCGCCGGCCTAGCTAAATCATTAGAGCAGCCCTTGGGCGACAAAATGTGTAGCTTTTAGACAAATTAGTGCAAAATCACCCTTTTCTCTATAAGCTCCTCCACTATGAGGACATTCAGAGCAACATTGATTTAGGTGACATTCACACCAGAAAGCTTCACCCAGACGGCACGACACATGCACGTTATGAGTATAATTTGAAATTTTGATTACCATAGATTTCACTGTGTAGGCTATAGTTTATGCATGGAAAACATTGATAAAGGTCCCCCTGCTGCGTTTCCAATAGCTGCGGATGACAGTGTGAAGGCAAACCGCAGCAAATTAAATATGCAAGAAGTCCCAATTCTCCTCCCATTCGCATCGAGTCTACCGAAGTATTAGGTGGGAATGTGACCTAAGATACAGGTTTAAATCACCAAGCAACACTATCTCAATGATGACAGAGGTTAAACTTAAAAGGTCACTAGAATCAGACAAATAGGAGCTGCTAAAACCAGGATACAATAAAACTAGAAAAAGTGCCCTTCTGGGCACAGGTCTCCACCAGGAGGATAGGAGTGTGTGTGTGATGTTTGGCAAAATGTTTAGGAGCAATATAAACGTGTGTGTGTGACGCGGCTTGGCCTGTTGTAGCGCCACCATGAGGCTGATTTGAAAACTGTCAAGTGACAGCCCATACATCCAAACAGAAAAGTCCTATCTGATTGACTGCCCATACATCACAACAGAAAAGTCCTATCTGATTGACTGCCCATACATCACAACAGAAAAGTCCTATCTGATTGACAGCCCATACATCACAACAGAAAAGTCTGATTGCATTAAAGGACGTTAACCTCACGTCGCCACTCCCTTTATGCATGTTCACCCTGATATTAATTTAAATACCCTGATATTAATTTAAAACAGCCACACTGATATTAATCTAAAACAGCTACACTGAGCTACATCACTGGCTTCAGGCCTGAAAAAGCATCTGTCAGAAAACGACTAACTACTAAATGGAGATATAATTATAATTAAGGTATTAAATCCCAAACCATTTTAACACATGTCTCTTGGCCTGCTGTCTAACATACAGTCCTCTGATCAGATACTGTACACTGTATAATGCTTCCTAATCCACCACAGAGCGACGGCCGCCTGACTGACTCACTGGCAGTTTTTTGATTGTAATATGTATTAACAGTTTACAGAATTACAGTACATTTCAAGCACAACTCAATACAAAGACTGTTAACTGTGAGTGGACGACCCAATAAAGCATTACACTTGTTTACAAGAGGGTCCACCTTGTTCAATTCATCATAACATTTAGAGACGTATATACACTTCTATAGCCAAAGAACAGAACAGGAATTCATCATAAAGATTTTACGGGGGCCAGTTTAGAATTGCAGCCGTCCGTAGGTGCCCTTTGAGAGCGGTTTTGAAGGAGTCAAGGGATTTGCATGTCTTAATGACTGTTGGTAGGGCGTTCCACATTTTGGTGGCATAGGAGCTAAATTAATTTATTCCCTTGTTTGTGCCGAAGTGGAGCTGCTTCAGCCGCTGTCACTCATAATGCTTACAAAACAACCTCAGAAATAATACAGGAATATGAATGCATGCTTTCTTAACGACCTCAGACAATAAGAATTTAATTTAATAATTTAATAATATTGCTAGTCATAACTTTCCCTCCTCCCCCCACGGCTGCCGTGGCCGCTGCTGGAAAATGCACTCGCTCTCCCTCAAAAACATAAAATAAAAATAAAATAATCCTAGCTGTCGTTTGCTACAGTATTGAAAACAAACAGTATTGTAAATTAAAAAGAAGACAATACTGCATTTGTGTAAGAGAAATAATAATACAAACGTTTTTTCGGTCATTTGTCTAGAAAATGATTTTAGTGAAAAATCGTTTGGTGAAGCTAATATCGTTCACTGTAGGCCAGTGGTTCCCAAAGTGGGGTCCGGGGACCCCCAGGGGTCCTTGAGGGAGTTCCAGGGGGTCCGGGGACCCCCAGGGGTCCTTGAGGGAGTTCCAGGGGGTCCCCAGCTAAATGATAGTTTGGAACCAAATGGACCCTCGAGGGTCTGTATTCTCTGTAACTCTGAGAGTGTACAAATGGAACCAATTTGGTGTACACTCTCAGAGTTAAATAAACATTGATTTTACAATATAAATTGGGGGTCCCAGAGATGCCATTAAATGAGCATTTAATGGCATAAAACGTATTCATGTCAAACGGGGGGTCCTTGAAATTAAACGGGTTGAGAATCACTGGCTTGAGCCGTAGAAATGTTCCTCGTATGCATGGGGGTCCCTATAGCTGCTGTATGGTTTCAAACGGGGGTCCGCGGGGTAATACATGTCAATGTGGGGGTCCTTGATATGAAACGGGGGTCCGCGGGGTAATACATGTCAATGTGGGGGTCCTTGATATGAAACGGGGGTCCGCGGGGTAATACATGTCAATGTGGGGGTCCTTGATATGAAACGGGGGTCCGCGGGGTAATACATGTCAATGTGGGGGTCCTTGATATGAAACGGGGGTCCGCGGGGTAATACATGTCAATGTGGGGGTCCTTGATATGAAACGGGGGTCCGCGGGGTAATACATGTCAATGTGGGGGTCCTTGATATGAAACGGGGGTCCGCGGGGTAATACATGTCAATGTGGGGGTCCTTGATATGAAACGGGGGTCCGCGGGGTAATACATGTCAATGTGGGGGTCCTTGATATGAAACGGGGGTCCGCGGGGTAATACATGTCAATGTGGGGGTCCTTGATATGAAACGGGGGTCCGCGGGGTAATACATGTCAATGTGGGGGTCCTTGATATGAAACGGGGGTCCGCGGGGTAATACATGTCAATGTGGGGGTCCTTGATATGAAACGGGGGTCCGCGGGGTAATACATGTCAATGTGGGGGTCCTTGATATGAAACCGTTTTGGAACAGCTGCTGTAGGCTAGCCGGTCTTTTTACAGCGTGGCACACGAGGATCTAACACAATGTTACCTGTACCCTTGGTATTCCCTAGGATCTAACACAATGTTACCTGTACCCTTGGTATTCCCTAGGATCTAACACAATGTTACCTGTACCCTTGGTATTCCCTAGGATCTAACACAATGTTACCTGTACCCTTGGTATTCCCTAGGATCTAACACAATGTTACCTGTACCCTTGGTATTCCCTAGGATCTAACACAATGTTACCTGTACCCTTGGTATTCCCTAGGATCTAACACAATGTTACCTGTACCCTTGGTATTCCCTAGGATCTAACACAATGTTACCTGTACCCTTGGTATTCCCTAGGATCTAACACAATGTTACCTGTACCCTTGGTATTCCCTCTAGGATCTAACACAATGTTACCTGTACCCTTGGTATTCCCTAGGATCTAACACAATGTTACCTGTACCCTTGGTATTCCCTAGGATCTAACACAATGTTACCTGTACCCTTGGTATTCCCTCTAGGATCTAACACAATGTTACCTGTACCCTTGGTATTCCCTAGGATCTAACACAATGTTACCTGTACCCTTGGTATTCCCTAGGATCTAACACAATGTTACCTGTACCCTTGGTATTCCCTAGGATCTAACACAATGTTACCTGTACCCTTGGTATTCCCTAGGATCTAACACAATGTTACCTGTACCCTTGGTATTCCCTAGGATCTAACACAATGTTACCTGTACCCTTGGTATTCCCTAGGATCTAACACAATGTTACCTGTACCCTTGGTATTCCCTAGGATCTAACACAATGTTACCTGTACCCTTGGTATTCCCTAGGATCTAACACAATGTTACCTGTACCCTTGGTATTCCCTAGGATCTAACACAATGTTACCTGTACCCTTGGTATTCCCTAGGATCTAACACAATGTTACCTGTACCCTTGGTATTCCCTCTAGGATCTAACACAATGTTACCTGTACCCTTGGTATTCCCTAGGATCTAACACAATGTTACCTGTACCCTTGGTATTCCCTAGGATCTAACACAATGTTACCTGTACCCTTGGTATTCCCTCTAGGATCTAACACAATGTTACCTGTACCCTTGGTATTCCCTAGGATCTAACACAATGTTACCTGTACCCTTGGTATTCCCTAGGATCTAACACAATGTTACCTGTACCCTTGGTATTCCCTAGGATCTAACACAATGTTACCTGTACCCTTGGTATTCCCTCTAGGATCTAACACAATGTTACCTGTACCCTTGGTATTCCCTAGGATCTAACACAATGTTACCTGCACCCTTGGTATTCCCTCTAGGATCTAACACAATGTTACCTGTACCCTTGGTATTTCCTAGGATCTAACACAATGTTACCTGTACCCTTGGTATTCCCTAGGATCTAACACAATGTTACCTGTACCCTTGGTATTCCCTAGGATCTAACACAATGTTACCTGTACCCTTGGTATTCCCTAGGATCTAACACAATGTTACCTGTACCCTTGGTATTCCCTAGGATCTAACACAATGTTACCTGTACCCTTGGTATTCCCTAGGATCTAACACAATGTTACCTGTACCCTTGGTATTCCCTCGTACAGGATCTTGTTGCTAAACATGTACTGTACACTGTTGCTGCTTCACACGTTGACATTTAGACTCTTAAGGTTTCAGTTGTTCCACAACCTGTGATCATCTCTCATCCTCCATGTCTGTCTGTCTGTCTGTCTGTCTGTCTGTCTGTCTGTCTGTCTGTCTGTCTGTCTGTCTGTCTGTCTGTCTGTCTGTCTGTCTGTCTGTCTGTCTGTCTGTCTGTCTGTCTGTCTGTCTGTCTGTCTGCAGCTCCACCTCCATCACTGTCTGTCTGTCTGTCTGTCTGCAGCTCCACCTCCACCTCCTCCATCACTGTCTGTCTGTCTGTCTGTCTGCAGCTCCACCTCCACCTCCTCCATCACTGTCTGTCTGTCTGTCTGCAGCTCCACCTCCACCTCCTCCATCACTGTCTGTCTGTCTCTCTGCAGCTCCACCTCCACCTCCTCCATCACTGTCTGTCTGTCTGTCTGCAGCTCCACCTCCATGCACCTCCTCCTACAAGAACCCCATGGTGAGTCCAGTGTTCTTTTTTTTTAAGATATTCTTTTTGGTTTTGGTTTAATAAAGTTTCTAGCATCGTGAGTCGTGACTACGAGCTGTGCGACCTCTGTTCTTAAGTCAAAGATATTTTATTGGCCTTTATTGATATGGTACACTAGTAATTAGACAGGAAAGGGGGAGACAGATACGATGCGATACAACATCATTGTCAGCTTGCACTGACATTTGTTTTGCGTCCATGACGTCACCGTTCAAGATACAGACAAGACAGACACAATACATTACAAAAAGATACATTACAGGACACACATCACAGAAACAGACATAGGAACAAGAACACCTCTGGTTTACCCATTTTGGTTTAAAAGCAGTATACAAAACTACAAAAGAGTTATTTAGCCTGTTTATCTTATATTTAGGTACTCTAACCCGCCTCATGGAGGGCAACAGTTGATATTCATCATTTAAAACATTTAAGGGCTCAGAGGAGATACTAGACAGGCGTCAAAGGCCGACGGGCTCGGGACTCGAACCCGCGACACGCCGTCAGGCTGGGTTGCCGTCCGAGGTGCCTGTACCGCTCAGCCGCGGCCCAGGCCGTGAGTCCAGTGTTCTGCTGGACCTTATACTGTATCACTTTATTTAGGGCAGTGCATATTAATGGACACAATAGTGGACCATAGTGGACCAATAGTGGACCAATAGTGGACCAATAGTGGACCAATAGTGGACCATAGTGGACCATAGTGTACCATAGTGGACCAATAGTGGACCAATAGTGGACCAATAGTGGACCAATAGTGGACCACAATGGAAACAAGCAAAGGCTTTTTTGTGTCTACGTCCATTTGGCGTTTTTTAAAATGTCATTTTCTGTAATTTTCTTAAACTGCCAATAAAGTATTCTATCTACATTAATGTTAATTTAATGTGAATATGACGGATTTGGCAAGGAAGCTATAGTTTTCATCTGCAGTCCCACAATACATAAAAACTAAAACAATATAATACATTACATTGGGAAACAAGTATACAGGAACAATGTATGTAGGTGCATACGGTTTAGCAGCGTTTTTATAGGGCAATATATTTGCAAACAAAGTAACTTGCTTTCAAATAAGTCAGGACACTGTCAAAGTGCACGTGGTGGACCCTCTTGTAAACAAGTGTAATGCTTTATTGGGTCGTCCACTCACAGTTAACAGTCTTTGTATTGAGTTGTGCTTGAAATGTACTGTAATTCTGCAAACTGTTAATACATATTTCAATCAATTAATCAATGGTCAGGTAGGACACCTACTGGACGACAAGAGGTACTGCATAAATCTCAAAGGAAAACTATCATTCCCAGACATGTCCTCTCCATTATAGTTACAGAGTGACCAAACGTGTCCCTTTGCATGGGACTGACCCTCAGGCATCCCACAAACTGAGACCCTGTCCCACATTGTGACTGGCAGGCATCAGTGTTCAAACTGAGACCCTGTCCCACATTGTGACTGGCAGCCATCAGTGTTCAAACTGAGACCCTGTCCCACATTGTGACTGACAGGCATCAGTGTTCAAACTGAGACCCTGTCCCACATTGTGACTGACAGGCATCAGTGTTCAAATTGAGACCCTGTCCCACATTGTGACTGACAGGCATCAGTGTTCAAACTGAGACCCTGTCCCACATTGTGACTAGCAGGCATCAGTGTTCAAACTGAGACCCTGTCCCACATGGTGACTGACAGGCATCAGTGTTCAAACTGAGACCCTGTCCCACATTGTGACTGACAGGCATCAGTGTTCAAACTGAGACCCTGTCCCACATGGTGACTGACAGGCATCAGTGTTCAAACTGAGACCCTGTTCTAAATCAGTAGATCTCAAACGTTTTCAAGTCAAGGACACCCAGAATGATGTGTATTTGGCTGCGGCGGACCCCCCCTCCCCCCCCCTGCTCCATCGGAAAATAAGTTTCCAGGGACCCCCAGAAGAGAGGATTTGAGTTAAAATATACAACATTTTAATATTAATGCATTTTTTCAACACTCAACACTGAGGATTGTTCTAATAAACCTCGCAGCGTGGCACAATGTGACATGCTGTGAGCTTGTAGATCTGCTATGCTATAGATCTGCTATGCTATAGATCTGCTATCCTATAGATCTGCTATGCTATAGATCTGCTATCCTATAGATCTGCTATGCTATAGATCTGCTATGCTAGAACCTCTGTTCTAAATCCTAAGAGTTGTCTGATAAAACTACATTGCTATCCAGTATATATAGGCCTATATATACGTTTAGCTGAACTGTAAAACCACACAGATCCTTTCCCAGTTCTAAAGGGTTGATAGAACTCACCAGTGATGGAAGCTGAGGTTCCACTGGCCATCCTGTCTACAGCTGTTGGTTGAACTGTAAAACATTAACATACAGTAAGTTACAATAATCTGCTGTTATTATAGGTTTGTTGTCATTACTATTATATTGTTATATCACACATTGGACAATATAATGAATATAATATATTTAGACCAGCAGTTTTCAAAAAGGGTTCAAATGGACCCTCACAGGTCTGTAACTCTGAGAGTACATATGGAACCAAATGGACCCTCACAGGTCTGTAACTCTGAGAGTACATATGGAACCAAATGGACCCTCACAGGTCTGTAACTCTGAGAGTACATATGGAACCAAATGGACCCTCACAGGTCTGTAACTCTGAGAGTACATATGGAACCAAATGGACCCTCACAGGTCTGTAACTCTGAGAGTACATATAGAACCAAATGGACCCTCACAGGTCTGTAACTCTGAGAGTACATGGAACCAAATGGACCCTCACAGGTCTGTAACTCTGAGAGTACATGGAACCAAATGGACCCTCACAGGTCTGTAACTCTGAGAGTACATATGGAACCAAATGGACCCTCACAGGTCTGTAACTCTGAGAGTACATATGGAACCAAATGGACCCTCACAGGTCTGTAACTCTGAGAGTACATATGGAACCAAATGGACCCTCACAGGTCTGTAACTCTGAGAGTACATATGGAACCAAATGGACCCTCACAGGTCTGTAACTCTGAGAGTACATATGGAACCAAATGGACCCTCACAGGTCTGTAACTCTGAGAGTGTAGATATGGAACCAAATGGACCCTCACAGGTCTGTAACTCTGAGAGTACATATGGAACCAAATGGACCCTCACAGGTCTGTAACTCTGAGAGTACATATGGAACCAAATGGACCCTCACAGGTCTGTAACTCTGTAATAATAATAATAATAATAATAATCACAGCAGTGTAATTATTTAACTAAATATGCAGATAAGTAAGACTGTAGGTATAGACCGTGTTCACGCACGCACGCACGCACGCACGCACGCACCCACGCACGCACGCTACATTCTACATTCTTCTCTAATGATGTTGTTCCATGTGTACATGGTTGTATGTGGGTAGGAAACCTGTTTGACAACCTCTCTGTCCCTCCTGTCCCCGTCGTGCTCAAACCAGGAAACATTTATTATTATTATTATTATTACTACTATTATTATTATCAACTATATCTACTGCAGGTTCCCAAACATTCTAACCCTTTGACCCAAAAGAGAGAATGTTTTCTCTCCGAGACCCAAACTAGAGAAATCACTTCACGCTGTGTTGTGAGCTTGTAGATCGACGGTGTTGTGAGCTTGTAGATCGACGGTGTTGTGAGCTTGTAGATCGACGGTGTTGTGAGCTTGTAGATCGACTGTGTTGTGAGCTTGTAGATCGACGGTGTTGTGAGCTTGTAGATCGACTGTGTTGTGAGCTTGTAGATCGACGGTGTTGTGAGCTTGTAGATCGACGGTGTTGTGAGCTTGTAGATCGACGGTGTTGTGAGCTTGTAGATCGACGGTGTTGTGAGCTTGTATAGATCGACTGTGTTGTGAGCTTGTAGATCGACGGTGTTGTGAGCTTGTAGATCGACGGTGTTGTGAGCTTGTAGATCGACGGTGTTGTGAGCTTGTAGATCGACGGTGTTGTGAGCTTGTATAGATCGACTGTGTTGTGAGCTTGTAGATCGACTGTGTTGTGAGCTTGTAGATCGACTGTGTTGTGAGCCTGTAGATCGACTGTGTTGTGAGCTTGTAGATCGACTGTGTTGTGAGCTTGTAGATCGACGGTGTTGTGAGCTTGTATAGATCGACTGTGTTGTGAGCTTGTAGATCGACGGTGTTGTGAGCTTGTATAGATCGACGGTGTTGTGAGCTTGTAGATCGACTGTGTTGTGAGCTTGTAGATCGACTGTGTTGTGAGCTTGTAGATCGACGGTGTTGTGAGCTTGTAGATCGACTGTGTTTGTGTGAGACACCATCTACTCGCTGAAGATAACATGTGAGCATTCCTCCATAGCTAAACCCAATTTAAAACTTCCTTTAACTTGAACTACATTGAATGTAGGCTGTAGACCATTATGGAAGAGAACACACACACACACACACACACACACACACACACACACACACACACACACACACACACACACACACACACGCACACAGTCATTATGAAAAACCTTCTCAAAACAATGATTTTGTACTTCAAAACATTGAGTATTTTACCTTATTGGTTGTGTGACAGAAAGGTGCTGAGTGGATTCCAGCTGCGTGAGGCGGTGCTTCTGGAATGTGTTGTATTCTAAAAGCATAAAGAGAATGATAGCAGTCAACAATGGAAACACGACAGTATAAAAACATGCTCTACTTTGACACATAATATGATATTACCTATAAGTACGACACCCTCCTCTCTCTACTGTCTGCTGGCTAGTGTTTCTGACATTTACAAATGTAAGACCACGCCTTTCTGGTCCACGCCTTCATCACCTCATGAATAGATCACTGCAACGCCCTCTTCTCCGGTTTACCATCAACAGCAACAAATGCTCTTAGATTAGTCCAAAATGCAGCAGCTAGAGTACTCACCATGGAAAAGGAAATGGTTTCAGGATGTTATCAGATGACTCGTTAAACTGAATGGTTTCAGGATGTTATCAGATGACTCGTTAAACTGAATGGTTTCAGGATGTTATCAGATGACTCGTTAAACTGAATGGTTTCAGGATGTTATCAGATGACTCGTTAAACTGAATGGTTTCAGGATGTTATCAGATGACTCGTTAAACTGAATGGTTTCAGGATGTTATCAGATGACTCGTTAAACTGAATGGTTTCAGGATGTTATCAGATGACTCGTTAAACTGAATGGTTTCAGGATGTTATCAGATGACTCGTTAAACTGAATGGTTTCAGGATGTTATCAGATGACTCGTTAAACTGAATGGTTTCAGGATGTTATCAGATGACTCGTTAAACTGAATGGTTTCAGGATGTTATCAGATGACTCGTTAAACTGAATGCTTTCAGGATGTTATCAGATGACTCGTTAAACTGAATGGTTTCAGGATGTTATCAGATGACTCGTTAAACTGAATGGTTTCAGGATGTTATCAGATGACTCGTTAAACTGAATGGTTTCAGGATGTTATCAGATGACTCGTTAAACTGAATGGTTTCAGGATGTTATCAGATGACTCGTTAAACTGAATGGTTTCAGGATGTTATCAGATGACTCGTTAAACTGAATGGTTTCAGGATGTTATCAGATGACTCGTTAAACTGAATGGTTTCAGGATGTTATCAGATGACTCGTTAAACTGAATGGTTTCAGGATGTTATCAGATGACTCGTTAAACTGAATGGTTTCAGGATGTTATCAGATGACTCGTTAAACTGAATGAGTTTGGGATGTTATCAGATGACTCGTTAAACTGAATGGTTTCAGGATGTTATCAGATGGTTTCAGGATGTTATCAGATGACTCGTTAAACTGAATGGTTTCAGGATGTTATCAGATGACTCGTTAAACTGAATGGTTTCAGGATGTTATCAGATGACTCGTTAAACTCCGTCATCAGCCCTTTATCAACACCATGCCATGGAGCCAGTATGGACATTTACTACATATTGACGTTTGTTGTCCGGCGTTGCGTTGGTCGTGTTGTCCTACTACTCATCATCATCATTTTTCGACCGCGGTCGAGATCATGGATTTCACGATGCCACGCCAGACTTCCCGGTCCTTCATTTCCATCCCCAGTTCCTGCTTTACTGATGCAAGTGTCCCTAGCGATAGGGACAGTTTTTCTACTCCAGAGAAGAAGAAGGGAAGCTATAACCTCATTGTCAGCTCTGTAGCAGTGGCCGGCAAACTGTGTTCTTCTGGATCGGACTAGTGTAGAAACACGGGGAAGGTTGCTGTATATTAGATCAGTCGATGGGTGGCTCTTCCAAGACAGATTTTGTTCTCTCATTAGAAGGCGGGAGTGTAAGTGCCCGTCAAGTGTCCATCAGTGGCGTGCACAGACATTTAGAGGGGCAGGTGCTCAAGTGAAAAAAAGGGCACCTTGTGCAGCGCGTGGAAACGGCCGGTTGCCTTAATAGTGTGAGTTTTATAGATTGTGGGGCTAAATAATATATTAGAAGCTTTTTATCAAGAATTGATCAATGTCACCATGGAATAAGAAAGGGCACATTGCGCTCTAGCACCCCCTAGTGTCTATCTGTGCACGCCACTGGTGTCCATGTCTCGGAACCATAGAGTAGAATACTAACCCTATAGAGCGTCGCAGTCCCCCCCGCCCCCCCCCCCCCCCCCCCCGAGGGACCCGGAAAAGTATTCCCCGTTCATTTTCCTCTTAGACTTTTCAAAAAGTATTAATTTATTTAAAGACGTTTACGCTGCGGACAAAGCCAACTCGAGTTGTGACAAATCATGACAATAAACACAACCTCAGTCTTAACGGGGCCACGCGAGTAAACACAAAGCGAAGTTCTCGTATTATCGCAGTGTCGCCAGCATGTTTCTGCCTCGGGGAGCAGTATAGTTTCACTTCGGTAGGCAGTATGTAGGAAATGTCCATATTGCTCCATTGCGTGTTCTTGATAAGAACATATTGGTCATTATGGGTTGATGACATTCGACGCGGGTGGTTTTGGGAGTGTGGGGGGGGGGGGGGGGGGGGGGGACGGACGTGTAATATTAGGAGAGACAGAAGATGATTGGACGTTTCTCTGAAGGCACTTTAATTATCACACGTCGCGTCGAGACGGACAAATAATAATCGTCCATGAACCAATCAACGACGAAGAGGATGTATTCAGCCAATAGGAACGATGCAGTGTCGCCGTAGAGCGCTACTGAACCGACTACTGTATGTTGCACACACACACACACACACACACACACACACACACACACACACACACACACACACATATGCTATTATGTATGTGCTGCCTCTGTTATGCTGCTGCTTGGGTCATGTGGGAACAGCTGCTCCATTTATATTTATATTAGCTGAAGATTCTATTTACTACTGCTGAAGGCTGGACGTCACACAGCGAACATTACCCCTGGAACAACATATTTTCAGATGGGGCGTCGGCGGCCAAATGCAGATCATTCAAATTTAAATTTCGTCCTCGGGTCTAAATGTGTTAACACATACATTTATATATGGTCGCAAGTTACCACAGTAGGGAGGGGGGGGAGGGGGGGGTGGCCATGTTTGCTGTTGTGACATCATGGAGTGACGGCGCTGATGGCCAATCAGCCACTGCGTCAGAGTCACCTGACCTGAATCGCCATGACATCTTATTTTGTAATGGTAGCGATTCAGGGCTGGAGCCAGGCTAGTGTAGTGTGATGCATTATGAACTTGTAGATCAGTGATTCAGGGCTGGAGCCAGGCTAGTGTAGTGTGACGCATTATGAACTTGTAGATCAGTGATTCAGGGCTGGAGCCAGGCTAGTTTAGTGTGACGCATTATGAACTTGTAGATCAGTGATTCAGGGCTGGAGCCAGGCTAGTTTAGTGTGACGCATTATGAACTTGTAGATCAGTGATTCAGGGCTGGAGCCAGGCTAGTGTAGTGTGATGCATTATGAACTTGTAGATCAGTGATTTTCACACTACTTTCACCCGACATCACACGAGTAGAAAAAAATGAACTTTTTGTTGTCCTCGCAATGTTGCCTGCTTGCCGTACTGGCCGTTTATAATGACATCATCCATGTAGCAGTCCTGTGTATATATGGCTTCATCATTAAATATGCTAATTACTACTCGTTAATGGTAATTAAGGCTAATTAATAACAGTGATTGATAACAGTGACAGACGGAGCCTCCCAATTAAGTTTGGAGCTGCAACGTTGCGGAGCTTTGAACCGCAATGATGTATATATTGTTTTTTTTATTTTAATTTCCCCGTTTGAACTGGAATTATATATATTGGTATCGACACGTTGTCTCGTACGCCAGACCGTCGCCTCCCACGGCGTTCCAATGCCTCCACTCAGAGGTCAGGGGTCAGAGGTCATCAATATGTCCCTATGCACAGGTCAGGTGTTGTTTTCGTCGACTAAAACTAAGACGAAAAAAGTTCGTCGACTACCTTTTTTCACTGAGGAAAAACTAAATTGAAAACTAAGCTATGGTGACTAAAAGTAAGACTAAATATATTGACAATTTCTTCAACAAATAAAAAGTAGACTAAAATGTTAGGAAGGGACTAGTGGACAAGAGATCCAGTATAAGTCATTTTACACTTGGTTGCATGCTGAAAATAGCCGATCTACAAGCTCACAACGCATCGCGCTGCTTGCTATTTTCAGCAAGTGTAAAAACGGTCATTACGACGGCATCAAGGCCCGCCGAAATACATTTTAGTCGACTAAATCAACCGTAGAGTCAGTGGACTAAAATCGTATGATATTTAGTCGAGTAAAACTAGACTAACACTAAAACATTCCAGGTGACTAAAATGTGACCAAATGGAAACTATTCAAGAGACTAATGACTAAAACTAAACACTGATACAGATACATGTGTCCATGGAACTAAAACTAAACACTGATACAGATACATGTGTCCATGGAACTAAAACTAAACACTGATACAGATACATGTGTCCATGGCAAAGACTTGACTTTTTTTTTTCCCCCCACACCTTCATAATGTCTATAATGTTCTTATTTTGAACATAAGATCTAGTTACTGAATGTCAATTAAGTTATCCAGGTTAAGTTATCCCCCCCCCTCCCCCCCCCAGCATATATTATGTATGAAATCTACTTACTACGACAATATGGTTTGGTACATTAGGAGTCCAACTAACTACTAGTCGTTCTCAAATGTTTTAGTTGCCAAGAAAGACCCCCTTTAATTAACGTTGTGACTCAGAACTGTTATGGTCAATTCACCCTTTGTCAAGTCCCGCCCCCTGGTTGTGCCCCTCTTCGCACCCATTGGTTGCGTGGTTTCGTGGTTGGACAAAAATCCTCTCTCTCCATCCACTACCATTGAAATAAGGTGTTTTTCAGTTGCTTCGTGTTGATATTCTGTGCGTTCAATTCTTATTTTAAACTTGGTGTCAGTAAGAAGGAACATCACAGGTGCTAGCCTGGCTAATAAGCCAGACCGAATCAGCCGGCGGATTACGGTCTGGAGAGGCTCAATTGTACGCCCATTTCCTACACCAGAGAACTGGTGTGGCCAATCGGGACACGGTATGCAATATGGGCGGGCTTTGGTACAGTGACGTTCAATGCTTGAGACCTTTGACTGACAGTAGCTCTGACCAATTGCGTCAAAGAGAAAATGTTTGAACCCGCCCCCCTGGGAAACAAGATCCATACACAGCATCTCCAGACTCAAATACCACACGACTGTGTGATTTGAGTCTGGCTTATTAGCCACGACAGTGTGATTTGAGTCTGGCTTATTAGCCAGGCTACACAGGTGCAGCACGGTGACTGCAGGGCAGATCATGTTTGTTTTTAGTTTGTTCCAAAAATGATGTTTTAGCAAATTCAATATAAACTAGGCGGAACCAGGGCGGAACAAGGCAGAAAGAGCCTGCTGGTTGGTCAGTCAGGGACCAATCAGAAGGCTGACAAAGGGTGAATTCATGTGTTTATGTGTTTCTGGTAATATTATTGTCCACTCATGTCGTTTGTCCGTGTGGCAAAAAATGGGAATTTTTGACCAAAAAAGTCCACCACAAGCCATCATGTGGATGAGCCCTGCTTCCATCGTTCAGTCTGTCTGGAGAAGGGGTGGGCAACTGGCGGCCCGGGGGCCACATGCGGCCCCCACCTTCACTTAATGTGGCCCTAATGTCAGAATACTGATATAATATTGGTTTCAGATGTTAAAATTCAAAACATGCAAACAGGACCCGCTTTAATTCAGTCTAAATTAGTAGCTCATGGCTTCAACACAAGTATACCGTAATTAAAGGCATTTGAAATTACATAAAAATGTTAATTTTCAGGATTCCAATAAAAGAATATCAAAAGATAATTCAAGATTTAAATTTGAATATAGCAAAAATTAGCAAAAATATTTTGGCTATGACAGTAATATATGGCCCTAGTGTGGAAATATAGTGGCCCTCTCCATGGTCAAAGTTGCCCACCCCTGGTCTGGTCTCCATGGTCAAAGTTGCCCACCCCTGGTCTGGTCTCCATGGTCAAAGTTGCCCACCCCTGGTCTGGTCTCCATGGTCAAAGTTGCCCACCCCTGGTCTGGTCTCCATGGTCAAAGTTGCCCACCCCTGGTCTGGAGCGACAGAAGCTCTAAATACCATCCAGACGTAAAACGGCGGATGTGGCGCTAAAAACGTCTCAAATAAATAACGGTAATGGGTGGCACACACCAAGACTGTATTTCAATAATCTAGACAAAACGTTTGGGCTATCCCAGCCTGGTTATAGCCCAAAACGTTTGGGCTATCCCAGCCTGGTTATAGCCCAAAACGTTTGGGCTATCCCAGCCTGGTTATAGCCCAAAACGTTTGGGCTATCCCAGCCTGGTTATAGGTTTATAGGCTATCCCAGCCTGGTTATAGGTACCCTAACCCTATCCCAGCCTGGTTAGGGTTAGGGTTAGGGTTAGGGCTATTCCAGCCTGGTTATAGCCCAAAACGTTTGTCTCCTGTTCAAAATGCAAGAATAAATGATTGAAATGCAGTCTTGGTGTGTGTGTGTGTGACCCATTACCGTTATTTATTTGATATGATTTGAACGGGTAACACACCTAAAGTCAGAGCGCGGTGGTCACATGAAGACCCTATAAACGTCCCAATGTAAATCTACATAATTGAAGCCTAATATAGCTTTGCTGCTTTAGTAGAGATGAGAATTCAACAGTCTGATATAGTATTCACACCCGTTTCCACTGTTATCAATAGACAAGACCGCAGTGATCACTGAGGATCAGTACGATTAGAGGATGGGCGTGCTCTGCCGACTGATAAAACAAACCGACAGGATTAAGGTTGGTGAACATGCGTTAATATTAGGACCGCGCTGCGACATGCTTGTGGTTATGTTTAGGGGAGGGTATGAGGAGGCTTGTCATTTTCAGTAGGCAGTAGACCAAAACGACAGGATTAAGGTTGGCGAACATGCGTTAATATTAGGACCGCACTGCGACATGCTTGCGGTTATGTTTAGGGGAGGGTATGAGGAGGCTTGTCATTCTCAGTAGGCTCCCAGCATGTCCAGTAGACCTGAGTAGACCGATAAGATCGGTTAACGTGTCATCAACGCCAATCGCAGCCAGTAGGCTCCAGACTACATGCAGTAGGTCCGATTGGCTAGATAAGATCGGCGTAATAATAAGTAACCTACTGGGAATTATCGGTTGATTTTCGGTCGAAACGGCTCGTATTCAGAGGTTGTGGAATTAGTTCCAGAACTACTTCGAAATGGGTTCCGGTCTGGTTTAAATGGGTTCCGGTCTGGTTTAATGGGTTCCGGTCTGGTTTACGGTCTGGTTTAATGGGTTCCGGTCTGGTTTAATGGGTTCCGGTCTGGTTTAATGGGTTCCGGTCTGGTTTACGGTCTGGTTTAATGGGTTCCGGTCTGGTTTAATGGGTTCCGGTCTGGTTTACGCGAGACTCAGTCAAGAGTCGTAGTGAAGCATGTGTGTGTTGCATATGAGACTCATACGTAGGATTATAATTAATACAACACAGTTATAATTAATTCACGTAATTATAAGACTTAATATGTTAGGGATGCAACCGTTCACCGATCATCATTTTGGTGTTAGCATTATGTTATGCTTTAGCTATTGAAAAATAGCTAAAGCTCATAGCTCATAGTGCTGGCGCGCTATGAGCTTGTAGATCTGCTATTTTTGAAAGATCGAAGAACGACTGACATAGAAACATAGCTTTTTCAGAAAACTGTCAGGATTTAGAATCTGATCTCAGGTCAAAATGGGTTAACTATAGAAAACAGCTGAGAAAGATGCACATTTAGCACAATCTCACATTGTATTAGGAATTCTGCAACCCAGAACCACAGTATAACGGGTGTAAATTAAACCCTATATACTGGTGGAAATGTTTTATTGCAATAGCGATAGCGGAACTTTTGACCGATGTCATTGATCGGTTAAAATGTCGCATCCCTACATAAAGTATTGTGCTGTATTCATTATAGATAATATTAACCATCTGCTTCATGTTGCTTTTCTCTGTGTGTAAAGAAAAATAATCGATTGATTGTTTCTGTTGCTTTTCACATGTGACAAAACAAAAGCAAAGAATGTTCACTTTAAAAATGTAAAAATATTATATATATTATATTCAAAGATTTGCACAAATTTTCACGATTTTTCAAAAATAAATCTGCAATTTTTGATTAGCCAAAGAAATATAAAATATAGTTAATGTGGTTAAAATGATTGTGTTAATATAAATTATGTTAGCAAAATATGTTGGCTATATTTTTCTGAGGACCACACTTGGTCAGCAGTGGTTCCTAAAGTGGGGTCCGGGGACCCCCAGGGGTCCTTGAGGGAGTTCCATGGGGTCCGGGGACCCCCAGGGGTCCTTGAGGGAGTTTGAGGGGAACCCCAGCTAAATGATATTTTGGAACCAAATGGACCCTTATGGGTCTGTAACTGAGAGTGTACAAATGGAATCAAATGGACTCTTATGGGTCTGTAACTCTGAGAGTGTACAAATGGAACCAAATGGACCCTTATGGGTCTGTAACTCTGAGAGTCTAGAAATGGACCCTTATGGGTCTGTAACTCTGAGAGTGTACAAATGGAACCAAATGGACCCTTATGGGTCTGTAACTCTGAGAGTGTACAAATGGAACCAAATGGACCCTTATGGGTCTGTAACTCTGAGAGTCTAGAAATGGACCCTTATGGGTCTGTAACTCTGAGAGTGTACAAATGGAACCAAATGGACCCTTATGGGTCTGTAACTGAGAGTGTACAAATGGAACCAAATGGACTCTTATGGGTCTGTAACTCTGAGAGTGTACAAATGGAACCAAATGGACTCTTATGGGTCTGTAACTCTGAGAGTGTACAAATGGAACCAAATGGACCCTTATGGGTCTGTAACTCTGAGTGTACAAATGGAACCAAATGGACCCTTATGGGTCTGTAACTCTGAGAGTCTAGAAATGGACCCTTATGGGTCTGTAACTCAGAGTGTAGAAATGGACCCTTATGGGTCTGTAACTCTGAGAGTGTACAAATGGAACCAAATGGACTCTTATGGGTCTGTAACTCTGAGAGTGTACAAATGGAACCAAATGGGCTATTATGGGTCTGTAACTCTAAGAGTGTACAAATGGAACCAAATGGACCCTTATGGGTCTGTAACTCTGAGAGTCTAGAAATGGACCCTTATGGGTCTGTAACTCTGAGAGTGTACAAATGGAACCAAATGGACACTTATGGGTCTGTAACTCTGAGAGTGTACACATGGAACCAAATGGTCCCTTATGGGTCTGTAACTCTGAGAGTGTACAAATGGAATCAAATGGACTCTTATGGGTCTGTAACTCTGAGAGTCTAGAAATGGACCCTTATGGGTCTGTAACTCTGAGAGTGTACAAATGGAACCAAATGGACCCTTATGGGTCTGTAACTCTGAGAGTGTACAAATGGAACCAAATGGACCCTTATGGGTCTGTAACTCTGAGAGTCTAGAAATGGACCCTTATGGGTCTGTAACTCTGAGAGTGTACAAATGGAACCAAATGGACCCTTATGGGTCTGTAACTGAGAGTGTACAAATGGAACCAAATGGACTCTTATGGGTCTGTAACTCTGAGAGTGTACAAATGGAACCAAATGGACTCTTATGGGTCTGTAACTCTGAGAGTGTACAAATGGAACCAAATGGACCCTTATGGGTCTGTAACTCTGAGTGTACAAATGGAACCAAATGGACCCTTATGGGTCTGTAACTCTGAGAGTCTAGAAATGGACCCTTATGGGTCTGTAACTCTGAGAGTGTAGAAATGGACCCTTATGGGTCTGTAACTCTGAGAGTGTACAAATGGAACCAAATGGACTCTTATGGGTCTGTAACTCTGAGAGTGTACAAATGGAACCAAATGGGCTATTATGGGTCTGTAACTCTAAGAGTGTACAAATGGAACCAAATGGACCCTTATGGGTCTGTAACTCTGAGAGTCTAGAAATGGACCCTTATGGGTCTGTAACTCTGAGAGTGTACAAATGGAACCAAATGGTCCCTTATGGGTCTGTAACTCTGAGAGTGTACACATGGAACCAAATGGTCCCTTATGGGTCTGTAACTCTGAGAGTGTACACATGGAACCAAATGGACCCATTAGGGTCCATTTGGTTCCATTTGTCACCTCTCAGAGTTAAATTAAGATTGATTTTACAACATGTATTGGGGGTCCCAGAGATAGAAAGGCCATGCAATGAGCGTCCGTAGCCTAATTCAGGTCAAACTGGGGGTCCTAGAGACGTAGACCTCTTCTCTAGTGGGGGTCCTTGGCATGTATTTTCAAATGGGGGGGGGGGGGGTCTGCGGGCTGATGAGTATCATCTCGGGCGTCCTGGGGGGGGGGGGGGGGGGGCTGATGAGTATCATCTCGGGCGTCCTGGGGGGGGGGGGGGGGGGGGGGGGGTCCTTGTCATGAACAAGTTTGGAAACCACTGACTTGGAGAATCAATGGTCCATAGCATTGTTTGATTGTTTGACCTCTAAGCCCCTCCCCAAACTGCTATGGTCCAATCACAGCTAGTGGGTTAGATCAGAGTAATAGAGACACACGGGGACTACAAATGTCACGCCCCCAAATGAGACAGCGGCCCCACTTCTGGTCCGTTTCAACAGTGTACTGCAGCGCCCCCTTCTGGTCCGTTTCAACTGTACTGCAGCTGCCAATGCAATCCCTATGAGAGGCATCATGAAATACCCTAATTTCACTGGTTCATTACTGAGGCTGTAGCGATTTTTTTTGTGTTCTAATAAAGTGTCCCATATGTTTGATTTGTCCTTTTCAATGTCACATACCTGCCATCTCAATATTCATCCTACAATGTACTATAATATACTCCATCAGTTTGTGAAAAGTACTAGCATTGTAATTCTCAAGTCAAAGTGGTCGCACGGTATATACGTCACGGTTGCATCCCTTGAGGTTTTCAATACCCAGGTATATTTGTTGTATTTCGTTTTATATGCTATGTATTTGTTGAAAATGATCTAAACAGCATCTTGCAAGACTACTATTAATACTCATCTTCAGAATTCACTAGGTAGTTGAAAATGTCAGGATGTCACTCCTCCATTTAGCTGGGTTATTTTCCCATGCAACTATTCAGCAAAGTTAATTATACAACAAGTTGACAGCGGTAAAACACACCGTCGGAGCTCCGTGGTAGGTAGAACATATATAGTGAGCCCGTGACATGTTCAAAATATAGACATGAATAACAAAGTCAGTCGGGATCGGGATGTATATTGAGAATTCCACTCTTCAAAGTCGGCGCTCGTAGCCTCGTAAAGGCAGTGACGTCCCTTAAAAGCGACAGGTTCTCTGTCTGCCGTCTCCCCTCTGCTCCGTTAACATTATGGGTAACTCATTCAAGTGGTAAATGAAATGTGAAATACATCCTCTATTGAGAAAACAACAATATATGTTGACAAAGACACTTCATACATTTGGAAACATCTTTTTATTCAAATCAATATAGTCTTCAGTTCATTTCATATTATTTTAAAAGTAGGCTAACTACAGTTGAATTTCAATGGACTTCTATGGGATGGCCTGCAGTATCCATGCCAACGGACCAGAAGTGGGGACGCTCATTTGGGGGCGTGAAATTTGTAGTCCCCGTGTGTCTCCATCTAGTAAGAGAGTGGCGACACTAGCGTTGACTCCCATTGTAACAACGGAACCCGGAAGTGCTCATTCTATCTCAATGGGATAGTTCCAGCCATACGAGCAATGTTTGGAACTATAGCACTTAAGTGGTAAAGGGCAGGGCATGTTAGCATTTTTAGCAATGCTAGTGGAAGACAATGAGAACTGGAGCATGATGCCATTTCAGCCGATATTGAAAGAAACAATGAACCTCTTGACAGTATTTAAAAACATGTTTTATTTCTGATTTTTTTAATTTATGTTTAACTGAGATTGTAATTCACCAGATACTGTAGGCCTATTGGTATCCTTTGTGTTTATTCAAATGATCAGATGTATTCCAGTTATGTTTTATGTTCTTATTTATAACGTTACTTTATACACCTGGTTTTGAATTTAATTTAAATTCTTTTTTTTTTCATCAGTGTAATAATTTAAAATGGACAAATAAAGTTTGGAGAAAACGGGATCTCAGCAGGAGTCTTTTTTTCCACCTGAGCACTATTTAAGAACTGCTATCAGCTGTGTGCGTTGGCAGTGTGATTGACTGAGTACGTCGCGACACCCCACATAGGTGATTTGATCCACCCCACATAGGTGATTTCATCCACCCCACAGAGGTGATTTCATCTACCCCGCATAGGTGATTTCATCTACCCCACATAGGTGATTTCATCCACCCCACATAGGTGATTTCATCCACCCCACATAGGTGATTTCATCCACCCCACATAGGTGATTTCATCCACCCCACACAGGTGATTTCATCCACCCCACACAGGTGATTTCATCCACCCCACACAGGTGATTTCATCCACCCCACACAGGTGATTTCATCCACCCCACACAGGTGATTTCATCCACCCCACATAGGTGATTTCATCCACCCCACACAGGTGATTTCATCCACCCCACACAGGTGATTTCATCCACCCCACACAGGTGATTTCATCCACCCCACACAGGTGATTTCATCCACCCCACATAGGTGATTTCATCCACCCCACACAGGTGATTTCATCCACCCCACACAGGTGATTTCATCCACCCCACATAGGTGATTTCATCCACCCCACATAGGTGATTTCATCCACCCCACACAGGTGATTTCATCCACCCCACATAGGTGATTTCATCCACCCCACATAGGTGATATCATCCACCCCACACAGGTGATTTCATCCACCCCACATAGGTGATTTCATCCACCCCACACAGGTGATTTCATCCACCCCACATAGGTAAATGGTAAATGGTGCATTTATATATAGCGCCTTTATCCAAGGCGCTTTACAGAGATTGTGCATTACATTCACCCATTCATACACCGATTGCAGTGGAAGCCATGCAAGGTACCAACCAGCACATCGGGAGCAATTTGGGGTTCAGTGTCTTGCCCAAGGACACTTCGACATGTAGCCAGGAGGAGCCGGGATTCGAACCGCCGACCCATGGATCATTGGACGACCTGCTCTACCTCCTGAGCCACAGTCGCCCCTGACCACCCTATATACTGACTGTTTTTTGCTTTTTTCCCCCACTTGGACATCAAAACAACTCTGTTTCTCCATTATATGAAAGCCTATTATTGGCCCATTTAAGATTTATTGAACGGACACTGTGCCATTTTTGCCTATAGCCAAAGCATGCCTATACCTGGGAATTGAATAACAATAATACAACAATAATAATGTTGAAATACAACCATGTTCTCTTCAATGAAAGCTCACATGGTTGTAAATGCATTCATTGTAACATGATGTGGGGTTTATTTATTGACCAATAGAGATTTAAAGAAAGGGACAATTATGTCAAATATGACTGAAATATGCAAATATCAGCCTATGTCGTCAGCTGGACGATATATATCGGTCAAGAGTTGCCACCCTCTGTACTTAAAGATGGAGTGCTGTGATTTGTGTAGTTTTTCATGTGTTCATTCAGTATTTAAGTCCGACGTCATTTTGTAGTGCTACGTTGCGTCCGGGTCCAAGTGGCACAAGCTCCCGTCCGCAGCTCATTGTAAATAGAATATCTAAACGCGTGAATCTTTTTACAATGACGTTATTTTTCAGAAAGGAAGCCATTGAGGGTTAAAATGGGTCTTAATGCTTCCAACTCGAGTAGAATTATTAATGTTTTGTACAATTTGTCCATGACAAAAAAATATATGATGTGGAGACAATAAAGACTATTATTATCATTATTATTGAAGGTGGTAACAGTCCATTTGCTCAGTAAAATATTTCGGGGGCATATTTAGAATGTTTGCAGGCTTGAGTATGTTGAATCTAGTTTGCATTAATGAGGATTTAGTTGACACAATTAAATAAAATGGCGATAGTATTCCGTGTGGGGCAGAAAGCCTGTCAGCCAGATTTGGGAGAGCAGCGCAGCTTTGTTGTTGCGAGGAAAGCGGTAAAATTAGACTTTCGTGGTTGTTTTCGTCTCAGATTTAGTCCGGAGCGTCACAGTATAACTCTATGGGGACAGAAAAGCGACACAAAAGTAGGACCCGGAAGTATCTCAGGAGGCGGAGCTGATCGCCACAGCTAAAATACTGAATAAGACCCCTTGGTGTGGTCGGTATGTGCAATGCAGAGCCATAGAGTATAGATAGTTACGCAAACTCTGTTCACTTCATGGGGCTTCAGTCCAATGGCAGCTCTCCTACATAGACTCCTATTGGTCACTTCATGGGGCTTCAGTCCAATGGCAGCTCTCCTACATAGACTCCTATTGGTCACTTCATGGGGCTTCAGTCCAATGGCAGCTCTCCTACATAGACTTCTATTGGTCACTTCATGGGGCTTCAGTCCAATGGCAGCTCTCCTACATAGACTCCTATTGGTCACTTCATGGGGCTTCAGTCCAATGGCAGCTCTCCTACATAGACTCCTATTGGTCACTTCATGGGGCTTCAGTCCAATGGCAGCTCTCCTACATAGACTCCTATTGGTCACTTCATGGGGCTTCAGTCCAATGGCAGCTCTCCTACATAGACTCCTATTGGTCACTTCATGGGGCTTCAGTCCAATGGCAGCTCTCCTACATAGACTCCTATTGGTCACTTCATGGGGCTTCAGTCCAATGGCAGCTCTCCTACATAGACTCCTATTGGTCACTTCATGGGGCTTCAGTCCAATGGCAGCTCTCCTACATAGACTTCTATTGAGAATGGGGACAGCAAATAGGGACAAGTCCTGGACCGGAAGTAAGCAGAAATGCATTGGACTCAGGCAACAAACAGCCCAGCTTTAATGATCTTAAATTCATTTATTTTAGATTGTTTTGTAGTAATCGTACAACATAAACATTACAGAGACGTTAGTTGTTACTGTACAATACTTTAAAACAATACAATTTAAATTGCTTTTATTTGTGCCGCCCTCGTTGAAAACAATGTATTTCCAACTCCAGCTTGTCCCTCTCCTCCAGGCTGCATGAACAGTGCTCGAGTGCTCGGTTTCTGCCCCCTCAATGTCGTAACTCTTCTATTAGACGTCTTTCCTTTGTATTTAGGGTTTCTTCCTGGAGGCTGAAACCTTGACAGTCAAATGTGCCAATGAAAGAAAAAAAAAAGTGATATAGTGACATCACAATATATCATGTTTTAGGGTGGGGAAAAAAATCACTGCTCTCCATCTTAAACAAAAACTTATAGAAATATAATGTATAATATACATTAAAATATAATAAATGAATCGAGATGTGAAAACGGCAAAATAAACATGAACCTAAAGTGATTTAAACACCAAGGTAGGTAGATAGATAGATAGATAGATAGATAGATAGATAGGTAGGTAGGTAGATAGATAGATAGATAGATAGATAGATAGGTAGGTAGGTAGGTAGATAGATAGATAGATAGATAGATAGATAGATAGATAGATAGATAGATAGATAGATAGATAGATAGATAGATCGATAGATAGATAGATAGAGTTTTTATTAAAGTGTCCTACATCATAAGATTCCCAGCCCGCACGGGCTTACAAGACACTCACAAAATTGTACATACATAATGATACATATACACAAAATACATAGATATATAGTTACTCATGGATACATCGTTCTCCAACGTAACTGCCATGCCTTCTCTATGAATTTTCCTAAAAAAAAAACTTCATTACTGAACAACCAATTTAACATAAAACACTCCAAAACAGATCTGGGTTCTTATCCTGAATTTTTTCAAATAAAGAGTTTCTTAAATCATGGTCAATCAATAGAAAACAAAATTAAACTCATCCTCTACAACTCCCAGGTCACAACGAACACACAGTCGCTGCTCCTCAGGAATGCCCGAAATATGTAGAAATATGTTCATATTAATACAATAATATAAATCTTAGATCTGTACAACTCAAAGTAAAGTTTTAGTGATCTGATTTGAATGATTCAGTACACTGAAAAGAACAACAATGCACATCACTACTAGTTGTGTGAGCTTGTAGATCTGCTATTCATCCGCGTGACAAACAAAGTATAACTCAAGCCTAATAAAGTTTTCATCTATGAAACATCTTCATCTCTCACACTCCTCACATCACCAGTGTCTGCCTGGCTGGGAGCAGCTATGCTCATGGTGTCATGTCCTGAAGAGGGCGCTATTGGTCCAGGATATCTGTTCAGCCAATCTGAGACCTTGGCAGAAGGTGTGTCACCACTCACTGCAACACAAGACAACAAACACCACCACACATTTACAATTAGAATAAAAACACACCTGGATGTGAAAACCCTGTAGTTCCTCACCTGAACTGTGACTAAATGGAACCTCACAAGTCCAATTAGCGAACTTGGGGTGACAGAGACTGAGAGACCCCCCCCCCCCCCGTCTGCCGGCGTCTTTTCCGGGTTTTTAGATGGAAATTTAGCTCCACCCACGCGGCTGACTGCCGCGGGGGCAAGCGGTTCCGGGAATCTGGCCATCGCGGCAGTCAGCCACGTGGGTGGAGCTTCTTTTCCATCCACCAGCTGTCTAAAAGCCAAAAGAGACGGCGGCAGACAGCTTCCTTTGGCCGCGCCTGTCTGCTCAGGTCTGGAAACGCTGACTCCCAGCTCACATCAGAGCTGCCTCCCTCCCACACCTCCCCACCGTTCAAAAACACACTAAAAAAACACCTTTTCAGACTTGCTTTCCTTATAACAAATATCCCTACCGCCAACTTTGTCTGTTTACCTGTCTCTTAGTTTATAGTTTTTAACCTTTTAAGGCCGCCGCCTACCATTTTGACCCTTAACCTCTTCAACCAAAAGTGAATCGTCCCTTCAGAGCAGCCTATACTGATCGTCCATTCAGAGCAGCCTATACTGATCATCCATTCAGAGCAGCCTATACTGATCGTCCATTCAGAGCAGCCTATACTGATCGTCCATTCAGAGCAGCCTATACTGATCGTCCCTTCAGAGCAGCCTATACTGATCATCCCTTCAGAGCAGCCTATACTGATTATACTGATCGTCCCTTCAGAGCAGCCTATACTGATCGTCCCTTCAGAGCAGCCTATACTGATCGTCCCTTCAGAGCAGCCTATACTGATCGTCCCTTCAGAGCAGCCTATACTGATCATCCCTTCAGAGCAGCCTATACTGATCGTCCCTTCAGAGCAGCCTATACTGATCGTCCCTTCAGAGCAGCCTATACTGATCGTCCCTTCAGAGCAGCCTATACTGATCGTCCCTTCAGAGCAGCCTATACTGATCGTCCCTTCAGAGCAGCCTATACTGATCGTCCCCTCCAAGTTTCATGAAAATGTTGTTTTATGAGATGCACAAACACACATTTTATGTCCACATGAGATGAGAGGATTAAAGTAAGACGTGGTAAATGGATCATTACAAACCTTCCCTCCGATTTACACACACACACACACACACACACACACACACACACACACACACACACACACACACGAGGCGACTGTGGGGCGACTGTGGCTCAGGAGGTAGAGCAGGTCCATCCGGCGGTTCGAATCCCGGCTCCTCCTCCTGTCTACATGTCGAAGTGTCCTTGGACAAGACACTGAACCCCAAATTGCTCCCGATATGCTGGTTGGTACCTTGCATGGCTTCCACCGCAATCAGTGTATGGATGGGTGAATGTAATGCACAATCTATGTAAAGCGCCTTGGATAAAGGCGCTATATAAATGCACCATTTACCATTTCTTTTTTACCACACACACACACACACACACACACACACACACACACACACACACACACACACACACACACACACACACACACTCACTATCGGGAGGAACGTCCAGGCTCCGTGTGTCCTCTTGGTCCTTGCTGTCCAGCTCCGTCACCACCAACGTCAGCATCCTCTCCATCACCTCCTCCTCTCTCTTCTTCCATTCTTCTGCTGTTAGAGTTCCTGTCAGTCTCTCAAACAGAGTCTTCTGTCGAGTCTCACGTGTCACCTTGTCGTGTCCTGTGTCTCTGACAGACGGAGGTCCAACATGTCCTCTGGAAGAAGACTGAAAAAAAAACACAACAGTGGACATTAAATACAGGATCCATCAAACAATGCAAAGCAATACACTTGATCACTTGATCACAGATATTATAATGACATTGAAATACATATACTTTTCACTTAAAAGATAGATGGCTTATATGGTTGTAAAATATATATCGGAAGAAACCACCTAACTCCAAAATGTAAATTTTTCAGGAAATGAAGAAAACCTTATATTTTGAAAACAAAGCAATACTGCCTCATCGAAGTTGGTTTTGTGACTTTATACGTTGTCAACTACTTGCATGAGAGATTTAGCAGACAGTTTGAGAGGGGGAGAGGTGGTGGAGTTAGTTGCTTTAACACAGTTGAGGGTCCAAAGGAGTTAAGAGGTTTTGTCTAAAGCGTTTTTTTTTTTTACTACATGGTGTTCAATAGCACTGATTTATGAAACAACACACAGCCGTAAAGGGTGTTCAATAGCACTGATTTATGAAACAACACACAGCTGTAAAGGGTGTTCAATAGCACTGATTTATGAAACAACACACAGACGTAAAGGGTGTTCAATAGCACTGATTTATGAAACAACACACAGACGTAAAGGGTGTTCAATAGCACTGATTTATGAAACAACACACAGACGTAAAGGGTGTTCAATAGCACAGATTTATGAAACAACACACAGACGTAAAGGGTGTTCAATAGCACTGATTTATGAAACAACACACAGACGTAAAGGGTGTTCAATAGCACTGATTTATGAAACAACACACAGACGTAAAGGGTGTTCAATAGCACTGATTTATGAAACAACACACAGACGTAAAGGGTGTTCAATAGCACTGATTTATGAAACAACACACAGACGTAAAGGGTGTTCAATAGCACTGATTTATGAAACAACACACAGCCGTAAAGGGTGTTCAATAGCACTGATTTATGAAACAACACACAGACGTAAAGGGTGTTCAATAGCACTGATTTATGAAACAACACACAGACGTAAAGGGTGTTCAATAGCACTGATTTATGAAACAACACACAGACGTAAAGGGTGTTCAATAGCACTGATTTATGAAACAACACACAGACGTAAAGGGTGTTCAATAGCACTGATTTATGAAACAACACACAGACGTAAAGGGTGTTCAATAGCACTGATTTATGAAACAACACACAGACGTAAAGGGTGTTCAATAGCACTGATTTATGAAAATCAAAAACCTCACATGGAGTTAGGAGGTTTCCTCCCGACAGCAACGATATATATGTAACATGTTTTAGACCAGAGCCTGACTGACTGACTCTTCTCACCGTTATCGAGGGGTATAAGAGGGAAAAAGTCTTGTAATAAGAATAATTGTAAATACGAATTAAAGTATGTTTGATGTGAAACAAAAACTTGTTCTCTCACACTTACATCAGCGTCAGCCTGGCTGGAGACTTCACTGTGAAACCCTCCACTCACTGGAACAGAACACAACACACAGTCAAATAAAGTCGTATCGTATCTCTATGTTTCAAATGTATAATTTGGATCCATTGGAACTCAGGTTCTTTATTCCATGTCCTGAAAAGTAACAGTATTTGACATTAGTGTTCTGTAGTAGTCTGGAGTCCTTGACTCGTCATTAGTGTTCTGTTGTAGTCTGGAGTCCTTGACTCGTCATTAGTGTTCTGTAGTAGTCTGGAGTCCTTGACTCGTCATTAGTGTTCTGTAGTAGTCTGGAGTCCTTGACTCGTCATTAGTGTTCTGTAGTAGTCTGGAGTCCTTGACTCGTCATTAGTGTTCTGTAGTAGTCTGGAGTCCTTGACTCGTCATTAGTGTTCTGTAGTAGTCTGGAGTCCTTGACTCGTCATTAGTGTTCTGTAGTAGTCTGGAGTCCTTGACTCGTCATTAGTGTTCTGTAGTAGTCTGGAGTGAGTCCTTGACTCGTCATTAGTGTTCTGTAGTAGTCTGGAGTCCTTGACTCGTCATTAGTGTTCTGTAGTAGTCTGGAGTGAGTCCTTGACTCGTCATTAGTGTTCTGTAGTAGTCTGGAGTCCTTGACTCGTCATTAGTGTTCTGTAGTAGTCTGGAGTCCTTGACTCGTCATTAGTGTTCTGTAGTAGTCTGGAGTCCTTGACTCGTCATTAGTGTTCTGTAGTAGTCTGGAGTCCTTGACTCGTCATTAGTGTTCTGTAGTAGTCTGGAGTCCTTGACTCGTCATTAGTGTTCTGTAGTAGTCTGGAGTCCTTGACTCGTCATTAGTGTTCTGTAGTAGTCTGGAGTGAGTCCTTGACTCGTCATTAGTGTTCTGTAGTAGTCTGGAGTCCTTGACTCGTCATTAGTGTTCTGTAGTAGTCTGGAGTCCTTGACTCGTCATTAGTGTTCTGTAGTAGTCTGGAGTCCTTGACTCGTCATTAGTGTTCTGTAGTAGTCTGGAGTCCTTGACTCGTCATTAGTGTTCTGTAGTAGTCTGGAGTCCTTGACTCGTCATTAGTGTTCTGTAGTAGTCTGGAGTGAGTCCTTGACTCGTCATTAGTGTTCTGTAGTAGTCTGGAGTGAGTCCTTGACTCGTCATTAGTGTTCTGTAGTAGTCTGGAGTCCTTGACTCGTCATTAGTGTTCTGTAGTAGTCTGGAGTCCTTGACTCGTCATTAGTGTTCTGTAGTAGTCTGGAGTCCTTGACTCGTCATTAGTGTTCTGTAGTAGTCTGGAGTCCTTGACTCGTCATTAGTGTTCTGTAGTAGTCTGGAGTCCTTGACTCGTCATTAGTGTTCTGTAGTAGTCTGGAGTCCTTGACTCGTCATTAGTGTTCTGTAGTAGTCTGGAGTCCTTGACTCGTCATTAGTGTTCTGTAGTAGTCTGGAGTCCTTGACTCGTCATTAGTGTTCTGTAGTAGTCTGGAGTCCTTGACTCGTCATTAGTGTTCTGTAGTAGTCTGGAGTCCTTGACTCGTCTCGTGTCTAGACGGAGCACAGCTGATCCTCCTGCTGCTCTCGCAAAGTTTTCTGTACCTAGAAAATGAGAAAAGAAAATCTGGTCTCTGGCTCGCCTCCCGTTGGTCTCGACTGGGTCTCGACCCCCTCCCACACTGGGACTCCACCCCCTCCCACACTGGGACTCCACCCCCTCCCACACTGGGACTCCACCCCCTCCCACACTCTGTCTCCACCCTCTCCCACACTCGGACTCCACCCCCTCCCACACTCGGACTTGGTCGTGACTTGGACTGGCTTTAGGTGGCAGGGCCGGCCCTCCCATCAGGCAGAACAGGCAGTTGCCTAGGGCATCATGAGGGGAGGGGGGGGCATCCACCAAGCAAAAAAAACAAAACACAGTGCTTTAGAACACAAGGGGGCCATGGTCATTCTTCAAGGGGGCATCACGAAAAATCCTGCCTAGGGCACCAAATTGCTCAGGGCCGGCACAGTTAGGTGGACTCGACTGCAACACTATTAGACATACAGTATAGGTTTCCAGCTGAGCCTGACAGTGATGACATCATGATGTAAACAGGATATTGATACTCACTGCTTGGAGGAAACCACAGTATGCTTTTCCTTCTCCTGACATCTGGCAGGGTTGATTCTTCTAGCCCCGTCACCACAGACTGGAAATACAATGAAACATAAAGTAAAGAAATTAAAATTAAAATGTTTGTGATTAATGTCAGACTAAAGTTTCATCTATGAAACATCTTCCTCTCTCACACTTACATCAGCATCAGTGAAGGTTGGAGCTCCACTGGCGGTGTCATATCCTGAAGAGCGAGTTCCTCCACTCACTGGAACACAAGACAACAGACAGCAACACATTTACACTGACAATATAAACACACTCACTGGAACACAAGACAACAGACAGCAACACATTTACACTGACAATATAAACACACTCACTGGAACACAAGACAACAGACAGCAACACATTTACACTGACAATATAAACACACTCACTGGAACACAAGACAACAGACAGCAACACATTTACACTGACAATATAAACACACTCACTGGAACACAAGACAACAGACAGCAACACATTTACAATGACAATATAAACACACTCACTGGAACACAAGACAACAGACAGCAACACATTTACACTGACAATATAAACACACTCACTGGAACACAAGACAACAGACAGCAACACATTTACACTGACAATATAAACACACTCACTGGAACACAAGACAACAGACAGCAACACATTTACAATGACAATATAAACACACTCACTGGAACACAAGACAACAGACAGCAACACATTTACACTGACAATATAAACACACTCACTGGAACACAAGACAACAGACAGCAACACATTTACAATGACAATATAAACACACTCACTGGAACACAAGACAACAGACAGCAACACATTTACACTGACAATATAAACACACTCACTGGAACACAAGACAACAGACAGCAACACATTTACACTGACAATATAAACACACTCACTGGAACACAAGACAACAGACAGCAACACATTTACACTGACAATAAAAACATGCCTGGATGTAAACCCCCCCCCCCCCCCCCCCCCCCCATCTCTGCATGACTCTGTTCCTCTTGACCTCTTACACCAAAAAGGTCATCAGAGCATTTGTGCACACACACACACACACACACACACACACACACACACACACACACACACACACACACACACACACACACACACACACACACACACACACACACACACTCACTATCTGGAGGAAAGTCCATGCTTTGTGCATCCTCTTGGTCCATGCTGTTCCTTCTCCTGACAGCTGGCAGGGTTGGTTCTTCTGGCTCCATCGTCACAGACCTGCTCATCCTCTCTATCATCCACTGCTCTCTCTTCTTCCATTGTTCTTCTGTTCTTCCTCTCAGTCTTTTAATGAGTGTCATCTGTCCAAAGTGTCCTCTGTCCCTCATCACCATGTCTTCTATTTTCTCCATCAGCTCTGTGACTTCTGTGACTGAAATTACCCAGTTGGAGGAGTTTAGAACATGGTACCTGTAGCCACATTTCTCCAGGATCCTCCTCAGAGGTTCTCCTTCAGCCTCGATGTACTCCTCAACACGTCTCCCTCCCAGCCAGACTCCCTGTGTGAACAGAACCAGAGCGCGTCTCCAGACTCTGTCCCCCAGCAGATCCATGTGTTCCTCCACTGATCTCCTGTCAGCTTCACAGAAACTGGACCAGACAGGAACAGTCACCAGGACAGCGTGGGGTCCAGGAGAACACAGAGTCACACCGTGTAGAAGGACGTCTTTGGTCTTCTGTGATGGAGGTGTAGTCGACCAGTCTGGGCAGTTCACCACACTCACTGTTCTTCCAGCAACTCGTCTCTGTTGTCTGACACATTCTGTCAGTTTAGTCTGGGTTTTAAACTCCTGGAATATGAAGTTTACTGTATGTTAGTCATAATAATCAAAACATTCACTCTATTCTGTCCTCACTGGAGTTGCTCTTAAATCTTACCAGATATTAACTCACTGAATGTATATATTCTCATTTACTTTGTCTAAAGCCCAACACACACCGTCTGTGATGCGGGTGCGCAGCGACGCGGCACAGTATTGCCGCGCGTCACAGCAACACCCACAGGACGCGGCGCGCTACCGCGCGGCTGGCCAGCCACGCCCACGGATTCCCGGATGGAGGCCGCGCGGCAACGCCTGGGAAATAGAACAGCGGCGTATCGGAGCGTCAGGCGAGGCGTGAACGTGCGCCAGCGCGCGTCTGACGCCGCCGGTGTGGGATAGGTTCAATGAAAATAACGGAGGCGGCTGTTTTGACGCGCGGCGTTCACAGACGGTGTGTGTTGGGCTTAACAGTGACAGTAATATGGGATTAATATCGTTCATTAATCTGAATTCTGAAACGAACAAATCTCTAAAAGTTTAAACTCTGTGTCTGAAAGCTGTTCATTTGACATTCTATCTTCTCCACAGGATGTTCAGAGCAGTTTATTAACACATTCATCCATTTAGACCTGACGTCCACATTTAAAAAATATCTTCTAAATCATGACAATTTTCTGAAAAACCTCATGTTTCTGTATCAGCGGTGCTCAATATTTATTGTCAAGGACCCCAAAGATTATATGTAATTGCCCCCCCCCCCCAGAAGCAAAGATATGAGTTGAAAACGTTCGCTCTGAAAGAATATATATTCAAAGATTTGCGCCGCATTTTTGCGATTAAAAAAAGAAATAGCAGATCTACAAGCTCATAGCGCGGCACCGAGTGCCGCGCTATGAGCTTGTAGATCTGCTATTTTTCAACAGCTAAAGCATAACATAATGCTTGAAACACCAAAAGGGGTTCCCGCCCACAATGGGTTAAGATGCTGATTCTACAAATGCCTTCTAAATTAGTAGTTGTTACATTTTCAAGATAAATAAAAACTATAAATAGCAGAAGTGACGTAGGATGAGCTGTACATCTGCTATTTATGAATAGCCGCACAAATCTAAAATGACACATTTCTGTGTATTGATCAGTGACACTTCACTGATCACATGATCAATAGACATTCATGACAGCAGATATATATATATATAGTATAATATTATATTATATACTGTTACATTATCTTCAGAAAACATATTTGATCTCTTTACTGTTTATTAACTTAGAGTGAAGTCATTCATTATAATTATAACATCACATTCATATAATATTACTCACCTTGAGTAGAGTTCGTTTAAACACAGACTCCTGCAGTATGAGATCTCCAGCTCTGCTTCTCTGAGCCTGTTCTCCACCAACCAGCATCACCTTCACCTCTGGTAGACTCTGATGTTCTCCTGACGCACGCACACGCACGCGCACACGCACACACACACACACACACACACACACACACACACACACACACACACACACACACACACACACACACACACACACACACACACACACACACACACACGCACACACCATTAGTGAGATTAAACTGCATAAAGGATTGCACTAAACTGACCACAGAACAATACATAATGTATCATTTGAAGTTATACTGACTAGTATCATGTGATCAATTATGTAAATGAGTTGAAATGCATTAATTAAAGCACCAATATAATAATATAATGTTCATTAGATCAGTTCAATGGAGGAACAAGTACTGTTATTTAACCCATTAAAACCAGGACAGGCTCCATCCGCCCGCGCGCGCGCACACACACACACACACACACACACACACACACACACACACACACACACACACACACACACACACACACACACACACACACACACACACACACACACACACACACACACACACACACAGAGATGAACATCACCTTCAAACAGAGCTTTCAGAGCAGTTCTTTGTCTCTGTGTCTTGGTCATCAATGTGTGGACATGTTCCTCTCTGATCTTCTTCCTCTCTGACGTCGTCTCTGAAACATCTCCACCATCTTCATAGTGTTCACCTCTGTTTCCTGCCACCATCTCCTCCATCTTCTGCAGCAGCTCTGTGACCTGAGTGTCATCTGTCTTCTGGTTGTTGAAGACATGGTACCTGTTCCCACATGTGTCAACAAGCCAGCGGAGGTCTTCTCCTTCAGCCTCGATGTGCTGCTCGATGCTTCTGTCTCCCAGACGGTCTCCATAGGTGAACAGGACTATAGCATGACTCCACGCGCTCTGTGACAGAAGGGTCATGTGTTCCTCTACTGCTACTCTCTGTGCTTTGGTGAATGCTCTACGAAGAGGAACGGCCAGAAGGACAGCATGTGGTCCAGGAGGACAGAGAGACACACTGTCCTGGATCTCCAGTTTGTCCATCTCTGAGGTGTCCTGTAGTGGATGGTTGTACCGCCAGCCTGGTGACTCCACCACTGTCACATGTCTCCCTGCTACGCTACCCTGTCTCACCTCACACTGTGTTGACCTCTGACCTGCCTGACTAACTTTGAAACCCCTTCCTCCTAGAATGGTGTTTCCTGCTGAACTCTTCCCAGAGTACTTCCTTCCCAGCAGCAGAATCCTGAGGTCAGTCAGTCCTGTCAGAGAAAACATTGTTTACTTTCACAGCTTTTGACAGCTTCTTATTTAAAAACTGGAGACATATCATTATTTCATCATTCATCGCAGTACAAATGGCAAACAATAGCAGATCTACAAGCTCACAATTAACACAATATGTTTTGAGCTTGTAGATCTGCTTGGAAATGTTCGCCTACAGTGTAATGACATGCCCATATTAGGAATGATGATTGATTAAGAACCAGGATACAATGTCCAGGAAATTATATGTTGTTCCTAATATCTAATTCCTAATATCTAATTATGTTTGTTCAGTGTACAGTTCAGAATGTCCACCAGGAGACATCATAGAATAATACTAACGTACGTACATTACTACTTAGACTAGTGTGTGTGTGTGTGTGTGTGTGTGTGTGTGTGTGTGTGTGTGTGTGTGTGTGTGTGTGTGTGTGTGTGTGTGTGTATGTGTGGGTGTACCAGTATCTTTTGGAAGTCCAGTGGTTCGTTTCAGAGTGTCTGTCCTCCTTTGTTCTGCTCTTCTGCTGATAGTTCTCTCCTTCTCCTTCAGTTCCTCTGAGACGTGTTCTTCTGTCTCATAGTGACCACCACTACTCTTCACCATCTGATCTATCTTCTCCATCAGCTGTGTGACCTGACTACCATCTCCTCTGTCACTGATGTTAAGAACATGGAAGCGGCCTTCACATTTCTCAGTGAGATATCTTAATTGACGATTAGATCTCATGAGATCAGGTCTCATGTTGGTTTTATCAGCTACAGTGAACACCATAATAGCGCGTTTCCACACTCGGTCACTGAGGAGAAGACTCACATGCTCCTCTGCTGACAGATCTGTTCCTACATTTGGGGCGTCCAATGGCATCACTAGGACGAAGGCATGTGGTCCTGGAGGACACAGACTCACACTATGTTGGATTTCTAACTGGGTCAGTTTTGGGGTCAGATCTAGGGGATTATAAGACCCCCATCCTGGAGTGTCGACCACACTGACCTGTCTCCCTGACACTAACTCTTGTCTCATGACACTCTTAGTTGTGTTTGTTTTAAAACCATCTCTGCCCAGGATGAGGTTTCCTACTGAACTCTTTGCACCGGGTCTTCCCCCGATCAGAACAATGCTCAGTTCTGACGGCTCGCTGTTCTTCCCTGGTTGGAGAAATAAACATAATATTGATAAAAATCACAGATGTGACTAAACCAGTATCAGTTTGTTTGTTTGTTTCATCTGATTTAGACCTGAGGCCGATTCTACACATGCCTTCTAAATCAGTAGTTCTCAAACGTTTTCAAGTCAAGGACACCCAGAATGATGTGTATTTGCTGCAGATCCCCCCCCCCCCCCCCTGCTCCATCGGAAAATATCTTTCCAGGGACCCCCAGAAGAGAGGATTTGTGTTAAAATATTCCACATTTTTATTATTCCACATTTTTCAAACACTCAACACTGAGGCGTGGCACAAAGTGTCATGCTGTGAGCTTGTAGATCTGCTATGCTATAGATCTGCTATGCTATAGATCTGCTATGCTATAGATCTGCTATGCTATACTATAGATCTGCTATCCTATAGATCTGCTATGCTATACTATAGATCTGCTATACTATAGATCTGCTATGCTATAGATCTGCTATGCTATACTATAGATCTGCTATGCTATAGATCTGCTATAATGTAGATATGCTATCCTATAGATCTGCTATGCTATAGATCTGCTATACTAGAACCTCTGTTCTAAATCCTAAGAGTTTTCTGATAAAACTACATTGCTATCCAGTATATATAGGCCTATATATACGTTTAGCTGAACTGTAAAACCACACAGATCCTTTCCCAGTTCTAAAGGGTTGATAGAACTCACCAGTGATGGAAGCTGAGGTTCCACTGGCCATCCTGTCTACCGCTGTTGGTTGAACTGTAAAACATTAACATACAGTAAGTTAGAATAATCTGCTGTTATTATAGGTTTGTTGTCATTACTGTTATATTGTTATATCACACATTGGACAATATAATGAATATAATATATTTAGACCAGCGGTTTTCAAAGAGGGACCTGCACCAAATGGACCCTCAGGTCCATTTGGTTCCAGTTCATGGTAGATTTCAGAACCACTGCTAGAGATGAACAGACTCTAAATGTGTCTCCATCACAACATCTCTCTCACATGTAATAGTTCTCTGACCGACACCATGTCAACATTAGTGTGTCCACACTAGACCTACTGATTCATTATTTAGAGCCTGGATTCACACATTAATTTTGACTGAACTAACCACAGAGCTCTGTGTGCGTGCGTGCGTGCGTGTGCATGTGTGCGTGCGTGTGTGTGCTTGGCTGCGTGCACATAAACATTACTAATAATATAACTGTTACAGTGATAATCACATTCCTCACTGTCTGTCATTTACCACACACACACACACACACACACACACACACACACACACACACACACACACACACACACACACACCAGCAGGTGAAAGCAGATGTTAACAAGCCTTTCTTGTTGTTCTAACCTCGTATCCACATTCATTACAAAAAAAAGTGGTGAAAATAGCAGATCCACAAGCTCAATACACGTAGTATCGCAATGCATTGTGAGCTTGTAGATCTGCTATTTTCCGCTATTTTCCAGGGACACATGGCGGCCCAGTGATGATACTACGATGTGATTGGACACTAGACTGGCCCAGTGATGTTACTACGACCTGATTGGACACATGACGGCCCAGTGATGTTACTATGATGTGATTGGACACTAGACTGGCCCAGTGATGTTACTATGATGTGATTGGACACTAGACTGGCCCAGTGATGTTACTACGACCTGATTGGACACTAGACTGGCCCAGTGATGATACTACGATGTGATTGGACACTAGACTGGCCCAGTGATGTTACTACGATGTGATTGGACACTAAACTGGCCAAGTGATGATACTACGATGTGATTCGACACTAGACTGGCCTAGTGATGTTACTACGATGTGATTGGACACTAGACTGGCCCAGTGATGTTACTATGATGTGATTGGACACTAGACTGGCCCAGTGATGTTACTACGACCTGATTGGACACGAGACTGGCCCAGTGATGATACTACGATGTGATTGGACACAAGACTGGCCCAGTGATGTTACTACGATGTGATTGGACACTAAACTGGCCCAGTGATGTTACTACGATGTGATTCGACACTAGACTGGCCTAGTGATGTTACTACGATGTGATTGGACACTAAACTGGCCCAGTGATGTTACTACGATGTGATTGGACACTAGACTGGCCCAGTGATGTTACTACGATGTGATTGGACACTAAACTGGCCCAGTGATGGTTACTACGATGTGACACTAGACTGGCCCAGTGATGTTACTACGATGTGATTGGACACTAGACTGGCCCAGTGATGTTACTACGATGTGATTGGACACTAGACTGGCCCAGTGATGGTTACTACGATGTGATTGGACACTAGACTGGCCCAGTGATGTTACTACGATGTGATTGGACACTAGACTGGCCCAGTGATGTTACTACGATGTGATTGGACACTAGACTGGCCCAGTGATGTTACTATGATGTGATTGGACACTAAACTGGCCCAGTGATGGTTACTACGATGTGATTGGACACTAGACTGGCCCAGTGATGGTTACTACGATGTGATTGGACACTAGACTGCAGGTCAAAACATCAACAGCAACTTCTACTTTGTTAAAGGGCCACTTCACCTCTTTTGCAACCAGAACTTATTTTAATGATGTTTAGGACACAATAAACACTGTCCTGGGTGGAAAATGCAGTCTCACTTCCTTCCTGGACTCAAATTGTGCTGCTGTTATCTACTACAAATACTATTATTATTGACTGATTGCAGTTTCTTTCAGCGGTGGAATGGCCCTATAGGCCTGACGTCGGAATAAAAAAAAAGTCTTCTGAAAGAATATATATATATTCAAAGATTTGTGCCGGATTTTCACGATTTTTCTAAAATAGCAGACCTACAAGCTCGTAGCGCGCCACTCGGTGGCGCGCTACGAGCTTGTAGATCTGCTATTTTTAAATAGCTAAAGTATAACATAATGCTTAGTAAAAACACCAAAAGGGGTTCCCGTCCAGAATGGGTTAAGGATTACATTATAAAAAGCATGCAGCCAGAAGACAGAGTCCAGTAAATAAAATAATAAACATGTCAAACCAAGTCAGATCAGGATAAAGTCCAACAGGTATAAAGTGACAGGTGAATAAAAGCAGATTAAACATCAACAGAACCTCTCTGGACTGAAGGGAGTTCTACTCAATAAAGTCCATCTGGGACTCTGACAGGATTCTGAATCCACTACAAGCATTAGTTTAGATCTGGGACTCTGACAGGATTCTGAATCCACTACAAGCATTAGTTTAGATCTGGGACTCTGACAGGATTCTGAATCCACTACAAGCATTAGTTTAGATCTGGGACTCTGACGGGATTCTGAATCCACTACAAGCATTAGTTTAGATCTGGGACTCTGACAGCCAGGATTCTGAATCCACTACAAGCATTAGTTTAGATCTGGGACTCTGACAGGATTCTGAATCCACTACAAGCATTAGTTTAGATCTGGGACTCTGACAGGATTCTGAATCCACTACAAGCATTAGTTTAGATCTGGGACTCTGACAGGATTCTGAATCCACTACAAGCATTAGTTAAACACTCCTAAAACAGCCATATTAGCTGTCATCACAAATGTGATGAGGACATCACATTTGGGCAAGTGGCTGAATTCAGCCCAAGGAGTGTTTTTCGTGCAAAACTAATGGTTGGAATGCATTCAGAATCATGAACCCCCCCTAGTTTGACACGTCACATGCTACTGAAAGCAGAATGACATTTAGAAATGTTTTTGTTATAGGTTTTTAATGATACTCCAGCTTTCAGCCGCTGTTTTTGATTGATATAATATTTATTAACAGTTTGCAGAATTACAGTACATTTCAAGCACAACTCAATACAAAGACTGTTAACTGTGAGTGGACGACCCAATAAAGCATTACACTTGTTTACAAGAGGGTCCACCTTGTTCAATTCATCAAAACATTTAGAGACGTACAAATAGACACTTCTATATAGCCAAGCAAAGTTTCCCAAGGTCGCCGGCCTCGGGCGCCCTAGCTAAATCATTAGAGCAGCCCTTGGGCGACAAAATGTGGAGCTTTTAGACAAATTAGTGCAAAATCACCCTTTTCTCTATAAGCTCCTCCACTATGAGGACATTCAGAGCAACATTGATTGAGATACAGGTTTAAATCACCAAGCAACACTCTCTCAATGATGACAGAGGTTAAACTTAAAAGGTCACTAGAATCAGACAAATAGGAGCTGCTAAAACCATGAGGATACAATAAAACTAGAAAAAGTGCCCTTCTGGGCACAGGTCTCCACCAGGAGGATAGGAGTGTGTGTGTGATGTTTGGCAAAATGTTTAGGAGCAATATAAATGTGTGTGTGTGTGACGTGGCTTGGCCTGTTGTAGCGCCACCATGAGGCTGATTTGAAAACTGTCAAGTGACAGCCCATACATCCAAACAGAAAAGTCCTATCTGATTGACAACCCATACATTACAACAGAAAAGTCCTATCTGATTGACAGCCCATACATCACAACAGAAAAGTCCTATCTGATTGACAGCCCATACATCACAACAGAAAAGTCCTATCTGATTGACAGCCCATACATCCAAACAGAAAAGTCCTATCTGATTGACAGCCCATACATCCACACAGAAAAGTCCTATCTGATTGACAGCCCATACATCCAAACAGAAAAGTCCTATCTGATTGACAGCCCATACATCCACACAGAAAAGTCCTATCTGATTGACAGCCCATACATCCAAACAGAAAAGTCCTATCTGATTGACAGCCCATACATCCACACAGAAAAGTCCTATCTGATTGACAGCCCATACATCACAACAGAAAAGTCTGATTGCATTAAAGGACGTTAACCTCACGTCGCCACTCCCTTTATGCATGTTCACCCTGATATTAATATAAATACCCTGATATTAATTTAAAACAGCAACACTGATATTAATTTAAAACAGCAACACTGATATTAATTTAAAACAGCAACACTGATATTAATTTAAAACAGCTACACTGATATTAATTTAAAACAGCTACACTGATATTAATTTAAAACAGCTACACTGATATTAATTTAAAACAGCTACACTGATATTAATTTAAAACAGCTACACTGATATTAATTTAAAACAGCTACACTGATATTAATTTAAAACAGCTACACTGATATTAATTTAAAACAGCTACACTGAGCTACATCACTGGCTTCAGGCCTGAAAGAGCATCTGTCAGAAAACGACTAACTACTAAATGGAGATATAATTATAATTAAGGTATTAAATCCCAAACCATTTGAACACATGTCTCTTGGCCTGCTGTCTAACATACAGTCCTCTGATCAGATACTGTACACTGTATAATGCTTCCTAATCCACCACAGAGCGACGGCCGCCTGACTGACTCACTGGCAGTTTTTTGATTGAAATATGTATTAACAGTTTACAGAATTACAGTACATTTCAAGCACAACTCAATACAAAGACTGTTAACTGTGAGGGGACGACCCAATAAAGCATTACACTTGTTTACAAGAGGGTTCACCTTGTTCAATTCATCATAACATTTAGAGACGTATATACACTTCTATAGCCAAAGAACAGAACAGGAATTCATCATAAAGATTTTACGGGGGCCAGTTTAGAATTGCAGCCGTCCGTAGGTGCCCTTTGAGAGCGGTTTTGAAGGAGTCAAGGGATTTGCATGTCTTAAATGACTGTTGGTAGGGCGTTCCACATTTTGGTGGCATAGGAGCTAAATTAATGTATTCCCTTGTTTGTGCCGAAGTGGAGCTGCTTCAGCCGCTGTCACTCATAATGCTTACAAAACAACCTCAGAAATAATACAGGAATATGAATGCATGCTTTCTTAACGACCTCAGACAATAAGAATTTAATTTAATAATTTAATAATATTGCTAGTCATAACTTTCCCTCCTCCCCCCACGGCTGCCGTGGCCGCTGCTGGAAAATGCACTCGCTCTCCCTCAAAAACATAAAATAAAAATAAAATAATCCTAGCTGTCGTTTGCTACAGTATTGAAAACAAACAGTATTGTAAATTAAAAATTAAAAAGTAATACATGTCAATGTGGGGGTCCTTGATATGAAACGGGGGTCCGTGGGGTAATACATGTCAATGTGGGGGTCCTTGATATGAAACGGGGGTCCGCGGGGTAATACATGTCAATGTGGGGGTCCTTGATATGAAACGGGGGTCCGCGGGGTAATACATGTCAATGTGGGGGTCCTTGATATGAAACGGGCGTCCGCGGGGTAATACATGTCAATGTGGGGGTCCTTGATATGAAACGGGGGTCCGCGGGGTAATACATGTCAATGTGGGGGTCCTTGATATGAAACGGGGGTCCGCGGGGTAATACATGTCAATGTGGGGGTCCTTGATATGAAACGGGGGTCCGCGGGGTAATACATGTCAATGTGGGGGTCCTTGATATGAAACGGGGGTCCGCGGGGTAATACATGTCTATGTGGGGGTCCTTGATATGAAACGGGGGTCCGCGGGGTAATACATGTCAATGTGGGGGTCCTTGATATGAAACGGGGGTCCGCGGGGTAATACATGTCAATGTGGGGGTCCTTGATATGAAACGGGGGTCCGCGGGGTAATACATGTCAATGTGGGGGTCCTTGATATGAAACGGGGGTCCGCGGGGTAATACATGTCTATGTGGGGGTCCTTGATATGAAACGGGGGTCCGCGGGGTAATACATGTCAATGTGGGGGTCCTTGATATGAAACCGTTTGGGAACAGCTGCTGTAGGCTAGCCGGTCTTTTTACAGCGTGGCACACGAGGAGCTTCTGTCCAGAACTCTGTCTGTCTGTCACAATATAGAACCAGAACCAGAACCAGAACTCTGTCTGTCTGTCACAATATAGTCCAGAACTCTGTCTGTCTGTCACAATATAGTCCAGAACTCTGTCTGTCTGTCACAATATAGAACCAGAACTCTGTCTGTCTGTCACAATATAGAACCAGAACTCTGTCTGTCTGTCACAATATAGAACCAGAACTCTGTCTGTCTGTCACAATATAGAACCAGAACTCTGTCTGTCTGTCACAATATAGAACCAGAACCAGAACCAGAACTCTGTCTGTCTGTCACAATATAGCAGTGGTTTTCAACCCTTTTCACATCAAGGTCCATTAGTTATTTGGCATTTGAGCCACGGAACCACCGTTTGATGACATTTAGCCTCTCAGACCCATTTGAGCCACGGAACCACCGTTTGATGACATTTAGCCTCTCAGACCCATTTGAGCCACGGAACCACCGTTTGATGACATTTAGCCTCTCAGACCCATTTGAGCCACGGAACCACCGTTTGATGACATTTAGCCTCTCAGACCCATTTGAGCCACGGAAACACCGTTTGATGACATTTAGCCTCTCAGACCCATTTGAGCAACGGGACCACCGTTTGATGACATTTAGCCTCTCAGACCCATTTGAGCCACGGAACACCATTTGATGACATTTAGCCTCTCAGACCCATCTGAGCCACGGACCACCATTTGATGACATTTAGCCTCTCAGACCCATTTGAGCCACGGACCACCATTTGATGACATTTAGCCTCTCAGACCCATTTGAGCCACGGAACCACCATTTGATGACATTTAGCCTCTCAGACCCATCTGAGTCACGGAACCACAATTTGATGACATTTAGCCTCTCAGACCCAAAACTTAGAAAATGTTGTTTTGTCCACAATTCCATGCTGTATTGATGTTGGTACCATTAGGAGAGATAACAGGCTGTATTGATGTTGGTACCATTAGGAGAGATAACAGGCTGTATTGATGTTGGTACCATTAGGAGAGATAACAGGCTGTATTGATGTTGGTACCATTACGGCCGGGCTCCACCGGGCGCGTCAGCGTCGCGTCTCCGTCACCGTCAGGGAATGTTCCCTTTTTAATCAATGAAGGGTGGCTCCACTGCCCGCGTTGACGGAGACGCGACGCGTGCATTAAAATTGAACCGGTGCGTTTTTTGACGCAACGCGACGGAGACGCAACGCGTCCGGTGGAGCCCTGGCGTTAGGAGAGATAACAGGCTGTATTGATGTTGGTACCATTAGGAGAGATAACAGGCTGTATTGATGTTGGTACCATTAGGAGAGATAACAGGCTGTATTGATGTTGGTACCATTAGGAGAGATAACAGGCTGTATTGATGTTGGTACCATTAGGAGAGATAACAGGCTGTATTGATGTTGGTACCATTAGGAGAGATAACAGGCTGTATTGATGTTGGTACCATTAGGAGAGATGACAGGCTGTATTGATGTTGGTACCATTAGGAGAGATAACAGGCTGTATTGATGTTGGTACCATTAGGAGAGATAACAGGCTGTATTGATGTTGGTACCATTAGGAGAGATAACAGGCTGTATTGATGTTGGTACCATTAGGAGAGATAACAGGCCCTCGAGGGTCTGTATTCTCTGTAACTCTGAGAGTGTACAAATGGAACCAAATGGACCCGTTAGGGTCCATTTGTCCATTAGTTCCATTTGTACACTCAGAGTTAAATAAACATTGATTTTACAATATAAATTGGGGGTCCCAGAGATGCCATTAAATGAGCATTTAATGGCATAAAACGTATTCATGTCAAACGGGGGTCCTTGAAATTAAACGGGTTGAGAATCACTGGCTTGAGCCGTAGAAATGTTCCTCGTATGCATGGGGGTCCCTATAGCTGCTGTATGGTTTCAAACGGGGGTCCGCGGGGTAATACATGTCAATGTGGGGGTCCTTGATATGAAACGGGGGTCCGCGGGGTAATACATGTCAATGTGGGGGTCCTTGATATGAAACGGGGGTCCGCGGGGTAATACATGTCAATGTGGGGGTCCTTGATATGAAACGGGGGTCCGCGGGGTAATACATGTCAATGTGGGGGTCCTTGATATGAAACGGGGGTCCGCGGGGTAATACATGTCAATGTGGGGGTCCTTGATATGAAACGGGGGTCCGCGGGGTAATACATGTCAATGTGGGGGTCCTTGATATGAAACGGGGGTCCGCGGGGTAATACATATCAATGTGGGGGTCCTTGATATGAAACCGTTTGGGAACAGCTGCTGTAGGCTAGCCGGTCTTTTTACAGCGTGGCACACGAGGAGCTTCTGTCCAGAACTCTGTCTGTCTGTCACAATATAGAACCAGAACCAGAACCAGAACTCTGTCTGTCTGTCACAATATAGTCCAGAACTCTGTCTGTCTGTCACAATATAGTCCAGAACTCTGTCTGTCTGTCACAATATAGAACCAGAACTCTGTCTGTCTGTCACAATATAGAACCAGAACTCTGTCTGTCTGTCACAATATAGAACCAGAACTCTGTCTGTCTGTCACAATATAGAACCAGAACTCTGTCTGTCTGTCACAATATAGAACCAGAACCAGAACCAGAACTCTGTCTGTCTGTCACAATATAGCAGTGGTTTTCAACCCTTTTCACATCAAGGTCCATTAGTTATTTGGCATCTGAGCCACGGAACCACCATTTGATGACATTTAGCCTCTCAGACCCATTTGAGCCACGGAACCACCGTTTGATGACATTTAGCCTCTCAGACCCATTTGAGCCACGGAACCACCGTTTGATGACATTTAGCCTCTCAGACCCATTTGAGCCACGGAACCACCGTTTGATGACATTTAGCCTCTCAGACCCATTTGAGCCACGGAACCACCGTTTGATGACATTTAGCCTCTCAGACCCATTTGAGCCACGGAAACACCGTTTGATGACATTTAGCCTCTCAGACCCATTTGAGCCACGGAACCACCGTTTGATGACATTTAGCCTCTCAGACCCATTTGAGCCACGGAACACCATTTGATGACATTTAGCCTCTCAGACCCATCTGAGCCACGGACCACCATTTGATGACATTTAGCCTCTCAGACCCATTTGAGCCACGGACCACCATTTGATGACATTTAGCCTCTCAGACCCATTTGAGCCACGGAACCACCATTTGATGACATTTAGCCTCTCAGACCCATCTGAGTCACGGAACCACAATTTGATGACATTTAGCCTCTCAGACCCAAAACTTAGAAAATGTTGTTTTGTCCACAATTCCATGCTGTATTGATGTTGGTACCATTAGGAGAGATAACAGGCTGTATTGATGTTGGTACCATTAGGAGAGATAACAGGCTGTATTGATGTTGGTACCATTAGGAGAGATAACAGGCTGTATTGATGTTGGTACCATTACGGCCGGGCTCCACCGGGCGCGTCAGCGTCGCGTCTCCGTCACCGTCAGGGAATGTTCCCTTTTTAATCAATGAAGGGTGGCTCCACTGCCCGCGTTGACGGAGACGCGACGCGTGCATTAAAATTGAACCGGTGCGTTTTTTGACGCAACGCGACGGAGACGCAACGCGTCCGGTGGAGCCCTGGCGTTAGGAGAGATAACAGGCTGTATTGATGTTGGTACCATTAGGAGAGATAACAGGCTGTATTGATGTTGGTACCATTAGGAGAGATAACAGGCTGTATTGATGTTGGTACCATTAGGAGAGATAACAGGCTGTATTGATGTTGGTACCATTAGGAGAGATAACAGGCTGTATTGATGTTGGTACCATTAGGAGAGATAACAGGCTGTATTGATGTTGGTACCATTAGGAGAGATGACAGGCTGTATTGATGTTGGTACCATTAGGAGAGATAACAGGCTGTATTGATGTTGGTACCATTAGGAGAGATAACAGGCTGTATTGATGTTGGTACCATTAGGAGAGATAACAGGCTGTATTGATGTTGGTACCATTAGGAGAGATAACAGGCCCTCGAGGGTCTGTATTCTCTGTAACTCTGAGAGTGTACAAATGGAACCAAATGGACCCGTTAGGGTCCATTTGTCCATTAGTTCCATTTGTACACTCAGAGTTAAATAAACATTGATTTTACAATATAAATTGGGGGTCCCAGAGATGCCATTAAATGAGCATTTAATGGCATAAAACGTATTCATGTCAAACGGGGGTCCTTGAAATTAAACGGGTTGAGAATCACTGGCTTGAGCCGTAGAAATGTTCCTCGTATGCATGGGGGTCCCTATAGCTGCTGTATGGTTTCAAACGGGGGTCCGCGGGGTAATACATGTCAATGTGGGGGTCCTTGATATGAAACGGGGGTCCGCGGGGTAATACATGTCAATGTGGGGGTCCTTGATATGAAACGGGGGTCCGCGGGGTAATACATGTCAATGTGGGGGTCCTTGATATGAAACGGGGGTCCGCGGGGTAATACATGTCAATGTGGGGGTCCTTGATATGAAACGGGGGTCCGCGGGGTAATACATGTCAATGTGGGGGTCCTTGATATGAAACGGGGGTCCGCGGGGTAATACATGTCAATGTGGGGGTCCTTGATATGAAACGGGGGTCCGCGGGGTAATACATATCAATGTGGGGGTCCTTGATATGAAACCGTTTGGGAACAGCTGCTGTAGGCTAGCCGGTCTTTTTACAGCGTGGCACACGAGGAGCTTCTGTCCAGAACTCTGTCTGTCTGTCACAATATAGAACCAGAACCAGAACCAGAACTCTGTCTGTCTGTCACAATATAGCAGTGGTTTTCAACCCTTTTCACATCAAGGTCCATTAGTTATTTGGCATCTGAGCCACGGAACCACCGTTTGATGACATTTAGCCTCTCAGACCCATTTGAGCCACGGAACCACCGTTTGATGGCATTTAGCCTCTCAGACCCATTTGAGCCACGGAACCACCGTTTGATGACATTTAGCCTCTCAGACCCATCTGAGCCACGGAACCACCGTTTGATGACATTTAGCCTCTCAGACCCATCTGAGCCACGGAACCACCGTTTGATGACATTTAGCCTCTCAGACCCATTTGAGCCACGGAACCACCGTTTGATGACATTTAGCCTCTCAGACCCATTTGAGCCACGGAACCACCGTTTGATGACATTTAGCCTCTCAGACCCATTTGAGCCACGGAACCACCGTTTGATGACATTTAGCCTCTCAGACCCATTTGAGCCACGGAACCACCGTTTGATGACATTTAGCCTCTCAGACCCATTTGAGCCACGGAACCACCGTTTGATGACATTTAGCCTCTCAGACCCATTTGAGCCACGGAACCACCGTTTGATGACATTTAGCCTCTCAGACCCATTTGAGCCACGGAACCACCGTTTGATGACATTTAGCCTCTCAGACCCATTTGAGCCACGGAACCACCGTTTGATGACATTTAGCCTCTCAGACCCATTTGAGCCACGGAACCACCGTTTGATGACATTTAGCCTCTCAGACACATTTGAGCCACGGACCACCATTTGATGACATTTAGCCTCTCAGACCCATTTGAGCCACGGACCACCATTTGATGACATTTAGCCTCTCAGACCCAAAACTTAGAAAATGTTGTTTTGTCCACAATTCCATGCTGTATTGATGTTGGTACCATTAGGAGAGATAACAGGCTGTATTGATGTTGGTACCATTAGGAGAGATAACAGGCTGTATTGATGTTGGTACCATTAGGAGAGATAACAGGCTGTATTGATGTTGGTACGATTAGGAGAGATAACAGGCTGTCACTGCCCATATTTCGCCGCAGGTTGAAAACCCACCTCTTCAGGAAACACTACCCTTCCTCTCTGCCTGACCTACTTGTTGTTAACTAGTTGTACGAACGTTTGTTTTCTATTGTTGTATTGTTTATTGGATCTTGTTTAGTCGATACACTTAATTGTTTTAGCTCATGCTCATTTGATTTAGCTATTTTGTCTCATCCGGTTAAGGAAATAGGTAGCTGATATATTGCACTTTTACCTTAGCGCTAGGTATACTCTTGGTTGCTTGTTTTTGCAGAAAATGCACTAAAGACTTCTGGTGATTAGTAGTTTTTGTTCCCTACCTATGTTGAATACACTTACTGTAAGTCGCTTTGGATAAAAGCGTCTGCTAAATGACTGTAATGTAATGTAATGTATTGATGTTGGTACCATTAGGAGAGATAACAGGCTGTATTGATGTTGGTACCATTAGGAGAGATGACAGGCAAACGTTGATCAAAATAACAATTCTTCTACATTATCTAAATGTGACTTCTTGTAAATTAACTAATGCAGATGTTTAACAATGATTTAACTCTTGAGAGTGTACAATGAAACCAAATGGACCCATAAGGGTCCATTTGGTTACACCATCTTACACCAACTCTCCATCATTTAGCTGGGGACCACCTGGAACCCCCTCAAGGACCACTGGTTGAAAACCACTATAGCATTAGCAGCAGACAGCACAGTGGCCACAACACAATACAGATAGTCCAGGGGCTGAGTCACATGCTGGTACCACCTATGGTGACCGTAACATTTGTGTATTCCTGCATGTCTCTAGTTTATTATTTTGGTATGGTAACTATTCCATTCAGTAGCTTAATGCCAGTTATCACCACTTATATGTGACTATACCATTAACAACCTATAGGCTAGAAGGCAACATTGTCCACATTTCATTATGCTCTAAGTAGCATGTGACATGTCAAACTATGGGGGTTTTCATCATTCTGAATCCATTCCAAGCATTAGTTTTGCACAAAAAACACTCCTTGGCATACATTCGACCATATTAGCCACTTGCCCAAATGTGCCCAAATGCTTCGTTCCGCCTCTCATCAAGCTCAGCCAATCATCGGAAGAAGGCTGTCCACCTGAGCACTATTTAAGAACTGCTATCAGCTGTGTGAGTTGGCAGTGTGTTAGAAAATGTCCATGGAGATGGTGGATGTGTGTGGTAGTTTGCTATCACCATGTTGTTGACCTACACACCCTTCTGGACTTTAATGATCGGTTTTGTTTGGTAAATGTTGAACTTTCTAGAAGGCTGTTTCAGGGCAGCCTATGGTTGGTTGATTGATTGTCTGATTACTGCTAAGCACTTTGACTTGATGTGATTTGTTTGTAGAGCTACTGGCGCCAGCTTTTTGTAAGTTTATTTTGATATAGGTTAGATCACTTGTAGATTTCACTTGTAATTATTTATTTCATGTTAGGTAAGGTGGGGTGTACTTAAAGTTAGGTTAAGAGTGTTGTTTATTGATTTACGCCATGCAGGGCTTATTTTCTGTGTCGGATTAAGTTTAAAGTCATGTCTTGAAATATATACATTTATAAATACCATATATTGCAGTAAATTATGGTTGTCTAAAGAGTGTTTTAAATGTAAATTGCACGTGAACTCTTTAAAAATAACCTTATCAAAGGGGCAGAAAATAAACAACGGTTCACTTTTCAGTCGCAATCCTTTATTCCCCCGAGACCTACAAGGATTGTAACAAATACACAGAACACAATGTTACCTGTACCCTTGGTATTCCCTAGGATCTAACACAATGTTACCTGTACCCTTGGTATTCCCTAGGATCTAACACAATGTTACCTGTACCCTTGGTATTCCCTCTAGGATCTAACACAATGTTACCTGTACCCTTGGTATTCCTCTAGGATCTAACACAATGTTACCTGTACCCTTGGTATTCCCTCTAGGATCTAACACAATGTTACCTGTACCCTTGGTATTCCCTAGGATCTAACACAATGTTACCTGTACCCTTGGTATTCCCTAGGATCTAACACAATGTTACCTGTACCCTTGGTATTCCCTAGGATCTAACACAATGTTACCTGTACCCTTGGTATTCCCTAGGATCTAACACAATGTTACCTGTACCCTTGGTATTCCCTCGTACAGGATCTTGTTGCTAAACATGTACTGTACACTGTTGCTGCTTCACACGTTGACATTTAGACTCTTAAGGTTTCAGTTGTTCCACAACCTGTGATCATCTCTCATCCTCCATGTCTGTCTGTCTGTCTGTCTGTCTGTCTGTCTGTCTGTAGCTCCACCTCCATCACTGTCTGTCTGTCTGTCTGTCTGCAGCTCCACCTCCACCTCCTCCATCACTGTCTGTCTGTCTGTCTGCAGCTCCACCTCCACCTCCTCCATCACTGTCTGTCTGTCTGTCTGCAGCTCCACCTCCACCTCCTCCTACAAGAACCCCATGGTGAGTCCAGTGTTCTTTTTTAGATATTCTTTTTGGTTTTGGTTTAATAAAGTTTCTAGCATCGTGAGTCGTGACTACGAGCTGTGCGACCTTTGTTCTTAAGTCAAAGATATTTTTTTGGCCTTTATTGATATGGTACACTAGTAATTAGACAGGAAAGGGGGAGACAGATACGATACAACATCATTGTCAGCTTGCACTGACATTTGTTTTGCGTCCATGACGTCACCGTTCAAGATACAGACAAGACAGACACAATACATTACAAAAAGATACATTACAGGACACACATCACAGAAACAGACATAGGAACAAGAACACCTCTGGTTTACCCATTTTGGTTTAAAAGCAGTATACAAAACTACAAAAGAGTTCTTTAGCCTGTTTATCTTATATTTAGGTACTCTAACCCGCCTCATGGAGGGCAACAGTTGATATTCATCATTTAAAACATTTAAGGGCTCAGAGGAGATAATAGACATGCGTCAAAGGCCGACGGGCTCGGGACTCGAACCCGCGACACGCCGTCAGGCTGGGTTGCCGTCCGAGGTGCCTGTACCGCTCAGCCGCGGCCCAGGCCGTGAGTCCAGTGTTCTGCTGGACCTTATACTGTATCACTTTATTTAGGGCAGTGCATATTAATGGACACAATAGTGGACCATAGTGGACCAATAGTGGACCATAGTGGACCAATAGTGGACAATAGTGGACCAATAGTGGACCAATAGTGGACCAATAGTGGACCAATAGTGGACCATAGTGGACCATAGTGGACCATAGTGGACCAATAGTGGACCATAGTGGACCATAGTGGACCAATAGTGGACCAATAGTGGACCATAGTGGACCAATAGTGGACCAATAGTGGACCAATAGTGGACCATAGTGGACCAATAGTGGACCACAATGGAAACAAGCAAAGGCTTTTTTGTGTCTAAGTCCATTTGGCGTTTTTTAAAATGTCTTTCTGTAATTTTTTTAAACTGCCAATAAAGTATTCTATCTACATTAATGTTAATTTAATGTGAATATGACGGATTTAGCAAGGAAGCTATAGTTTTCATCTGCAGTCCCACAATACATAAAAACTAAAACAATATAATACATTACATTGGGAAACAAGTATACAGGAACAATGTATGTAGGTTTAGCAGCGTTTTTATAGGGCAATATATTTGCAAACAAAGTAACTTGCTTTCAAATAAGTCAGGACACTGTCAAAGTGCAGTGGACCCTCTTGTAAACAAGTGTAATGCTTTATTGGGTCGTCCACTCACAGTTAACAGTCTTTGTATTGAGTTGTGCTTGAAATGTACTGTAATTCTGCAAACTGTTATACATATTTCAATCAATTAATCAATGGTCAGGTAGGACACCTACTGGACGACAAGAGGTACTGCATAAATCTCAAAGGAAAACTATCATTCCCAGACATGTCCTCTCCATAGTTACAGAGTGACCAAACGTGTCCCTTTGCATGGGACACACCCTCAGGCATCCCACAAACTGAGACCCTGTCCCACATTGTGACTGACAGGCATCAGTGTTCAAATTGAGACCCTGTCCCAC
>NC_136802.1:3788835-3828930 GCF_951216825.1 Electrona antarctica | reverse complement strand
GAGTTGTGACAAATCATGACAATAAACACAACCTCAGTCTTAACCGGGCCACGCGAGTAAACATAAAGCGAAGTTCTCGTATTATCGCAGTGTCGCCAGCATGTTTCTGCCTCGGGCAGCAGTATAGTTTCACTTCGGTAGGCAGTATGTAGGAAATGTCCATATTGCTCCATTGCGTGTTCTTGATAAGAACATATTGGTCATTATGGGTTGATGACATTCGACGCGGGTGGTTTTGGGAGTGTGTGGGGGGGGGGGGGACGTGTAATATTAGGAGAGACAGAAGATGATTGGACGTTTCTCTGAAGGCACTTTAATTATCACACGTCGCGTCGAGACGGACAAATAATAATCGTCCATGAACCAATCAACGACGAAGAGGATGTATTCAGCCAATAGGAACGATGCAGTGTCGCCGTAGAGCGCTACTGAACCGACTACTGTATGTTGCACACACACACACACACACACGCACGCACGCACGCACGCACGCACACACACACACACTCTCTCTCACACACGCACACACACACACACACACACACAGATGCTATTATGTATGTGCTGCCTCTGTTATGCTGCTGCTTGGGTCATGTGGGAACAGCTGCTCCATTTATATTTATATTAGCTGAAGATTCTATTTACTACTGCTGAAGGCTGGACGCCACACAGGGAACATTACCCCTGGAACAACATGTTTTCAGATGGGGCGTCGGCGGCCAAATGCAGATCATTAAAATTTAAATTTCGTCCTCGGGTCTAAATGTGTTAACACATACATTTATATATGGTCGCAAGTTACCACAGTATGGAGGGTGGGGGGGGGGGGGGGGGGGGGGGGGGGTGGCCATGTTTGCTGTTGTGACATCATCGAGTGACGGCGCTGATGGCCAATCAGCCACTGCGTCAGAGTCACCTGACCTGAATCGCCATGACATCTTATTTTGTAATGGTAGCGATTCAGGGCTGGAGCCAGGCTAGTGTAGTGTGACGCATTATGAACTTGTAGATCAGTGATTCAGGGCTGGAGCCAGGCTAGTGTAGTGTGATGCATTATGAACTTGTAGATCAGTGATTCAGGGCTGGAGCCAGGCTAGTGTAGTGTGATGCATTATGAACTTGTAGATCAGTGATTCAGGGCTGGAGCCAGGCTAGTTTAGTGTGATGCATTATGAACTTGTAGATCAGTGATTTTCACACTACTTTCACCCGACATCACACGAGTAGAAAGAAATGAACTTTTTGTTGTCCTCGCAATGTTGCCTGCTTGCCGTACTGGCCGTTTATAATGACATCATCCATGTAGCAGTCCTGTGTATATATGGCTTCATCATTAAATATGCTAATTACTACTCTTAATGGTAATTAAGGCTAATTAATAACAGTGATTGATAACAGTGACAGACGGAGCCTCCCAATTAAGTTTGGAGCTGCAACGTTTCGGAGCTTTGAACCGCAATGATATATATATTGTTTTTTTTTATTTTCATTTACCCGTTTGAACTGGAATTATATATATTGGTATTGACACGTTGTGTCGTACGCCAGACCGTCGCCTCCCACGGCGTTCCAATGCCTCCACCCAGAGGTCAGGGGTCAGAGGTCATCAATATGTCCCTATGCACAGGTCAGGTGTTGTTTTCGTCGACTAAAACTAAGACGAAAAAAGTCCGTCGACTACCTTTTTTCACTGAGGAAAAACTAAATGGAAACTAAATGAAAACTAAGCTATGGTGACTAAAAGTAAGACTAAATATATTGACAATTTCTTCAACAAATAAAAAGTAGACTAAAATGTTAGGAAGGGACTAGTGGACAAGAGATCCAGTCATTTTACACTTGGTTGCATGCTGAAAATAGCCGATCTACAAGCTCACAACGCATCGCGCTGCTTGCTATTTTCAGCAAGTGTAAAAACGGTCATTACGACGGCATCAAGGCCCGCCGAAATACATTTTAGTCGACTAAATCAACCGTAGAGTCAGTGGACTTAAATCGTATGATATTTAGTCGAGTAAAACTAGACTAACACTAAAACATTCCAGGTGACTAAAATGTGACCAAATGGAAACTATTCAAGAGACTAATGACTAAAACTAAACACTGATACAGATACATGTGTCCATGAAACTAAAACTAAACACTGATACATTTGTCCGTGGCAAAGACTCATGACTAAAACTAAACACTGATACAGATACATGTGTCCGTGGAACTAAAACTAAACACTGATACAGATACATGTGTTTGTGGCAAAGACTAATGACTAAAACTAAACACTGATACAGATACATGTGTCCATGAAACTAAAACTAAACACTGATACATTTGTCCGTGGCAAAGACTCATGACTAAAACTAAACACTGATACAGATACATGTGTCCATGGAACTAAAACTAAACACTGATACAGATACATGTGTTTGTGGCAAAGACTCATGACTAAAACTAAACACTGATACAGATACATGTGTCCATGAAACTAAAACTAAACACTGATACATTTGTCCGTGGCAAAGACTCATGACTAAAACTAAACACTGATACAGATACATGTGTCCATGGAACTAAAACTAAACACTGATACAGATACATGTGTTTGTGGCAAAGACTCATGACTAAAACTAAACACTGATACAGATACATGTGTCCATGAAACTAAAACTAAACACTGATACAGATACATGTGTCCATGAAACTAAAACTAAACACTGATACAGATACATGTGTCCATGGAACTAAAACTAAACACTGATACAGATACATGTGTCCATGGAACTAAAACTAAACACTGATACAGATACATGTGTCCATGAAACTAAAACTAAACACTGATACAGATACATGTGTCCATGAAACTAAAACTAAACACTGATACAGATACATGTGTCCATGGAACTAAAACTAAACACTGATACAGATACATGTGTCCATGGAACTAAAACTAAACACTGATACAGATACATGTGTCCATGGAACTAAAACTAAACACTGATACAGATACATGTGTCCATGGAACTAAAACTAAACACTGATACAGATACATGTGTCCATGGAACTAAAACTAAACACTGATACAGATACATGTGTCCATGAAACTAAAACTAAACACTGATACAGATACATGTGTCCATGGAACTAAAACTAAACACTGATACAGATACATGTGTCCATGAAACTAAAACTAAACACTGATACAGATACATGTGTCCATGGAACTAAAACTAAACACTGATACAGATACATGTGTCCATGAAACTAAAACTAAACACTGATACAGATACATGTGTCCATGGAACTAAAACTAAACACTGATACAGATACATGTGTCCATGAAACTAAAACTAAACACTGATACAGATACATGTGTTCGTGGCAAAGACTCATGACTGGCACATTTTTTACTTTCTTTTTTTCCCCCACATCTTTTATCATGTTTATAATGTTCTTATTTTGAACATAAGATCTAGTTACTGAATGTCAATTAAGTTCTCCAGGTCCCCCCCCCCCCAACCCCTCCCGTCCCCCCTTACTACGACACTATGGTTTGGTACATTAGGAGTCCAACTAACTACTAGTCGTTCTCAAATGTTTTAGTTGCAAAGAAAGACCCCCTTTAATAAACGTTGTGACTCTCAGAGTTACAGAACTGTTATGGTCAATTCACCCTTTGTCAAGTCCCGCCCCCTGGTTGTGGCCCTCTTCGCACCCATTGGTTGCGTGGTTTCGTGGTTGGACAAAAATCCTCTCTCTGCATCCACTACCATTGAAATAAGGTGTTTTTCAGTTGCTTCATATTGATATTCAGTGCGTTCGATTCTTATTTTAAACTTGGTGTCAGTAAGAAGGAACATCACAGGTGCTAGCCTGGCTAATAAGCCAGACCGAATCAGCCGGCGGATTACGGTCTGGAGAGGCTCAATTGTACGCCCATTTCCTACACCAGAGAACTGGTGTGGCCAATCGGGACACGGTATGCAATATGGGCGGGCTTTGGTACAGTGACGTTCAATGCTTGAGACCTTTGACTGACAGTAGCTCTGACCAATTGCGTCAAAGAGAAAATGTTTGAACCCGCCCCCCGGGAAACAAGATCCATACACAGCATCTCCAGACTCAAATACCACACGACAGTGTGATTTGAGTCTGGCTTATTAGCCACGACAGTGTGATTTGAGTCTGGCTTATTAGCCACGACAGTGTGATTTGAGTCTGGCTTATTAGCCACGACAGTGTGATTTGAGTCTGGCTTATTAGCCAGGCTACACAGGTTCAGCACGGTGACTGCAGGGCAGGTCATGTTTGTTTTTAGTTTGTTCCAAAAATGATGTTTTAGCAAATTCAACATAAACTAGGCGGAACCAGGGCGGAACAAGGCAGAAAGAGCCTGCTGGTTGGTCAGTCAGGGACCAATCAGAAGGCTGACAAAGGGTGAATTCATGTGTTTATGTGTTTCTGGTAATATTATTGTCCACTCATTTCGTTTGTCCGTGTGGCAAAAAATGGGAATTTTTGACCAAAAAAGTCCACCACAAGCCATCATGTGGATGAGCCCTGCTTCCATCGTTCAGTCTGTCTGGAGAAGGGGTGGGCAACTGGCGGCCCGGGGGCCACATGCGGCCCCCACCTTCACTTAATGTGGCCCTCGGGTTAATGTCAGAATACTGATGGATGAATACTGGTTTTAGATGTTAAAATTCAAAACATGCAAACATGACCCGCTTTAATTCAGTCTAAATTAGTAGCTCAATGCTTCAACACAAGTATACCGTAATTAAAGGCATTTGAAATTACATAAAAATGTTAATTTTCAGGATTCCAATTCAAAAATATCAAAAAAGAATTCAAGATTTAAATTTGAATGTAGCAAAAATAGCCCATCTAAACTCAAACTCAAAACTGCGACGCGTTTTGAGCTTGTAGATCGGCTATTTTTGCTATGACAGTAATATATGGCCCTAGTGTGGAAATATAGTGGCCCTCTCCATCGTCAAAGTTGCCCACCCCTGGTCTGGTCTCCATGGTCAAAGTTGCCCACCCCTGGTCTGGTCTCCATGGTCAAAGTTGCCCACCCCTGGTCTGGAGCGACAGAAGCTCTAAATACCATCCATGTGGCACTATAAACGTCTCAAATAAATAACGGTAATGGGTCGCACACACCAAGACTGTATTTCAATAATCTAGACAAAACGTTTGGGCTATCCCAGCCTGGTTATAGGTACCCTAACCCTATCCCAGCCTGGTTATAGGTACCCTAACCCTATCCCAGCCTGGTTATAGGTACCCTAACCCTATCCCAGCCTGGTTATAGCCCAAAACGTTTGTCTCCTGTTCAAAATGCAAGAATAAATGATTGAAATGCAGTCTTGGTGTGTGTGTGTGTGACCCATTACCGTTATTTATTTGATATGATTTGAACGGGTAACGCACCTAAAGTCAGAGCGCGGTGGTCACATGAAGACCCTATAAACGTCCCAATGTAAATCTACATAATTGAAGCCTAATATAGCTTTGCTGCTTTAGTAGAGATGAGAATTCAACAGTCTGATATAGTATTCACACCCGTTTCCACTGTTATCAATAGACAAGACCGCAGTGATCACTTAGGATCAGTACGATTAGAGGATGGGCACGCTCTGCCAACTGATAAAACAAACCCACAGGATTAAGGTTGGCGAACATGCGTTAATATTAGGACCGCGCTGCGACATGCTTGCGGTTATGTTTAGGGGAGGGTATGAGGAGGCTTGTCGTTTTTAGTAGGCAGTAGACCAAAACGACAGGATTAAGGTTGGCGAACATGGGTTAATATTAGGACCGCGCTGCGACATGCTTGCGGTTATGTTTAGGGGAGGGTATGAGGAGGCTTGTCATTCTCAGTAGGCTCCCAGCATGTCCAGTAGACCTGAGTAGATCGATAAGATCGGTTAACGTGTCATCAACGCCAATCGCAGCCAGTAGGCTCCAGACTACATGCAGTAGGTCCGATTGGCTAGATAAGATCGGCGTAATAATAAGTAACCTACTGGGAATTATCGGTTGATTTTCGGTCGAAGCGGCTCGTATTCAGAGGTTGTGGAATTAGTTCCAGAACTACTTCGAAATGGGTTCCGGTCTGGTTTAAATGGGTTCCGGTCTGGTTTAATGGGTTCCGGTCTGGTTTAAATGGGTTCCGGTCTGGTTTAAATGGGTTCCGGTCTGGTTTAATGGGTTCCGGTCTGGTTTAAATGGGTTCCGGTCTGGTTTAAAGGGGTTCCGGTCTGGTTTAAATGGGTTCCGGTCTGGTTTAAATGGGTTCCGGTCTGGTTTAAATGGGTTCCGGTCTGGTTTAATGGGTTCCGGTCTGGTTTAAATGGGTTCCGGTCTGGTTTAATGGGTTCCGGTCTGGTTTAAATGGGTTCCGGTCTGGTTTAATGGGTTCCGGTCTGGTTTAAATGGGTTCCGGTCTGGTTTAATGGGTTCCGGTCTGGTTTAAATGGGTTCCGGTCTGGTTTAAATGGGTTCCGGTCTGGTTTAAAGGGGTTCCGGTCTGGTTTAAATGGGTTCCGGTCTGGTTTAAATGGGTTCCGGTCTGGTTTAAATGGGTTCCGGTCTGGTTTAAATGGGTTCCGGTCTGGTTTAAATGGGTTTAAATGGGTTCCGGTCTGGTTTAATGGGTTCCGGTCTGGTTTAAATGGGTTCCGGTCTGGTTTAAATGGGTTCCGGTCTGGTTTAATGGGTTCCGGTCTGGTTTAATGGGTTCCGGTCTGGTTTAAATGGGTTCCGGTCTGGTTTAAATGGGTTCCGGTCTGGTTTAAATGGGTTACGGTCTGGTTTAATGGGTTCCGGTCTGGTTTAATGGGTTCCGGTCTGGTTTAAATGGGTTCCGGTCTGGTTTAAATGGGTTCCGGTCTGGTTTAATGGGTTCCGGTCTGGTTTAATGGGTTCCGGTCTGGTTTAAATGGGTTCCGGTCTGGTTTAATGGGTTCCGGTCTGGTTAAATGGGTTCCGGTCTGGTTTAATGGGTTCCGGTCTGGTTTAATGGGTTCCGGTCTGGTTTAAATGGGTTCCGGTCTGGTTTAAATGGGTTTAAATGGGTTCCGGTCTGGTTTAATGGGTTCCGGTCTGGTTTAATGGGTTCCGGTCTGGTTTAATGGGTTCCGGTCTGGTTTAATGGGTTCCGGTCTGGTTTAATGGGTTCCGGTCTGGTTTAATGGGTTCCGGTCTGGTTTAAATGGGTTCCTGTCTGGTTAAATGGGTTCCGGTCTCTGGTTTAAATGGGTTCCGGTCTGGTTTAATGGGTTCCGGTCTGGTTTAAATGGGTTCCGGTCTGGTTTAATGGGTTCCGGTCTGGTTTAATGGGTTCCGGTCTGGTTTAAATGGGTTCCGGTCTGGTTTAATGGGTTCCGGTCTGGTTTAAATGGGTTTAAATGGGTTCCGGTCTGGTTTAATGGGTTCCGGTCTGGTTTAAATGGGTTTAATGGGTTCCGGTCTGGTTTAATGGGTTCCGGTCTGGTTTAAATGGGTTTAAATGGGTTCCGGTCTGGTTTAATGGGTTCCGGTCTGGTTTAAATGGGTTTAAATGGGTTCCGGTCTGGTTTAATGGGTTCCGGTCTGGTTTAATGGGTTCCGGTCTGGTTTAAATGGGTTTAATGGGTTCCGGTCTGGTTTAATGGGTTCCGGTCTGGTTTAAATGGGTTTAAATGGGTTCCGGTCTGGTTTAATGGGTTCCGGTCTGGTTTAAATGGGTTCCGGTCTGGTTTAATGGGTTCCGGTCTGGTTTAAATGGGTTTAAATGGGTTCCGGTCTGGTTTAATGGGTTCCGGTCTGGTTTAAATGGGTTCCGGTCTGGTTTAATGGGTTCCGGTCTGGTTTAAATGGGTTCCGGTCTGGTTTAATGGGTTCCGGTCTGGTTTAAATGGGTTCCGGTCTGGTTTAATGGGTTCCGGTCTGGTTTAAATGGGTTCCGGTCTGGTTTAAATGGGTTCCGGTCTGGTTTAAATGGGTTCCGGTCTGGTTTAATGGGTTCCGGTCTGGTTTAATGGGTTCCGGTCTGGTTTAATGGGTTCCGGTCTGGTTTAATGGGTTCCGGTCTGGTTTAAATGGGTTCCGGTCTGGTTTAATGGGTTCCGGTCTGGTTTAATGGGTTCCGGTCTGGTTTAATGGGTTCCGGTCTGGTTTAAATGGGTTCCGGTCTGGTTTAAATGGGTTCCGGTCTGGTTTAAATGGGTTTAAATGGGTTCCGGTCTGGTTTAAATGGGTTCCGGTCTGGTTTAAATGGGTTCCGGTCTGGTTTAAATGGGTTCCGGTCTGGTTTAATGGGTTCCGGTCTGGTTTAATGGGTTCCGGTCTGGTTTAAATGGGTTCCGGTCTGGTTTAATGGGTTCCGGTCTGGTTTAAATGGGTTCCGGTCTGGTTTAAATGGGTTCCGGTCTGGTTTAATGGGTTCCGGTCTGGTTTAAATGGGTTCCGGTCTGGTTTAAATGGGTTTAAATGGGTTCCGGTCTGGTTTAAATGGGTTCCGGTCTGGTTTAATGGGTTCCGGTCTGGTTTAATGGGTTCCGGTCTGGTTTAAATGGGTTCCGGTCTGGTTTAATGGGTTCCGGTCTGGTTTAATGGGTTCCGGTCTGGTTTAAATGGGTTCCGGTCTGGTTTAATGGGTTCCGGTCTGGTTTAATGGGTTCCGGTCTGGTTTAATGGGTTCCGGTCTGGTTTAAATGGGTTCCGGTCTGGTTTAATGGGTTCCGGTCTGGTTTAAATGGGTTCCGGTCTGGTTTAATGGGTTCCGGTCTGGTTTAAATGGGTTCCGGTCTGGTTTAATGGGTTCCGGTCTGGTTTAATGGGTTCCGGTCTGGTTTAAATGGGTTCCGGTCTGGTTTAATGGGTTCCGGTCTGGTTTAATGGGTTCCGGTCTGGTTTAATGGGTTCCGGTCTGGTTTAAATGGGTTCCGGTCTGGTTTAATGGGTTCCGGTCTGGTTTAATGGGTTCCGGTCTGGTTTAATGGGTTCCGGTCTGGTTTAAATGGGTTCCGGTCTGGTTTAATGGGTTCCGGTCTGGTTTAATGGGTTCCGGTCTGGTTTAATGGGTTCCGGTCTGGTTTACGCGAGACTCAGTCAAGAGTCGTAGTGAAGCATGTGTGTGTTGCATATGAGACTCATACGTAGGATTATAATTAATACAACACAGTTATAATTAATTCACGTAATTATAAGACTTAATATGTTAGGGATGCAACCGTTCACCGATCATCATTTTGGTGTTAGCATTATGTTATGCTTTAGCTATTGAAAAATAGCTAAAGCTCATAGCTCATAGTGCTCATAGCGCGCCACTCGCTATGAGCTTGTAGATCTGCTATTTTTGAAAGATCGAAGAACGACTGACACAGAAACATAGCTTTTTCAGAAAACTGTCAGGATGTAGAAGACATTTTTAGAATCTGATCTCAGGTCAAAATGGGTTAACTATAGAAAACAGCTGAGAAAGATGCACATTTAGCACAATCTCACATTGTATTAGGAATTCTGCAACCCAGAACCACAGTATAACGGGTGTAAATTAAACCCTATATACTGGTGGAAATGTTTTATTGCAATAGCGACAGCGGAACTTTTGACCGATGTCATTGATCGGTTAAAATGTCGCATCCCTACATAAAGTATTGTGCTGTATTCATTATAGATAATATTAACCTTCTGCTTCATGTTGCTTTTCTCTGTGTGTAAAGAAAAATAATCGATTGATTGTTTCTGTTAATTTTCACGTGACAAAACAAAAGCAAAGAATGTTCACTTTAAAAATGTAAAAATATTATATATATTATATTCAAAGATTTGCACAAATTTTCACGATTTTTCAAAAATAAATCTGCAATTTTTGATTAGCCAAAGAAATATAAAATATAGTTAATGTGGTTAAAATGATTGTGTTAATATAAATTATGTTTGCAAAATATGTTGGCTATATTTTTCTGAGGACCACACTTGGTCAGCAGTGGTTCCTAAAGGGGGGTCCGGGGACCCCCAGGGGTCCTTGAGGGAGTTCCAGGGGGTCCGGGGACCCCCAGGGGTCCTTGAGGGAGTTCCAGGGGTTCCAGGGGGTCCGGGGACCCCTAGGGGTCCTTGAGGGAGTTACAGGGGGTCCGGGGACCCCCAGGGGTCCTTGAGGGAGTTTGAGGGGAACCCCAGCTAAATGATATTTTGGAACCAAATGGACCCTTATGGGTCTGTAACTGAGAGTGTACAAATGGAATCAAATGGACCCTTATGGGTCTGTAACTCTGAGAGTGTACAAATGGAACCAAATGGACCCTTATGGGTCTGTAACTCTGAGAGTGTACAAATGGAACCAAATGGACTCTTATGGGTCTGTAACTCTGAGAGTGTAGAAATGGAACCAAATGGACTCTTAAGGGTCTGTAACTCTGAGAGTGTAGAAATGGAACCAAATGGACTCTTATGGGTCTGTAACTCTGAGAGTGTACAAATGGAACCAAATGGACCCTTATGGGTCTGTAACTCTGAGTGTGTACACATGGAACCAAATGGTCCCTTATGGGTCTGTAACTCTGAGAGTGTACAAATGGAACCAAATGGACCCATTAGGGTCCATTTGGTTCCATGTGTCACCTCTCAGAGTTAAATTAAGATTGATTTTACAGCATGTATTGGGGGTCCCAGAGATAGAAAGGCCATGCAATGAGCGTCCGTAGCCTAATTCAGGTCAAACTGGGGGTCCTAGAGACGTAGACCTCTTCTCTAGTGGGGGACCTTGGCATGTATTTTCAATTGGGGGGGTGGGGGGTCTGCGGGCTGATGAGTATCTTCTCGGGCGTCCTGGGGGGGGGGGGGGGGGGGCTGATGAGTATCTTCTCGGGCGTCCTTGACATGAACAAGTTTGGAATCCACTGACTTGGAGAATCAATGGTCCATAGCATTGTTTGATTGTTTGACCTATAGCTAAGCCCCTCCCCAAACTGCTATGGTCCAATCACAGCTAAGCATAACATGGGTTAGATCAGAGTAATCTAGTAAGAGAGTGGCGACACTAGCGTTGACTCCCATTGTAACAACGGAACGCGGAAGTGCTCATTCTATCTCAATGGGATAGTTCCAGCCATACGAGCAATGTTTGGAACTATAGCACTTAAGTGGTAAAGGGCAGGGCATGTTAGCATTTTTAGCAATGCTAGTGGAAGACAATGAGAACTGGAGCATGATGCCATTTCAGCCGATATTGAAAGAAACAATGAACCTCTTGACAGTATTTAAAAACATGTTTTATTTCTGATTTTTTTAATTTATGTTTAACTGAGATTGTAATTCACCAGATACTGTAGGCCTATTGGTATCCTTTGTGTTTATTCAAATGATCAGATGTATTCCAGTTGTTATGTTTTATGTTCTTATTTATAACGTTATTTTACACACCTGGTTTTGAATTTAATTTCAATTCTTTTTTTTTTTCCATCAGTGTAATAATTTAAAATGGAGAAATAAAGTTTGGAGAAAACGGGATCTCAGCAGGAGTCTTTATTTCCACCTGAGCACCATTTAAGAACTGCTATCAGCTGTGTGCGTTGGCAGTGTGTTTGACTGTGAGTACGTCGCGACACCCCACAGGTGATTTCATCCACCCCACAGGTGATTTCATCCACCCCACATAGGTGATTTCATCCACCCCACATAGGTGATTTCATCCACCCCACATAGGTGATTTCATCCACCCCACATAGGTGATTTCATCCACCCCACATAGGTGATTTCATCCACCCCACACAGGTGATTTCATCCACCCCACACAGGTGATTTCATCCACCCCACAGGTGATTTCATCCACCCCACATAGGTGATTTCATCCACCCCACATAGGTGATTTCATCCACCCCACACAGGTGATTTCATCCACCCCACACAGGTGATTTCATCCACCCCACACAGGTGATATCATCCACCCCACACAGGTGATTTCATCCACCCCACACAGGTGATTTCATCCACCCCACACAGGTGATTTCATCCACCCCACATAGGTGATTTCATCCACCCCACACAGGTGATTTCATCCACCCCACATAGGTGATTTCATCCACCCCACATAGGTGATTTCATCCACCCCACATAGGTGATTTCATCCACCCCACATAGGTGATTTCATCCACCCCACATAGGTGATTTCATCCACCCCACACAGGTGATTTCATCCACCCCACACAGGTGATTTCATCCACCCCACATAGGTGATTTCATCCACCCCACATAGGTGATTTCATCCACCCCACATAGGTGATTTCATCCACCCCACATAGGTGATTTCATCCACTCCACACAGGTGATTTCATCCACCCCACATAGGTGATTTCATCCACCCCACATAGGTGATTTCATCCACCCCACACAGGTGATTTCATCCACCCCACATAGGTGATTTCATCCACCCCACATAGGTGATTTCATCCACCCCACATAGGTGATTTCATCCACCCCACACAGGTGATTTCATCCACCCCACAGGTGATTTCATCCACCCCACATAGGTGATTTCATCCACCCCACATAGGTGATTTCATCCACCCCACACAGGTGATTTCATCCACCCCACACAGGTGATTTCATCCACCCCACACAGGTGATATCATCCACCCCACACAGGTGATTTCATCCACCCCACACAGGTGATTTCATCCACCCCACACAGGTGATTTCATCCACCCCACATAGGTGATTTCATCCACCCCACATAGGTGATTTCATCCACTCCACACAGGTGATTTCATCCACCCCACATAGGTGATTTCATCCACCCCACATAGGTGATTTCATCCACCCCACATAGGTGATTTCATCCACTCCACACAGGTGATTTCATCCACCCCACACAGGTGATTTCATCCACCCCACACAGGTGATTTCATCCACTCCACACAGGTGATTTCATCCACCCCACATAGGTGATTTCATCCACTCCACACAGGTGATTTCATCCACCCCACACAGGTGATTTCATCCACCCCACACAGGTGATTTCATCCACTCCACACAGGTGATTTCATCCACCCCACACAGGTGATTTCATCCACCCCACACAGGTGATTTCATCCACCCCACACAGGTGATTTCATCCACCCCACATAGGTGATTTCATCCACTCCACACAGGTGATTTCATCCACCCCACACAGGTGATTTCATCCACCCTACAGGTGATTTGATCCACCCCACACAGGTGATTTCATCCACCCCACATAGGTGATTTCATCCACCCCACATAGGTGATTTCATCCACTCCACACAGGTGATTTCATCCACCCCACACAGGTGATTTCATCCACCCCACATAGGTGATTTCATCCACCCCACATAGGTGATTTCATCCACTCCACACAGGTGATTTCATCCACCCCACACAGGTGATTTCATCCACCCCACATAGGTGATTTCATCCACCCCACATAGGTGATTTCATCCACTCCACACAGGTGATTTCATCCACCCCACATAGGTGATTTCATCCACCCCACATAGGTGATTTCATCCACCCCACATAGGTGATTTCATCCACTCCACACAGGTGATTTCATCCACCCCACACAGGTGATTTCATCCACCCCACACAGGTGATTTCATCCACCCTACAGGTGATTTGATCCACCCCACACAGGTGATTTCATCCACCCCACATAGGTGATTTCATCCACCCCACATAGGTGATTTCATCCACCCCACACAGGTGATTTCATCCACCCCACACAGGTGATTTCATCCACTCCACATAGGTGATTTCATCCACCCCACACAGGTGATTTCATCCACCCCACACAGGTGATTTCATCCACCCCACACAGGTGATTTCATCCACCCCACATAGGTGATTTCATCCACCCCACATAGGTGATATCATCCACCCCACACAGGTGATTTCATCCACCCCACATAGGTGATTTCATCCACCCCACATAGGTGATATCATCCACCCCACACAGGTGATTTCATCCACCCCACATAGGTGATTTCATCCACCCCACATAGGTGATATCATCCACCCCACATAGGTAAATGGTAAATGGTGCATTTATATATAGCGCCTTTATCCAAGGCGCTTTACAGAGATTGTGCATTACATTCACCCATTCATACACCGATTGCAGTGGAAGCCATGCAAGGCACCAACCAACACATCGGGAGCAATTTGGGGTTCAGTGTCTTGCCCAAGGACACTTCGACATGTAGCCAGGAGGAGCCGGGATTCGAACCGCCGACCCATGGATCATTGGACGACCTGCTATACCTCTTGAGCCACAGTCGCCCCTGACCACCCTATATACTGACTGTTTTTTGCTTTTTTTCCCCCACTTGGACACAACTCTGTTTCTCCATTATATGAAAGCCTATTATTGGCCCATTTAAGATGTATTGAACGGCAACTGAGCCATTTTTGCCTATAGCCAAAGCATGCCTATACCTGGGAATTGAATAACAATAATACAACAATAATAATGTTGAAATACAATCATGTTCTCTTCAATGAAAGCTCACATGGTTGTAAATGCATTCATTGTAACATGATGTGGGCTTTATTTATTGACCAATAGAGATTTAAAGAAAGGGACAATTATGTCAATTTGACTGAAATATGCAAATATCAGCCTATGTCGTCAGCTGGACGATATATATCGGTCAAGAGTTGCCACCCTCTGTACTTAAAGATGGAGTGCTGTGATTTGTGTAGTTTTTTTTCAGTTTTCCATGTGTTCATTAGACCCCTTGGTGTGGTTGGTCATTAGACCCCTTGGTGTGGCTGGTCACCCGCTTCGACTGTTATCAATGGACAAGACCGCAGTTATCAGTTCGGATCAGTACGATTGTTTGAGCCATAGAGTATAGATACATACATGGTGGACCCTATTGTAAACAAGTGTAATGCTTAATTGGGTCGTCCACTCACAGTTAACAGCCTTTGTATTGAGTTTGTGCTTGAAATGTACTGTAATTCTGCAAAACTGTTAATAAATATTTCAATCAATCAATCGAGTTACGGAAACTCTGTTCACTTCATGTGGTTTCAGTCCAATGGCAGCTCTCCTACATAGACTTCTATTGAGAATGGGGACAACAAATAGGGACAAGTCCTGGACCGGAAGTAAGCAGAAATGCAACAAACAGCCCAGCTTTAATGATCTTAAATCCCTTTATTTTAGATTGTTTTGTAGTAATCGTACAACATAAACATTAAAGAGAATTTAGTTGTTACTGTACAATACTTTAAAACAGTTGTCATGTTGCACGCGTGCCTAAAATTGCTTTTATTTGTGCCGCCCTCGTTGAACACAATGTATTTCCAACTCCAGCTTGTCCCTCTCCTCCAGGTTGCATGAACAGCGCTCGAGTGCTCGGTTTCTGCCCCCTCAATATCGTAACTCTTCTATTAGATGTCTTTCCTTTGTATTTAGGGTTTCTTCCTGGAGGCTGAAACCTTGACAGTCAAATGTGCCAATGAAAAAAAAAGTGATATAGTGACATCACAATATATCATGTTTTAGGGTGGGGAAAAAAATCACTGCTCTCCTAAAATACATTAAAATATAATAAATGAATCGAGATGTGAAAACGGCAAAATAAACATGAACCTAAAGTGATTTAAACACCAAGGTAGATATATAGATAGTTTTTATTAAAGTGTCATACATAAGATGCCCAGCCCACACAGGCTTACAAGACACTCACAGAATTGTACATATATAATGATACATATACACAAATAGACAGTTACTTATACACTGACACCACGGCGCGTAATCAGCGCCTCAAACTGTGACTCCACCCACCCCCGGGGGAAGTTGTGATTTGCGCTCGTCCATTGCAATGCAATTTGCGGCATTTTCAAAACAATATTGAGCAGAGTAGCGATTATCAAACGTATTTGCAATGCCATATGTTGAAAGATCTGTTGCTCGTGGACAAGGCACGCTACCTCCGCAAGTTAGATAGCATAGATGTTTGTCTGTATGTGATTAAGGATTGGACCAAGTTGCATTGGCAGCCATAGAAAATTCTTACCCCAGGCTAAAACCGGATGTGACGTTTTTGGGCGTTCCTGTCTAGCGTGGTGTCAGTGTATGGATACATCGTTCTCCAACGTAACTGCCATGCCTTCTCTATGAATTTTCCTAAATCAAAAACGTCATTACTGAACAACCAATTTAACATAAAACACTCAGACCAAGATCCAAAACAGATCTGGGTTCTTATCCTGAATTTTTTCAAATAAAGAGTTTCTTAAATCATGATATAGTGGACAATAGAAAACAAAATGAAACTCATCCTCTACAACTCCAAGGTCACAACGAACACACAGTCGCTGCTCCTCAGGAATGCCAGAAATATGTAGAAACATGTTCATATTAATACAATAATACAAATCTTAGATCTGTACAACTCAAAGTAAAGTTTTAGTGATCTGATCTGAATGATTCAGTACACTGAAAAGAACAACAATGCTCATCACTACTAGTTGTGTGAGCTTGTAGATCTGCTATTCATCCGCGTGACACCGGTGTGTGCAACAAAGTATAACTCAAGCCTAATAAAGTTTTCATCTATGAAACATCTTCATCTCTCACACTCCTCACATCACCAGTGTCTGCCTGGCTGGGAGCAGCTATGCTCATGGTGTCATGTCCTGAAGAGGGCGCTATTGGTCCAGGATATCTGTTCAGCCAATCTGAGACCTTGGCAGAAGGTGTGTCACCACTCACTGCAACACAAGACAACAAACACACCACCACACATTTACAATTAGAATAAAAACACAAACCCTCACATTTTGTTCTAAATGGTGGTATGGCCGACTTACTGGTAGGCCTACTGTAGCCTAGGGGATATTTCTCATGTCAGCCTATTATTATAACAGGCTTAAAAACACATCTTGCTGGAAAAAAGACAACGAGAGAGCTTTACAACAGAAAGCTAACTATTAGAGGACTGACTATTAATTAGGGCATTTGAACACTGATGCCTGCCAGTCACAATGTGGGACAGGGTCTCAGTTTGAACACTGATGCCTGCCAGTCACAATGTGGGACAGGGTCTCAGTTTGAACACTGATGCCTGTCAGTCACAATGTGGGACAGGGTCTCAGTTTGAACACTGATGCCTGTCAGTCACAATGTGGGACAGGGTCTCAATTTGAACACTGATGCCTGCCAGTCACAATGTGGGACAGGGTCTCAGTTTGAACACTGATGCCTGCCAGTCACAATGTGGGACAGGGTCTCAGTTTGAACACTGATGCCTGTCAATCACAATGTGGGACAGGGTCTCAGTTTGAACACTGATGCCTGCCAGTCACAATGTGGGACAGGGTCTCAATTAGAACAATTATGCCTGCCATGTCACAATGTGGGACAGGGTCTCAGTTTGTGGGACGCCTCCACGCAACGGCCGGGGGACATCTGGTCACCCTAAATGTTCATCTCAGAGCAGCCTACTAATCATTCTTTAATGAAAATGAATCCAATCTTGTAATTTTATGAAATGCACGAACACACACATTTTAGTAAGTAATGTGTGTCCACATAAGAGGACAACAGTAAGACTCACTACTTGGTTCTTGTGGCTCCGTCATCACAAACGTCAACATCGTCTCGATCAGCTCCTCCTCTCTCTTCTTCCATTCTTCTGCTGTTAGAGTTTTAACTCCTGTCAGTCTCTCAAACAGAGTCTTCTGTCGTGTCTCCTTGTCACAATATCAACAGGAAAGAGAGGGAACATTTTAATTAGTGAAAAAGCACAAATATCATCCCGATATATCAGATAGATGGTATATCAATCATCAGTACTTAAATCTTCCTATATAAAAACAACAATGGAAAAATATGATCAATTGCATTTTCATTTGTAACCAAAGCTCTTCGTTATCAACTAAGTGTTATGCTATGTTGATTAATTGAATACATAGACCACAATGGAAACACTTACATCAGTCTCTGCCTGGCTTGAAACGACACTCATGGTGTCAAATCCTGAAGAGCGAGTTCCTCCACTCACTGGAACACAAGACAACAGACAGCAACACATTTACACTGACAATATAAACACACTCACTGGAACACAAGACAACAGACAGCAACACATTTACACTGACAATATAAACACACTCACTGGAACACAAGACAACAGACAGCAACACATTTACACTGACAATATAAACACACTCACTGGAACACAAGACAACAGACAGCAACACATTTACACTGACAATATAAACACACTCACTGGAACACAAGACAACAGACAGCAACACATTTACACTGACAATATAAGCACACTCACTGGAACACAAGACAACAGACAGCAACACATTTACACTGACAATATAAACACACTCACTGGAACACAAGACAACAGACAGCAACACATTTACACTGACAATATAAACACACTCACTGGAACACAAGACAACAGACAGCAACACATTTACACTGACAATATAAGCACACTCACTGGAACACAAGACAACAGACAGCAACACATTTACACTGACAATATAAACACACTCACTGGAACACAAGACAACAGACAGCAACACATTTACAATGACAACATGAACCATGATGTCATTTTGACCGTGACCTCAACTTCCACGCAAAAGTTCACTACAAAAGTTCAGTAATTTTATACTCATGCACACATACATATATATTATACACACACGCGCGAGATTACATAATCATCGTTTTTTTCCCCTTAATTAATGCTCTAGTATAGTCTGGCTGTGTGTTTTATAACTATTGAACCAATACAAAGTATTAACAACAGCTGTGACTAAATAATTACTACCCATTGAAACACAGCCTCTTTTTATTTCCTGAAAAGTAACATTATTGGACATACAGTACAGGTTTCCATCTGACAGTGATGACATCATGATGTAAACAGGATATTGATACTCACTGCTTGGAGGACGCCACTGTATGCTGTTCCTTCTCCTGACCGCTGGCAGGGTTGATTCTTCTAGCCCCGTCACCACAGACTGGAAATACAATGAAACATAAAGTAAAGAAATGATAACTTAAATGTTTGTGATTAAAGTCAGACTAAAGTTTCATCTATGAAACATCTTCCTCTCTCACACTTACATCAGCATCAGTGAAGGTTGGAGCTCCACTGGCGGTGTCATATCCTGAAGAGCGACTTCCTCCACTCACTGGAACACAAGACAACAGACAGCAACACATTTACACTGACAATATAAAGTTATAATCACACTCACTGGAACACAAGACAACAGACAGCAACACATTTACAATGACAATATAAACACACTTAAAAACAACTGGATGTGAAAACCCTACATGACACTGTTCCTCTTCACCTTACACACAAAAGGTCATCACACGCACGCACAAACGCGCATGCAAGCACACACGCAGGAACAATGCCAATATGCTGCAGACAGGATATTGATACTCACTACTCGGAGGAAGGTGCTCCATGCTGTTCCTTCTCCTGACAGCTGGCAGGGTTGATTCTTCTAGCCCCGTCACCACAGACTGAAAACACAATGAAACATAAAGTAACGAAATGAGAACTTAAATGTGTGTGATTAAAGTCAGACTAAAGTTTCATCCATGAAACATCTTCCTCTCTCACACTTACATCAGCATCAGTGAAGGTTGGAGCTCCACTGGCGGTGTCATATCCTGAAGAGCGAGTTCCTCCACTCACTGGAACACAAGACAACAGACAGCAACACATTTACACTGACAATATAAACACACTCACTGGAACACAAGACAACAGACAGCAACACATTTACACTGACAATATAAACACACTCACTGGAACACAAGACAACAGACAGCAACACATTTACACTGACAATATAAACACACTCACTGGAACACAAGACAACAGACAGCAACACACTTACACTGACAATATAAACACACTCACTGGAACACAAGACAACAGACAGCAACACATTTACACTGACAATATAAACACACTCACTGGAACACAAGACAACAGACAGCAACACATTTACACTGACAATATAAACACTCACTGGAACACAAGACGACAGACAGCAACACATTGACACTGACAATATAAACACACTCACTGGAACACAAGACAACAGACAGCAACACATTTACACTGACAATATAAACACACTCACTGGAACACAAGACAACAGACAGCAACACATTTACACTGACAATATAAACACACTCACTGGAACACAAGACAACAGACAGCAACACATTTACAATGATATATCCAAAAGGTCAGCAGAGCATTCAGCACAGAGCATTTTGTGCACGCACGCACGCACGCATGAACAATGCCAATATGCTGCAGAGAGGATATTGATACTCACTACTTGGAGGTGGCGTCATGCTGTTCCTTCTCCTGACAGCTGGCAGGGTTGGTTCTTCTGGCTCCGTCGTCACAGACCTCCTCATCCTCTCTATCATCCACTGCGCTCTCTTCTGCCATTCTTTTTCTGTTAAGGTTTTCTGTCCTTTCAGTCGTTCAATCAGGGTCATCTGTCTTGAAGGTCCAAAGTGTCCTCTGTCCCTCATCACCATGTCTTCTATTTTCTCCATCAGCTCTGTGACTTCTGAAATGTCCCAGTTGTTGGAGTTTAGAACATGGTACCTGTAGCCACATTTCTCCAGGATCCTCCTCAGAGGTTCTCCTTCAGCCTCGATGTACTCCTCAACACGTCTCCCTCCCAGCCACCATCCCCGTGTGAACAGAACCAGAGCGCGTCTCCAGACTCTGTCCCCCAGCAGCTCCATGTGTTCCTCCACTGATCTCCTGTCAGCTTCACAGAAACTGGACATGACATTGACAGTCAGCAGGACAGCGTGGGGTCCAGGAGAACACAGAGTCACACCGTGTAGAAGGACGTCTTTGGTCTTCTGTGATGGAGGTGTAGTCGACCAGTCTGGACAGTTCACCACACTCACTGTTCTGTCAGCAACTTGTCTCTGTTGTCTGACACATTCTGTCAGTTTAGTCTGGGTTTTAAACTCCTGGAATATGAAGTTTACTGTATGTTAGTCATAATAATCAAAGCATTCACTCTATTCTGTCCTCACTGGAGTTGCTCTTAAATCTTACCAGATATTAACTCACTGAATGTATATATTCTCATTTACTTTGTCTAAAGCCCAAACCACACCGTCTGTGATGCGGGTGCGCAGCGACGCGGCACAGTATTGCCGCGCGTCACAGCAACACCCACAGGACGCGGCGCGCTACCGCGCGGCTGGCCAGCCACGCCCACGGATTCCCCGATGGAGGCCGCGCGGCAACGCCTGGAAAATAGAACAGCGGCGTATCGGAGCGTCAGGCGAGGCGTGAACGTGCGCCAGCGCGCGTCTGACGCCGCCGGTGTGGGATAGGTTCAATGAAAATAACGGAGGCGGCTGTTTTGACGCGCGGCGTTCACAGACGGTGTGTGTTGGGCTTAACAGTGACAGTAATATGGGATTAATATCGTTCATTAATCTGAATTCTGAAACGAACAAATCTCTAAAAGTTTAAACTCTGTGTTTGAAAGCTGTTAATTTGACATTCTATCTTCTCCACAGGATGTTCAGAGCAGTTTATTAACACATTCATCCATTTAGACCTGACGTCCACATTTAAAAAATATCTTCTAAATCATGACAATTTTCTGAAAAACCTCATGTTTCTGTATCAGCGGTGCTCAATATTTATTGTCAAGGACCCCAAAGACTATATGTAATTGGCCGCCAACCCCCATCTCAAAATATGTTGTTCCAGGGACCCCCCCCCCCCCCCCCCAGAAGCAAAGATATGAGTTGAAAACGTTCGCTCTGAAAGAATATATATTCAAAGATTTGCGCCGCATTTTTGCGATTTTTCAAAAATAGCAGATCTACAAGCTCATAGCGCGGCACTCGGTGCCGCGCTATGAGCTTGTAGATCTGCTATTTTTGAAACACCAAAAGGGGTTCCCGCCCACAATGGGTTAAGATGCTGATTCTACAAATGCCTTCTAAATTAGTAGTTGTTACATTTTCAAGATAAATAAAAACTATAAATAGCAGAAGTGACGTAGGATGAGCTGTACATCTGCTATTTATGAATAGCCGCACAAATCTAAAATGACACATTACTGTGTATTGATCAGTGACACTTCACTGATCACATGATCAATAGACATTCATGACAGCAGATATATATATATATATATATATAGTATAATAGTATATTATATACTGTTACATTATCTTTAGAAAACATATTTGATCTCTTTACTGTTTATTAACTTAGAGTGAAGTCATTCATTATAATTATAACATCACATTCATATAATATTCCTCACCTTGAATGGAGTTCGTTTAAACACACCATACTTCTGCAGTATGAGATCTCCAGCTCTGCTTCTCTGAGCCTGTTCTCCACCAACCAGCATCACCTTCACCTCTGGTAGACTCTGATGTTCTCCTGACGCACGCACACGCACACACACACACACACACACACACACACACACACACACACACACACACACACACACACACACACACACACACACACACACACACACATTAGTGAGATTAAACTGCATACATGATTGCACTAAACTGACCACAGAACATAATGTATCATTTGAAGTTATACTGACTAGTATCATGTGATCAATTATGTAAATGAGTTGAAATGCATTAATTAAAGCACCAATACAATAATATAATGTTCATTAGATCAGTTCAATGGAGGAACAAGTACTGTTATTTAACCCATTAAAACCAGGAAAGGATCCATGCACACACACACACACGCACACACACACACACACACACACACACACACACACACACACACACACACACACACACACACACACACACACACACACACACACACACACACACACACACACACACACACACAAACATCACCTTCAAACAGAGCTTTCAGAGCAGTTCTTTGTCTCTGTGTCTTGGTCATCAATGTGTGGACATGTTCCTCTCTGATCTTCTTCCTCTCTGACGTCGTCTCTGAAACATCTCCACCATCTTCATAGTGTCCACCTCTGTTTCCTGCCACCATCTCCTCCATCTTCTGCAGCAGCTCTGTGACCTGAGTGTCATCTGTCTTCTGGTTGTTGAAGACATGGTACCTGTTCCCACATGTGTCAAGAAGCCAGCGGAGGTCTTCTCCTTCAGCCTCGATGTGCTGCTCGATGCTTCTGTCTCCCAGACGGTCTCCATGGGTGAACAGGACTATAGCATGACTCCACGCGCTCTGTGACAGAAGGGTCATGTGTTCCTCTACTGCTACTCTCTGTGCTTTGGTGAATGCTCTACGAAGAGGAACGGCCAGAAGGACAGCATGTGGTCCAGGAGGACAGAGAGACACACTGTCCTGGATCTCCAGTTTGTCCATCTCTGAGGTGTCCTGTAGTGGATGGTTGTAGGACCAGCCTGGTGAGTCCACCACTGTCACATGTCTCCCTGCTACGCTACCCTGTCTCACCTCACACTGTGTTGACCTCTGACCTGCCTGACTAACTTTGAAACCCCTTTCTCCCAGAATGGTGTTTCCTGCTGAACTCTTCCCAGACCACTGCCCTCCCAGCAGCAGAATCCTGAGGTCAGTCAGTCCTGTCAGAGAAAACATTGTTTACTTTCACTTTGACAGCTTCTTATTTAAAAACCGGAGACATATAATTATTTAATCATTCATCGCAGTACAAATGGCAAACAATAGCAGATCTACAAGCTCACAATTAACACAATATGTTTTGAGCTTGTAGATCTGCTTGGAAATGTTCGCCTACAGTGTAATGACATGCCCATATTAGGAATGATGATTGATTAAGAACCAGGATACAATGTCCAGGAAATTATATGTTGTTCCTAATATCTAATTCATAATATCTAATTAGGTTTGTTCAGTGTACAGTTCAGAATGTCCACCAGGAGACATCATAGAATAATACTAACGTACGTACATTACTACTTAGACTACTGTGTGTGTGTGTGTGTGTGTGTGTGTGTGTGTGTGTGTGTGTGTGTGTGTGTGTGTGTGTGTGTGTGTGTGTGTGTGTGTGTGTGTGTGTGTGTGTGTGTGTGTGTGTGTGTGTGTGTGTGTGTGTGTGTGTGTGTGTACCAGTATCTTTTGGAAGTCCAGTGGTTCGTTTCAGAGAGTCTGTCCTCCTTTGTTCTGCTCTTCTGCTGATAGTTCTCTCCTTCTCCTTCAGTTCCTCTGAGACGTGTTCTTCTGTCTCATAGTGACCACCACTACTCTTCACCATCTGATCTATCTTCTCCATCAGCTGTGTGACCTGACTACCATCTCCTCTGTCACTGATGTTAAGAACATGGAAGCGACCTTCACATTTCTCAGTGAGATATCTTAATTGACGATTAGATCTAATGAGACCAGGTCTCATGTTGGTTTTATCAGCTACAGTGAACACCATAATAGCGCGTTTCCACACTCGGTCACTGAGGAGAAGACTCACATGCTCCTCTGCTGACAGATCTGTTCCCTCATATGGGGCGTCCAATGGCATCACTAGGACGAAGGCATGTGGTCCTGGAGGACACAGACTCACACTATGTTGGATTTCTAACTGGGTCAGTTTTGGGGTCAGATCTAGGGGATGATTAGACCCCCATCCTGGAGTGTCGACCACACTGACCTGTCTCCCTGACACTAACTCTTGTCTCATGACACTCTTAGTTGTGTATTCGATTGTGTCAAAACCATCTCTGCCCAGGATTAGGTTTCCTACTGAACTCTTTCCACTGGGTCCACCTTTACCTCTTCCCCCGATCAGAACAATGCTCAGTTCTGACGGCTCGCTGTTCTTCCCTGGTTGGAAAAATAAACATAATATTGATAAAAATCACAGATGTGACTAAACCAGTATCAGTTTGTTGGTTTCATCTGATTTAGACCTGAGGCCGATTCTACAAATGCCTTCTAAATCAGTAGATCTCAAACGTTTTCAAGTCAAGGACACCCAGAATGATGTGTATTTGCTGCAGATCCCCCCCCCCCCCCCCCCCCTGCTCCATCGGAAAATATCTTTCCAGGGACCCCCAGAAGAGAGGATTTGTGTTAAAATATTCCACATTTTTATTATTCCACATTTTTCAAACACACAACACTGAGGCGTGGCACAAAGTGTCATGCTGTGAGCTTGTAGATCTGCTATGCTATAGATCTGCTATGCTATAGATCTGCTATGCTATAGATCTGCTATCCTATAGATCTGCTATGCTATACTATAGATCTGCTATACTATAGATCTGCTATGCTATAGATCTGCTATGCTATACTATAGATCTGCTATGCTATAGATCTGCTATGCTGTAGATATGCTATCCTATAGATCTGCTATGCTATAGATATGCTATCCTATAGATATGCTATGCTATAGATCTGCTATGCTATAGATCTGCTATACTAGAACCTCTGTTCTAAATCCTAAGAGTTTTCTGATAAAACTACATTGCTATAAAGTATATATAGGCCTATATATATGTTTAGCTGAACTCTAAAACCACACAGATCCTTTCCCAGTTCTAAAGGGTTGATAGAACTCACCAGTGATGGAAGCTGAGGTTCCACTGGCCATCTTGTCTACAGCTGTTGGTTGAACTGTAAAACATTAACATACAGTAAGTTACAATAATCTGCTGTTATTATAGGTTTGTTGGCATTACTGTTATATTGTTATATCACACATTGGACAATATAATGAATATAATATATTTAGACCAGCGGTTTTCAAAGAGGGACCTGCACCAAATGGACCCTCAGGTCCATTTGGTTCCAGTTCATGGTAGATTTCAGAACCACTGCTAGAGATGAACAGACTCTAAATGTGTCTCCATCACAACATCTCTCTCACATGTAATAGTTCTCTGACCGACACCATGTCAACATTAGTGTGTCCACACTAGACCTACTGATTAATTATTTAGAGCCTGGATTCACACATTCATTTTGACTGAACTAACCACAGAGCTCTGTGTGCGTGCGTGCGTGCGTGTGCATGTGTGCGTGCGTGTGTGTGCTTGCGTGCACATAAACATTACTAATAATATAACTGTTACAGTGATAATCACATTCCTCACTGTCTGTCATTTACCACACACACACACACACACACACACACACACACACACACACACACACACACACACACCAGCAGGTGAAAGCAGATGTTAACAAGCCTTTCTTGTTGTTCTAACCTCGTATCCACATTCATTACAAAAAAAAGTGGTGAAAATAGCAGATCCACAAGCTCAATACACGTAGTATCGCGAAGCATTGTGAGCTTGTAGATCTGCTATTTTCCGCTATTTTCCAGGGACACATGACGGCCCAGTGATGATACTACGATGTGATTGGACACTAGACTGGCCCAGTGATGGTTACTACGATGTGATTGGACACTAGACTGGCCCAGTGATGATACTACGATGTGATTGGACACTAGACTGGCCCAGTGATGATACTACGATGTGATTGGACACTAGACTGGCCCAGTGATGGTTACTACGATGTGATTGGACACTAGACTGGCCCAGTGATGATACTACGATGTGATTGGACACTAGACTGGCCCAGTGATGGTTACTACGATGTGATTGGACACTAGACTGGCCCAGTGATGTTACTATGATGTGATTGGACACTAGACTGGCCCAGTGATGTTACTACGACCTGATTGGACACTAGACTGGCCCAGTGATGATACTACGATGTGATTGGACACTAGACTGGCCCAGTGATGTTACTACGATGTGATTGGACACTAAACTGGCCCAGTGATGATACTACGATGTGATTCGACACTAGACTGGCCTAGTGATGTTACTACGATGTGATTGGACACTAGACTGGCCCAGTGATGTTACTATGATGTGATTGGACACTAGACTGGCCCAGTGATGTTACTACGACCTGATTGGACACGAGACTGGCCCAGTGATGATACTACGATGTGATTGGACACTAGACTGGCCCAGTGATGTTACTACGATGTGATTGGACACTAAACTGGCCCAGTGATGTTACTACGATGTGATTCGACACTAGACTGGCCTAGTGATGTTACTACGATGTGATTGGACACTAAACTGGCCCAGTGATGGTTACTACGATGTGATTGGACACTAGACTGGCCCAGTGATGTTACTACGATGTGATTGGACACTAAACTGGCCCAGTGATGGTTACTACGATGTGACACTAGACTGGCCCAGTGATGATACTACGATGTGATTGGACACTAGACTGCAGGTCAAAACGTCAACAGCAACTTCTACTTCGTTAAAGGGCCACTTCACATCTTTTGCAACCAGAACTTATTTTAATGATGTTTAGGACACAATAAACACTGTCCTGGGTGGAAAATGCAGTCTCACTTCCTTCCTGGACTCAAATTGTGCTGCTGTTATCTACTACAAATACTATTATTATTGACTGATTGCAGTTTCTTTCAGCGGTGGAATGGCCCTATAGGCCTGACGTCGGAATAAAAAAAAAGTCTTCTGAAAGAATATATATATATTCAAAGATTTGTGCCGGATTTTCACGATTTTTCTAAAATAGCAGACCTACAAGCTCGTAGCGCGCCACTCGGTGGCGCGCTACGAGCTTGTAGATCTGCTATTTTTAAATAGCTAAAGTATAACATAATGCTTAGTAAAAACACCAAAAGGGGTTCCCGTCCAGAATGGGTTAAGGATTACATTATAAAAAGCATGCAGCCAGAAGACAGAGTCCAGTAAATAAAATAATAAACATGTCAAACCAAGTCAGATCAGGATAAAGTCCAACAGGTATAAAGTGACAGGTGAATAAAAGCAGATTAAACATCAACAGAACCTCTCTGGACTGAAGGGAGTTCTACTCAATAAAGTCCATCTGGGACTCTGACAGGATTCTGAATCCACTACAAGCATTAGTTTAGATCTGGGACTCTGACAGGATTCTGAATCCACTACAAGCATTAGTTTAGATCTGGGACTCTGACAGGATTCTGAATCCACTACAAGCATTAGTTTAGATCTGGGACTCTGACAGGATTCTGAATCCACTACAAGCATTAGTTTAGATCTGGGACTCTGACAGGATTCTGAATCCACTACAAGCATTAGTTTAGATCTGGGACTCTGACAGGATTCTGAATCCACTACAAGCATTAGTTTAGATCTGGGACTCTGACAGGATTCTGAATCCACTACAAGCATTAGTTTAGATCTGGGACTCTGACAGGATTCTGAATCCACTACAAGCATTAGTTTAGATCTGGGACTCTGACAGGATTCTGAATCCACTACAAGCATTAGTTTAGATCTGGGACTCTGACAGGATTCTGAATCCACTACAAGCATTAGTTTAGATCTGGGACTCTGACAGGATTCTGAATCCACTACAAGCATTAGTTTAGATCTGGGACTCTGACAGGATTCTGAATCCACTACAAGCATTAGTTAAACACTCCTTGGGCTAAAACAGCCATATTAGCTGTCATCACAAATGTGATGAGGACATCACATTTGGGCAAGTGGCTGAATTCAGCCCAAGGAGTGTTTTTCGTGCAAAACTAATGGTTGGAATGCATTCAGAATCATGAACCCCCCCTAGTTTGACACGTCACATGCTACTGAAAGCAGAATGACATTTAGAAATGTTTTTGTTATAGGTTTTTAATGGTACTCCAGCTTTCAGCCGCTGTTTTTGATTGATATAATATTTATTAACAGTTTGCAGAATTACAGTACATTTCAAGCACAACTCAATACAAAGACTGTTAACTGTGAGTGGACGACCCAATAAAGCATTACACTTGTTTACAAGAGGGTCCACCTTGTTCAATTCATCAAAACATTTAGAGACGTACAAATAGACACTTCTATATAGCCAAGCAAAGTTTCCCAAGGTCGCCGGGCCTCGGGCGCCCTAGCTAAATCATTAGAGCAGCCCTTGGGCGACAAAATGTGGAGCTTTTAGACAAATTAGTGCAAAATCACCCTTTTCTCTATAAGCTCCTCCACTATGAGGACATTCACAGCAACATTGATTGAGATACAGGTTTAAATCACCAAGCAACACTCTCTCAATGATGACAGAGGTTAAACTTAAAAGGTCACTAGAATCAGACAAATAGGAGCTGCTAAAACCATGAGGATACAATAAAACTAGAAAAAGTGCCCTTCTGGGCACAGGTCTCCACCAGGAGGATAGGAGTGTGTGTGTGATGTTTGGCAAAATGTTTAGGAGCAATATAAATGTGTGTGTGTGTGACGTGGCTTGGCCTGTTGTAGCGCCACCATGAGGCTGATTTGAAAACTGTCAAGTGACAGCCCATACATCCAAACAGAAAAGTCCTATCTGATTGACAACCCATACATCACAACAGAAAAGTCCTATCTGATTGACAGCCCATACATCACAACAGAAAAGTCCTATCTGATTGACAGCCCATACATCACAACAGAAAAGTCCTATCTGATTGACAGCCCATACATCACAACAGAAAAGTCCTATCTGATTGACAGCCCATACATCCAAACAGAAAAGTCCTATCTGATTGACAGCCCATACATCCAAACAGAAAAGTCCTATCTGATTGACAGCCCATACATCCAAACAGAAAAGTCCTATCTGATTGACAGCCCATACATCCAAACAGAAAAGTCCTATCTGATTGACAGCCCATACATCCGCACAGAAAAGTCCTATCTGATTGACAGCCCATACATCCACACAGAAAAGTCCTATCTGATTGACAGCCCATACATCCGCACAGAAAAGTCCTATCTGATTGACAGCCCATACATCCAAACAGAAAAGTCCTATCTGATTGACAGCCCATACATCCACACAGAAAAGTCCTATCTGATTGACAGCCCATACATCCGCACAGAAAAGTCCTATCTGATTGACAGCCCATACATCCAAACAGAAAAGTCCTATCTGATTGACAGCCCATACATCCACACAGAAAAGTCCTATCTGATTGACAGCCCATACATCCACACAGAAAAGTCCTATCTGATTGACAGCCCATACATCCACACAGAAAAGTCCTATCTGATTGACAGCCCATCCATCCAAACAGAAAAGTCCTATCTGATTGACAGCCCATCCATCCAAACAGAAAAGTCCTATCTGATTGACAGCCCATACATCCAAACAGAAAAGTCCTATCTGATTGACAGCCCATACATCCAAACAGAAAAGTCCTATCTGATTGACAGCCCATACATCCACACAGAAAAGTCCTATCTGATTGACAGCCCATACATCCACACAGAAAAGTCCTATTGATTGACAGCCCATACATCCACACAGAAAAGTCCTATCTGATTGACAGCCCATACATCCGCACAGAAAAGTCCTATTGATTGACAGCCCATACATCCACACAGAAAAGTCCTATCTGATTGACAGCCCATACATCCACACAGAAAAGTCCTATCTGATTGACAGCCCATACATCCAAACAGAAAAGTCCTATCTGATTGACAGCCCATACATCCAAACAGAAAAGTCCTATCTGATTGACAGCCCATACATCACAACAGAAAAGTCCTATCTGATTGACAGCCCATACATCCAAACAGAAAAGTCCTATCTGATTGACAGCCCATCCATCCAAACAGAAAAGTCCTATCTGATTGACAGCCCATCCATCCAAACAGAAAAGTCCTATCTGATTGACAGCCCATACATCCAAACAGAAAAGTCCTATCTGATTGACAGCCCATACATCCAAACAGAAAAGTCCTATCTGATTGACAGCCCATACATCCACACAGAAAAGTCCTATCTGATTGACAGCCCATACATCCACACAGAAAAGTCCTATTGATTGACAGCCCATACATCCACACAGAAAAGTCCTATCTGATTGACAGCCCATACATCCGCACAGAAAAGTCCTATTGATTGACAGCCCATACATCCACACAGAAAAGTCCTATCTGATTGACAGCCCATACATCCACACAGAAAAGTCCTATCTGATTGACAGCCCATACATCCAAACAGAAAAGTCCTATCTGATTGACAGCCCATCCATCCAAACAGAAAAGTCCTATCTGATTGACAGCCCATACATCCAAACAGAAAAGTCCTATCTGATTGACAGCCCATCCATCCAAACAGAAAAGTCCTATCTGATTGACAGCCCATACATCCAAACAGAAAAGTCCTATCTGATTGACAGCCCATACATCCAAACAGAAAAGTCCTATCTGATTGACAGCCCATACATCCAAACAGAAAAGTCCTATCTGATTGACAGCCCATACATCACAACAGAAAAGTCCTATCTGATTGACAGCCCATACATCCACACAGAAAAGTCCTATCTGATTGACAGCCCATACATCCACACAGAAAAGTCCTATCTGATTGACAGCCCATACATCACAACAGAAAAGTCCTATCTGATTGACAGCCCATACATCCACACAGAAAAGTCCTATCTGATTGACAGCCCATACATCCACACAGAAAAGTCCTATCTGATTGACAGCCCATACATCCACACAGAAAAGTCCTATCTGATTGACAGCCCATACATCCAAACAGAAAAGTCCTATCTGATTGACAGCCCATACATCCACACAGAAAAGTCCTATCTGATTGACAGCCCATACATCACAACAGAAAAGTCTGATTGCATTAAAGGACGTTAACCTCACGTTGCCACTCCCTTTATGCATGTTCACCCTGATATTAATATAAATACCCTGATATTAATTTAAAACAGCTACACTGATATTAATTTAAAACAGCTACACTGATATATTAATTTAAAACAGCTACACTGATATTAATTTAAAACAGCTACACTGATATTAATTTAAAACAGCTACACTGATATTAATTTAAAACAGCTACACTGATATTAATTTAAAACAGCTACACTGATATTAATTTAAAACAGCTACACTGATATTAATTTAAAACAGCTACACTGATATTAATTTAAAACAGCTACACTGATATTAATTTAAAACAGCTACACTGAGCTACATCACTGGCTTCAGGCCTGAAAGAGCATCTGTCAGAAAACGACTAACTACTAAATGGAGATATAATTATAATTAAGGTATTAAATCCCAAACCATTTGAACACATGTCTCTTGGCCTGCTGTCTAACATACAGTCCTCTGATCAGATACTGTACACTGTATAATGCTTCCTAATCCACCACAGAGCGACGGCCGCCCGACTGACTCACTGGCAGTTTTTTGATTGAAATATCATAATAACAGTTTACAGAATTACAGTACATTTCAAGCACAACTCAATACAAAGACTGTTAACTGTGAGTGGACGACCCAATAAAGCATTACACTTGTTTACAAGAGGGTCCACCTTGTTCAATTCATCATAACATTTAGAGACGTATATACACTTCTATAGCCAAAGAACAGAACAGGAATTCATCATAAAGATTTTACGGGGGCCAGTTTAGAATTGCAGCCGTCCGTAGGTGCCCTTTGAGAGCGGTTTTGAAGGAGTCAAGGGATTTGCATGTCTTAATGACTGTTGGTAGGGCGTTCCACATTTTGGTGGCATAGGAGCTAAATTAATGTATTCCCTTGTTTGTGCCGAAGTGGAGCTGCTTCAGCCGCTGTCACTCATAATGCTTACAAAACAACCTCAGAAATAATACAGGAATATGAATGCATGCTTTCTTAACGACCTCAGACAATAAGAATTTAATTTAATAATTTAATAATATTGCTAGTCATAACTTTCCCTCCTCCCCCCACGGCTGCCGTGGCCGCTGCTGGAAAATGCACTCGCTCTCCCTCAAAAACATAAAATAAAAATAAAATAATCCTAGCTGTCGTTTGCTACAGTATTGAAAACAAACAGTATTGTAAATTAAAAAGAAGACAATACTGCATTTGTGTAAGAGAAATAATAATACAAACGTTTTTTCGGTCATTTGTCTAGAAAATGATTTTAGTGAAAAATCGTTTGGTGAAGCTAATATCGTTCACTGTAGGCCAGTGGTTCCCAAAGTGGGGTCCGGGGACCCCCAGGGGTCCTTGAGGGAGTTCCAGGGGGTCCCCAGCTAAATGATAGTTTGGAACCAAATGGACCCTCGAGGGTCTGTATTCTCTGTAACTCTGAGAGTGTACAAATGGAACCAAATGGACCCTTTAGGGTCCATTTGGTCCATTAGTCCATTAGTCCATTAGTTCCATTTGTACTCTCAGAGTTAAATAAACATTGATTTTACAATATAAATTGGGGGTCCCAGAGATGCCATTAAATGAGCATTTAATGGCATAAAACGTATTCATGTCAAACGGGGGTCCTTGAAATTAAACGGGTTGAGAATCACTGGCTTGAGCCGTAGAAATGTTCCTCGTATGCATGGGGGTCCCTATAGCTGCTGTATGGTTTCAAACGGGGGTCCGCGGGGTAATACATGTCAATGTGGGGGTCCTTGATATGAAACGGGGGTCCGCGGGGTAATACATGTCAATGTGGGGGTCCTTGATATGAAACGGGGGTCCGCGGGGTAATACATGTCAATGTGGGGGTCCTTGATATGAAACGGGGGTCCGCGGGGTAATACATGTCAATGTGGGGGTCCTTGATATGAAACGGGGGTCCGCGGGGTAATACATGTCAATGTGGGGGTCCTTGATATGAAACGGGGGTCCGCGGGGTAATACATGTCAATGTGGGGGTCCTTGATATGAAACGGGGGTCCGCGGGGTAATACATGTCAATGTGGGGGTCCTTGATATGAAACGGGGGTCCGCGGGGTAATACATGTCAATGTGGGGGTCCTTGATATGAAACCGTTTGGGAACAGCTGCTGTAGGCTAGCCGGTCTTTTTACAGCGTGGCACACGAGGAGCTTCTGTCCAGAACTCTGTCTGTCTGTCACAATATAGAACCAGAACTCTGTCTGTCTGTCACAATATAGAACCAGAACCAGAACTCTGTCTGTCTGTCACAATATAGAACCAGAACCAGAACTCTGTCTGTCTGTCACAATATAGAACCAGAACCAGAACTGTCTGTCTGTCACAATATAGAACCAGAGCCAGAACTGTCTGTCTGTCACAATATAGAACCAGAACCAGAACTCTGTCTGTCTGTCACAATATAGAACCAGAACCAGAACTCTGTCTGTCTGTCACAATATAGAACCAGAACCAGAACTCTGTCTGTCTGTCACAATATAGAACCAGAACCAGAACCAGAACTCTGTCTGTCTGTCACAATATAGAACCAGAACCAGAACTCTGTCTGTCTGTCACAATATAGAACCAGAACCAGAACCAGAACTCTGTCTGTCTGTCACAATATAGAACCAGAACCAGAACTCTGTCTGTCTGTCACAATATAGCAGTGGTTTTCAACCCTTTTTCACATCAAGGTCCATTAGTTATTTGGCATTTGAGCCACGGAACCACCGTTTGATGACATTTAGCCTCTCAGACCCATTTGAGCCACGGAACCACCGTTTGATGACATTTAGCCCCTCAGACCCATTTGAGCCACGGAACCACCGTTTGATTACATTTAGCCTCTCAGACCCATTTGAGCCACGGAACCACCGTTTGATGACATTTAGCCTCTCAGACCCATTTGAGCCACGGAACCACCGTTTGATGACATTTAGCCTCTCAGACCCATTTGAGCCACGGAACCACCGTTTGATGACATTTAGCCTCTCAGACACATTTGAGCCACGGACCACCATTTGATGACATTTAGCCTCTCAGACCCATTTGAGCCACGGACCACCATTTGATGACATTTAGCCTCTCAGACCCATTTGAGCCACGGACCACCATTTGATGACATTTAGCCTCTCAGACCCATTTGAGCGACGGAACACCATTTGATGACATTTAGCCTCTCAGACCCATTTGAGCCACGGAACCACCATTTGATGACATTTAGCCTCTCAGACCCATTTGAGCCACGGACCACCATTTGATGACATTTAGCCTCTCAGACCCATTTGAGCCACGGAAACACCATTTGATGACATTTAGCCTCTCAGACCCATTTGAGCCACGGAACCACCATTTGATGACATTTAGCCTCTCAGACCCATTTGAGCCACGGACCACCATTTGATGACATTTAGCCTCTCAGACCCATTTGAGCCACGGACCACCATTTGATGACATTTAGCCTCTCAGACCCAAAACTTAGAAAATGTTGTTTCCATGCTGTATTGATGTTGGTACCATTAGGAGAGATAACAGGCTGTATTGATGTTGGTACCATTAGGAGAGATAACAGGCTGTATTGATGTTGGTACCATTAGGAGAGATAACAGGCTGTATTGATGTTGGTACCATTAGGAGAGATAACAGGCTGTATTGATGTCGGTACCATTAGGAGAGATGACAGGCTGTATTGATGTTGGTACCATTAGGAGAGATAACAGGCTGTATTGATGTTGGTACCATTAGGAGAGATAACAGGCTGTATTGATGTTGGTACCATTAGGAGAGATAACAGGCTGTATTGATGTTGGTACCATTAGGAGAGATAACAGGCTGTATTGATGTTGGTACCATTAGGAGAGATGACAGGCTGTATTGATGTTGGTACCATTAGGAGAGATAACAGGCTGTATTGATGTTGGTACCATTAGGAGAGATAACAGGCTGTATTGATGTTGGTACCATTAGGAGAGATAACAGGCTGTATTGATGTTGGTACCATTAGGAGAGATAACAGGCTGTATTGATGTTGGTACCATTAGGAGAGATAACAGGCTGTATTGATGTTGGTACCATTAGGAGAGATAACAGGCTGTATTGATGTTGGTACCATTCCCAAAATAACAAAATAACAATTCTTCTACATTATCTAAATGTGACTTCTTGTAAATTAACTAATAGTTTACTATTTTGGTATGATAACTATTCCATTCAGTAGCTTAATGCCAGTTATCACCACTTATATGTGACTATACCATTAACAACCTATAGGCTATAAGGCAACATTGTCCACATTTCATTATGCTCTAAGTAGCATGTGACATGTCAAACTATGGGGGTTTTCATCATTCTGAATCCATTCCAAGCATTAGTTTTGCACAAAAAACACTCCTTGGCATACATTCGACCATATTAGCCACTTGCCCAAATGTGCCCAAATGCTTCGTTCCGCCTCTCATCAAGCTCAGCCAATCATCGGAAGAAGGCTGTCCACCTGAGCACTATTTAAGAACTGCTATCAGCTGTGTGAGTTGGCAGTGTGTTAGAAAATGTCCATGGAGATGGTGGATGTGTGTGGTAGTTTGCTATCACCATGTTTTTGTAAGTTTATTTTGATATAGGTTAGATCACTTGTAGATTTCACTTGTAATTATTTATTTCATGTTAGGTAAGGTGGGGTGTACTTAAAGTTAGGTTAAGAGTGTTGTTTATTGAATTACGCCATGCAGGGCTTATTTTCTCTGTCGGTTTAAGTTTAAAGTCATGTCTTGAAATATATACATTTATAAATACCATATATTGCAGTAAATTATGGTTGTCTAAAGAGTGTTGGCTTTTAAATGTAAATTGCACGTGAACTCTTTAAAAATAACCTTATCAAAGGGCAGAAAATAAACAACGGTTCACTTTTCAGTCGCAATCCTTTATTCCCCCGAGACCTACAAGGATTGTAACAAATACACAGAACACAATGTTACCTGTACCCTTGGTATTCCCTAGGATCTAACACAATGTTACCTGTACCCTTGGTATTCCCTAGGATCTAACACAATGTTACCTGTACCCTTGGTATTCCCTAGGATCTAACACAATGTTACCTGTACCCTTGGTATTCCCTAGGATCTAACACAATGTTACCTGTACCCTTGGTATTCCCTAGGATCTAACACAATGTTACCTGTACCCTTGGTATTCCCTAGGATCTAACACAATGTTACCTGTACCCTTGGTATTCCCTAGGATCTAACACAATGTTACCTGTACCCTTGGTATTCCCTCTAGGATCTAACACAATGTTACCTGTACCCTTGGTATTCCCTAGGATCTAACACAATGTTACCTGTACCCTTGGTATTCCCTAGGATCTAACACAATGTTACCTGTACCCTTGGTATTCCCTCTAGGATCTAACACAATGTTACCTGTACCCTTGGTATTCCCTAGGATCTAACACAATGTTACCTGTACCCTTGGTATTCCCTAGGATCTAACACAATGTTACCTGTACCCTTGGTATTCCCTAGGATCTAACACAATGTTACCTGTACCCTTGGTATTCCCTAGGATCTAACACAATGTTACCTGTACCCTTGGTATTCCCTAGGATCTAACACAATGTTACCTGTACCCTTGGTATTCCCTCTAGGATCTAACACAATGTTACCTGTACCCTTGGTATTCCCTCTAGGATCTAACACAATGTTACCTGTACCCTTGGTATTCCCTAGGATCTAACACAATGTTACCTGTACCCTTGGTATTCCCTAGGATCTAACACAATGTTACCTGTACCCTTGGTATTCCCTAGGATCTAACACAATGTTCCCTGTACCCTTGGTATTCCCTCGTACAGGATCTTGTTGCTAAACATGTACTGTACACTGTTGCTGCTTCACACGTTGACATTTAGACTCTTAAGGTTTCAGTTGTTCCACAACCTGTGATCATCTCTCATCCTCCATGTCTGTCTGTCTGTCTGTCTGTCTGTCTGTCTGTCTGTCTGTCTGTCTGTCTGTCTGTCTGTCTGTCGCTCCACCTCCATCACTGTCTGTCTGTCTGTCTGTCTGCAGCTCCACCTCCACCATCACTGTCTGTCTGCAGCTCCACCTCCACCTCCTCCATCACTGTCTGTCTGTCTGCAGCTCCACCTCCACCTCCTCCATCACTGTCTGTCTGTCTCTCTGCAGCTCCACCTCCACCTCCTCCATCACTGTCTGTCTGTCTGTCTGCAGCTCCACCTTCACCTCCTCCTACAAGAACCCCATGGTGAGTCCAGTGTTCTTTTTTAGATATTCTTTTTGGTTTTGGTTTAATAAAGTTTCTAGCATCGTGAGTCGTGACTACGAGCTGTGCGACCTCTGTTCTTAAGTCAAAGATATTTTATTGGCCTTTATTGATATGGTACACTAATTAGACAGGAAAGGGGGAGACAGATACGATACGATACAACATCATTGTCAGCTTGCACTGACATTTGTTTTGCGTCCATGACGTCACCGTTCAAGATACAGACAAGACAGACACAATACATTACAAAAAGATACATTACAGGACACACATCACAGAAACAGACATAGGAACAAGAACACCTCTGGTTTACCCATTTTGGTTTAAAAGCAGTATACAAAACTACAAGAGTTCTTTAGCCTGTTTATCTTATATTTAGGTACTCTAACCCGCCTCATGGAGGGCAACAGTTGATATTCATCATTTAAAACATTTAAGGGCTCAGAGGAGATACTAGACAGGCGTCAAAGGCCGACGGGCTCGGGACTCGAACCCGCGACACGCCGTCAGGCTGGGTTGCCGTCCGAGGTGCCTGTACCGCTCAGCCGCGGCCCAGGCCGTGAGTCCAGTGTTCTGCTGGACCTTTACTGTATCACTTTATTTAGGGCAGTGCATATTAATGGACACAATAGTGGACCATAGTGGACCATAGTGGACCAATAGTGGACCATAGTGGACCATAGTGGACCATAGTGGACCAATAGTGGACCACAATGGAAACAAGCAAAGGCTTTTTTGTGTCTACGTCCATTTGGCGTTTTTTTAAAATGTCATTTTCTGTAATTCTCTTAAACTGCCAATAAAGTATTCTATCTACATTAATGTTAATTTAATGTGAATATGACGGATTTGGCAAGGAAGCTATAGTTTTCATCTGCAGTCCCACAATACATAAAAACTAAAACAATATAATACATTACATTGGGAAACAAGTATACAGGAACAATGTATGTAGGTGCATACGGTTTAGCAGCGTTTTTATAGGGCAATATATTTGCAAACAAAGTAACTTGCTTTCAAATAAGTCAGGACACTGTCAAAGTGCACGTGGTGGACCCTCTTGTAAACAAGTGTAATGCTTTATTGGGTCGTCCACTCACAGTTAACAGTCTTTGTATTGAGTTGTGCTTGAAATGTACTGTAATTCTGCAAACTGTTAATACATATTTCAATCAATTAATCAATGGTCAGGTAGGACACCTACTGGACGACAAGAGGTACTGCATAAATCTCAAAGGAAAACTATCATTCCCAGACATGTCCTCTCCATTATAGTTACAGAGTGACCAAACGTGTCCCTTTGCGTGGGACTGACCCTCAGGCATCCCACAAACTGAGACCCTGTCCCACATTGTGACTGACAGGCATCAGTGTTCAAATTGAGACCCTGTCCCACATTGTGACTGGCAGGCATCAGTGTTCACATTGAGACCCTGTCCCACATTGTGACTGGCAGCCATCAGTGTTCAAACTGAGACCCTGTCCCACATTGTGACTGACAGGCATCAGTGTTCAAACTGAGACCCTGTCCCACATTGTGACTGACAGGCATCAGTGTTCAAACTGAGACCCTGTCCCACATGGTGACTGACAGGCATCAGTGTTCAAACTGAGACCCTGCCCCACATTGTGACTGACGGGCATCAGTGTTCAAACTGAGACCCTGTCCCACATTGTGACTGACAGGCATCAGTGTTCAAACTGAGACCCTGTCCCACATTGTGACTGGCAGGCATCAGTGTTCAAACTGAGACCCTGTCCCACATTGTGACTGACAGGCATCAGTGTTCAAACTGAGACTGAGAGTGTACATATGGAACCAAATGGACCCTCACAGGTCTGTAACTCTGAGAGTACATATGGAACCAAATGGACCCTCACAGGTCTGTAACTCTGAGAGTACATATGGAACCAAATGGACCCTCACAGGTCTGTAACTCAGAGTACATATGGAACCAAATGGACCCTTATGGGTCTGTAACTCTGAGAGTACATATGGAACCAAATGGACCCTAACAGGTCTGTAACTCTGAGAGTACATATGGAACCAAATGGACCCTCACAGGTCTGTAACTCTGAGAGTACATATG
>NC_136802.1:3631335-3783835 GCF_951216825.1 Electrona antarctica | reverse complement strand
GGTCCGTTTCGAACAAAATGCCACAAATCAAACACAGTGTCCAATTTCCATGAAATTATACACGCACATTTCCACTAGGCCGAGGACAACATGCCACAATTTTTTTCCCAAATCAGCCTCACGGTGGCGCTATAACAGGCCAATTCCTGTTTTTACCTATAACTGCATCGATCTGTATACAACTTATGTATGCGCACTCCCTAGAGGCCATGGAAAAACATTTTCCATGCATCCTTCCACATCTGCCGGTTATAGCGCCACCATGAGGCCGATTTCTGCAAAACACATTGTTTATGTTAGTCGCACAGATTTCATACAAATCTCACAAATCTCGGTACACATGATCCCTGTAGTCATGTGATCAAGACGAGCCTGTTGGCCTGATGTCCTGCTCATCCAGAATTCCCCTGGAACAACATATTTTCAGATGGGGCGTCGGCGGCCAAATGCAGATAATTCTTGACATGAAATATTGAGAACCACTGATATAGAAACATGAGGTTTATCAGAAAATGTTCATGATTTAGAAAACATATTTTTAAATTTCGTCCTCGGGTCTAAATGTGTTAACACATACATTTATATATGGTCGCAAGTTACCACAGTAGGGAGGGGGGGGGGGGGGGTGGCCATGTTTGCTGTTCGAGTGACAGCGCTGATGGCCAATCAGCCACTGCGTCAGAGTCACCTGACCTGAATCGCCATGACATCTTATTTTGTAATGGTAGCGATTCAGGGCTGGAGCCAGGCTAGTGTAGTGTGATGCATTATGAACTTGTAGATCAGTGATTCAGGGCTGGAGCCAGGCTAGTGTAGTGTGATGCATTATGAACTTGTAGATCAGTGATTCAGGGCTGGAGCCAGGCTAGTGTAGTGTGATGCATTATGAACTTGTAGATCAGTGATTCAGGGCTGGAGCCAGGCTAGTGTAGTGTGACGCATTATGAACTTGTAGATCAGTGATTCAGGGCTGGAGCCAGGCTAGTGTAGTGTGACGCATTATGAACTTGTAGATCAGTGATTCAGGGCTGGAGCCAGGCTAGTGTAGTGTGATGCATTATGAACTTGTAGATCAGTGATTCAGGGCTGGAGCCAGGCTAGTGTAGTGTGATGCATTATGAACTTGTAGATCAGTGATTTTCACACTACTTTCACCCGACATCACACGAGTAGAAAAAAATGAACTTTTTGTTGTCCTCGCAATGTTGCCTGCTTGCCGTACTGGCCGTTTATAATGACATCATCCATGTAGCAGTCCTGTGTATATATGGCTTCATCATTAAATATGCTAATTACTACTCGTTAATGGTAATTAAGGCTAATTAATAACAGTGATTGATAACAGTGACAGACGGAGCCTCCCAATTAAGTTTGGAGCTGCAACGTTTCGGAGCTTTGAACCGCAATGATATATATATTGTTTTTTTTATTTTCATTTCCCCGTTTGAACTGGAATTATATATATTGGTATCGACACGTTGTCTCGTACGCCAGACCGTCGCCTCCCACGGCGTTCCAATGCCTCCACTCAGAGGTCAGGGGTCAGAGGTCATCAATATGTCCCTATGCACAAGTCAGGTGTTGTTTTCGTCGACTAAAACTAAGACGAAAAAAGTTCGTCGACTACCTTTTTTCACTGAGGAAAAACTAAATGGAAACTAATTGAAAACTAAGCTATGGTGACTAAAAGTAAGACTAAATATATTGACAATTTCGTCAACAAATAAAAACTATTTAGGAAGGGACTAGTGGACAAGAGATCAAGTATAAGTAATTTTACACTTCGTTGCATGCTGAAAATAGCCGATCTACAAGCTCACAACGCATCGCGCTGCTTGCTATTTTCAGCAAGTGTAAAAACGGTCATTACGACGGCATCAAGGCCTGCCGAAATACATTTTAGTCGACTAAATCAACCGTAGAGTCAGTCGACTAAAATCGTATGATATTTAGTCGAGTAAAACTAGACTAACACTAAAACATTCCAGGTGACTAAAATGTGACCAAATGGAAACTATTCAAGAGACTAATGACTAAAACTAAACACTGATACAGATACATGTGTCCATGAAACTAAAACTAAACACTGATACAGATACATGTGTCCATGGAACTAAAACTAAACACTGATACAGATACATGTGTCCGTGGAACTAAAACTAAACACTGATACAGATACATGTGTCCATGGAACTAAAACTAAACACTGATACAGATACATGTGTCCATGGAACTAAAACTAAACACTGATACAGATACATGTGTCCATGGAACTAAAACTAAACACTGATACAGATACATGTGTCCATGGAACTAAAACTAAACACTGATACAGATACATGTGTCCATGGAACTAAAACTAAACACTGATACAGATACATGTGTCCGTGGAACTAAAACTAAACACTGATACAGATACATGTGTCCGTGGAACTAAAACTAAACACTGATACAGATACATGTGTTTGTGGCAAAGACTCATGACTGGCACATTTTTTACTTTCTTTTTTCCCCCCACACCTTTATAATGTTCTTATTTTGAACATAAGATCTAGTTACTGAATGTCAATTAAGTTCTCCAGGTCCCCCCCCCCCCCCCCCCTTACTACGACACTATGGTTTGGTACATTAGGAGTCCAACTAACTACTAGTCGTTCTCAAATGTTTTAGTTGCGAAGAAAGACCCCCTTTAATTAACGTTGTGACTCTCAGAGTTACAGAACTGTTATGGTCAATTCACCCTTTGTCAAGTCCCGCCCCCTGGTTGTGGCCCTCTTCGCACCCATTGGTTGCGTGGTTTCGTGGTTGGACAAAAATCCTCTCTCTCCATCCACTACCATTGAAATAACAGTTTTCAGTTGCTTCGTATTGATATTCTGTGAGTTCAATTCTTATTTTAAACTTGGTGTCAGTAAAGAGGAACATCCCAGGTGCAGCATGGTGACTGCAGGGCAGATCATGTTTGTTTTTAGTTTGTTCCAAAAATGATGTTTTAGCAAATTCAACATAAACTAGGCGGAACCAGGGCGGAACAAGGCAGAAAGAGCCTGCTGGTTGGTCAGTCAGGGACCAATCAGAAGGCTGACAAAGGGTGAATTCATGTGTTTATGTGTTTCTGGTAATATTATTGTCCACTCATTTCATTTTCGTGGTCAAAAAATGGGAATTTTTGACCAAAAAAGTCCACCACAAGCCATCATGTGGATGAGCCCGGCTTCCATCGTTCAGTCTGTCTGGAGAAGGGGTGGGCAACTGGCGGCCCGGGGGCCACATGCGGCCCCCACCTTCACTCAATGTGGCTCTCAGGTTAATGTCAGAATATAATATATAATATTGGTTTCAGATGTTAAAATTCAAAACATGCAAACAGGACCCGCTTTAATTCAGTCTAAATTAGTAGCTCAATGCTTCAACACAAGTATACCGTAATTAAAGGCATTTGAAATTACATAAAAATGTTAATTTTCAGGATTCCAATTCAAAAATATCAAAAAATAATTCAAGATTTAAATTTGAATATCTATTTTGGCTATGACAGTAATATATGGCCCTAGTGTGGAAATATAGTGGCCCTCTCCATGGTCAAAGTTGCCCACCCCTGGTCTGGTCTCCATGGTCAAAGTTGCCCACCCCTGGTCTGGTCTCCATGGTCAAAGTTGCCCACCCCTGGTCTGGTCTCCATGCTCAAAGTTGCCCACCCCTGGTCTGGTCTCCATGGTCAATGTTGCCCACCCCTGGTCTGGTCTCCATGGTCAAAGTTGCCCACCCCTGGTCTGGTCTCCATGGTCAAAGTTGCCCACCCCTGGTCTGGTCTCCATGGTCAAAGTTGCCCACCCCTGGTCTGGAGCGACAGAAGCTCTAAATACCATCCATGTGGCGCTATAAACGTCTCAAATAAATAACGGTAATGGGTGGCACACACCAAGACTGTATTTCAATAATCTAGACAAAACGTTTGGGCTATCCCAGCCTGGTTATAGCCCAAAACGTTTGGGCTATCCCAGCCTGGTTATAGCCCAAAACGTTTGGGCTATCCCAGCCTGGTTATAGCCCAAAACGTTTGGGCTATCCCAGCCTGGTTATAGGTACCCTAACCCTATCCCAGCCTGGTTATAGCCCAAAACGTTTGTCTCCTGTTCAAAATGCAAGAATAAATGATTGAAATGCATTCTTGGTGTGTGTGTGTGTGTGTGTGTGTGTGTGTGTGTGTGTGTGTGTGACCCATTACCGTTATTTATTTGATATGATTTGAACGGGTAACGCACCTAAAGTCAGAGCGTGGTGGTCACATGAAGACCCTATAAACGTCCCAATGTAAATCTACATAATTGAAGCCTAATATAGCTTTGCTGCTTTAGTAGAGATGAGAATTCAACAGTCTGATATAGTATTCACACCCGTTTCCACTGTTATCAATAGACAAGACCGCAGTGATCACTTACATCAGTACGATTAGAGGATGGGCGTGCTCTGCCGACTGATAAAACAAACCGACAGGATTAAGGTTGGCGAACATGAGTTAATAATAGGACCGCGCTGCGACATGCTTGCGGTTACGTTTAGGGGAGGGTATGAGGAGGCTTGTCTTTTCAGTAGGCAGTAGACCAAAACGACAGGATTAAGGTTGGCGAACATGGGTTAATATTAGGACCGCGCTGCGACATGCTTGCGGTTATGTTTAGGGGAGGGTATGAGGAGGCTTGTCATTCTCAGTAGGCTCCCAGCATGTCCAGTATACCTGAGTAGACCGATAAGATCGGTTAACGTGTCATCAACGCCAATCGCAGCCAGTAGGCTCCAGACTACATGCAGTAGGTCCGATTGGCTAGATAAGATCGGCGTAATAATAAGTAACCTACTGGGAATTATCGGTTGATTTTCGGTCGAAGCGGCTCGTATTCAGAGGTTGTGGAATTAGTTCCAGAACTACTTCGAAATGGGTTCCGGTCTGGTTTAAATGGGTTCCGGTCTGGTTTAAATGGGTTCCGGTCTGGTTTACGCGAGACTCAGTCAAGAGTTGTAGTGAAGCATGTGTGTGTTGCATATGAGACTCATACGTAGGATTATAATTAATACAACACAGTTTGACCTCTAAGCCCCTCCCCAATCTGCTATGGTCCAATCACAGCTATAATTAATTCACGTAATTATAAGACTTAATATGTTAGGGATGCAACCGTTCACCGATCATCATTTTGGTGTTAGCATTATGTTATGCTTTAGCTATTGAAAAATAGCTAAAGCTCATAGCTCATAGTGCTCATAGCGCGCCACTCGGTGGCAGAAACATAGCTTTTCAGAAAACTGTCAGGATGTAGAAGACATTTTTAGAATCTGATCTCAGGTCAAAATGGGTTAACTATAGAAAACAGCTGAGAAAGATGCACATTTAGCACAATCTCACATTGTATTAGGAATTCTGCAACCCAGAACCACAGTATAACGGGTGTAAATTAAACCCTATATACTGGTGGAAATGTTTTATTGCAATAGCGATAGCGGAACTTTTGACCGATGTCATTGATCGGTTAAAATGTCGCATCCCTACATAAAGTATTGTGCTGTATTCATTATAGATAATATTAACCTTCTGCTTCATGTTGCTTTTCTCTGTGTGTAAAGAAAAATAATCGATTGATTGTTTCTGTTGCTTTTCACATGTGACAAAACAAAAGCAAAGAATGTTCACTTTAAAAATGTAAAAATATTATATATATTATATTCAAAGATTTGCACAAATTTTCACGATTTTTCCAAAATAAATCTGCAATTTTTGATTAGCCAAAGAAGTATAAAATATAGTTAATGTGGTTAAAATGATTGTGTTAATATAAATTATGTTAGCAAAATATGTTGGCTATATTTTTCTGAGGACCACACTTGGTCAGCAGTGGTTCCTAAAGGGGGTCCGGGGACCCCCAGGGGTCCTTGAGGGAGTTCCAGGGGAACCCCAGCTAAATGATAGTTTGGAACCAAATGGACCCTTATGGGTCTGTAACTCTGAGAGTGTACAAATGGAATCAAATGGACTCTTAAGGGTCTGTAACTCTGAGAGTGTACAAATGGAACCAAATGGACCCTTATGGGTCTGTAACTCTGAGAGTGTACAAATGGAACCAAATGGACCCTTATGGGTCTAACTCTGAGAGTGTACAAATGGAACCAAATGGACTCTTATGGGTCTGTAACTCTGAGAGTGTACAAATGGAACCAAATGGACCCTTATGGGTCTGTAACTCTGAGAGTGTAGAAATGGACCCTTATGGGTCTGTAACTCTGAGAGTGTAGAAATGGACCCTTATGGGTCTGTAACTCTGAGAGTGTACACATGGAACCAAATGGACCCTTATGGGTCTGTAACTCTGAGAGTGTACACATGGAACCAAATGGACCCATTAGGGTCCATTTGGTTCCATGTGTCACCTCTCAGAGTTAAATTAAGATTGATTTTACAACATGTATTGGGGGTCCCAGAGATAGAAAGGCCATGCAATGAGCGTCCGTAGCCTAATTCAGGTCAAACTGGGGGTCCTAGAGACGTAGAACTCTTCTCTAGTGGGGGTCCTTGGCATGTATTTTCAAATGGGGGGGGGGGGGGTCTGCGGGCTGATGAGTATCTTCTCGGGCGTCCTTGACATGAACAAGTTTGGAATCCACTGACTTGGAGAATCAATGGTCCATAGCATTGTTTGATTGTTTGACCTATAGCTAAGCCCCTCCCCAAACTGCTATGGTCCAATCACAGCTAAGCATAACATGGGTTAGATCAGAGTAATCTAGTAAGAGAGTGGCGACACTAGCGTTGACTCCCATTGTAACAACGGAACCCGGAAGTGCTCATTCTATCTCAATGGGATAGTTCCAGCCATACGAGCAATGTTTGGAACTATAGCACTTAAGTGGTAAAGGGCAGGGCATGTTAGCATTTTTAGCAATGCTAGTGGAAGACAATGAGAACTGGAGCATGATGCCATTTCAGCCGATATTGAAAGAAACAATGAACCTCTTGACAGTATTTAAAAACATGTTTTATTTCTGATTTTTTTAAATTTATGTTTAACTGAGATTGTAATTAACCAGATACTGTAACCCTATTGGTATCCTTTGTGTTTATTCAAATGATCAGATGTATTCCAGTTGTTATGTTTTATGTTTTATGTTCTTATTTATAACGTTATTTTATACACCTGGTTTTGAATTTAATTTCAATTCTTTTTTTTTCCATCAGTGTAATAATTTAAAATGGAGAAATAAAGTTTGGAGAAAACGGGATCTCAGCAGGAGTCTTTTTTTCCACCTGAGCGCTATTTAAGAACTGCTATCAGCTGTGTGTGTTGGCAGTGTGTTTGACTGTGAGTACGTCGCGACACCCCACAGGTGATATCATCCACCCCACACAGGTGATTTCATCCACCCCACATAGGTGATTTCATCCACCCCACATAGGTGATTTCATCCACCCCACACAGGTGATTTCATCCACCCCACATAGGTGATTTCATCCACCCCACATAGGTGATTTCATCCACCCCACATAGGTGATTTGATCCACCCCACAGGTGATTTCATCCACCCCACATAGGTGATTTCATCCACCCCACACAGGTGATTTCATCCACCCCACACAGGTGATTTCATCCACCCCACACAGGTGATTTCATCCACCCCACACAGGTGATTTCATCCACCCCACATAGGTGATTTCATCCACCCCACATAGGTGATTTCATCCACCCCACACAGGTGATTTCATCCACCCCACACAGGTGATTTCATCCACCCCACACAGGTGATTTCATCCACCCCACATAGGTGATTTCATCCACCCCACACAGGTGATTTCATCCACCCCACACAGGTGATTTCATCCACCCCACACAGGTGATTTCATCCACCCCACACAGGTGATTTCATCCACCCCACATAGGTGATTTCATCTACCCCACATAGGTGATTTCATCCACCCCACACAGGTGATTTCATCCACCCCACATAGGTGATTTCATCTACCCCACACAGGTGATTTCATCCACCCCACACAGGTGATTTCATCCACTCCACATAGGTGATTTCATCCACCCCATAGGTGATTTCATCCACCCCACATAGGTGATTTCATCCACCCCATAGGTGATTTCATCCACCCCACACAGGTGATTTCATCCACCCCACACAGGTGATTTCATCCACCCCACATAGGTGATTTCATCCACCCCACACAGGTGATTTCATCCACCCCACACAGGTGATTTCATCCACCCCACACAGGTGATTTCATCCACCCCACACAGGTGATATCATCCACCCCACATAGGTAAATGGTAAATGGTGCATTTATATATAGCGCCTTTATCCAAGGCGCTTTACAGAGATTGTGCATTACATTCACACATTCATACACCGATTGCAGTGGAAGCCATGCAAGGTACCAACCAGCACATCGGGAGCAATTTGGGGTTCAGTGTCTTGCCCAAGGACATGTAGCCAGGAGGAGCCGGGATTCGAACCGCCGACCCATGGATCATTGGACGACGAGCCACAGTCGCCCCTGACCACCCTATATACTGACTGTTTTTTGCTTTTTTTCCCCCACTTGGACATCAAAACAACTCTGTTTCTCCATTATATGAAAGCCTATTATTGGCCCATTTAAGATGTATTGAACGGCAACTGAGCCATTTTTGCCTATAGCCAAAGCATGCCTATACCTGGGAATTGAATAACAATAATGTTGAAATACAACCATGTTCTCTTCAATAAAGCTCACATTGTTGTAAATGCATTCATTGTAACATGATGTCGGGTTTATTTATTGACCAATAGAGATTTAAAGAAAGGGACAATTATGTAAATATGCAAATATCAGCCTATGTCGTCAGCTGGACGATATATATCGGTCAAGAGTTGCCACCCTCTGTACTTAAAGATGGAGTGCTGTGATTTGTGTAGTTTTTCATGTGTTCATTCAGTATTTAAGTCTGACGTCATTTTGTAGTGCTACGTTACGTCCGGGTCCAAGTGTAGTGTTTATTAGCCTCGGTCCCAGGCTTACTTTTCTGCGAAAAGAAGAGCCTGGTCACAACGTAAGGCAGAGAAGCTATCGGGCGGATGTATCCTCCGGAACATCCGTCAGATGTATTTCCCCCGGATACGATATTTTCCCGACCAATCACAACACTTGTTTCATTCGCGGAGAATGTAAACTGATTTGTAAAGCATCAACGTAATTTCCTTGGGCGATACTTCCGCTAAAATCCCGCAACTTCCGCTGATAGTCTTTTCAGTGTAGGTCTTGCCCAGGGTGGTCCAAGTGGCACCAGCTCCCGTCCGCATCTCATTGTAAATAGAATATCTAAACGCGTGAATCTTTTTACAATGACGTTATTTTTCAGAAAGGAAGCCATTGAGGGTTAAAATGGGTCTTAATGCTTCCAACTCGAGTAGAATTATTAATGTTTTGTACAATTTGTCCATGACAAAAAAAATATATGATGTGGAGACAATAAAGACTATTATTATCATTATTATTGAAGGTGGTAACAGTCCATTTGCTCAGTAAAATATTTCGGGGGCATATTTAGAATGTTTGCAGGCTTGAGTATGTTGAATCTAGTTTGCATTAATGAGGATTTAGTTGACACAATGAAATAAAATGGCGATAGTATTCCGTGTGGGGCAGAAAGCCTGTCAGCCAGATTTGGGAGAGCAGCGCGGCTTTGTTGTTGCGAGGAAAGCGGTAAAATTAGACTTTCGTGGTTGTTTTCGTCTCAGATTTAGTTCGACGGAGCGTCACAGTATAACTCTATGGGGACACAAAAGCGACACAAAAGTAGGACCCGGAAGTATCTCAGGAGGCGGAGCTGATCGTCACAGCTAAAATACTGAATAAGACCCCTTGGTGTGGTCGGTTTGTGCAATGCAGAGCCATAGAGTATAGATAGTTACGCAAACTCTGTTCACTTCATGGGGCTTCAGTCCAATGGCAGCTCTCCTACATAGACTTCTATTGGTCACTTCATGGGGCTTCAGTCCAATGGCAGCTCTCCTACATAGACTCCTATTGGTCACTTCATGGGGCTTCAGTCCAATGGCAGCTCTCCTACATATATACACTTCTATTGAGAATGGGGACAGCAAATAGGGACAAATAAGTCCTGGACCGGAAGTAAGCAGAAATGCATTGGACTCAGGCAACAAACAGCCCAGCTTTAATGATCTTAAATCCCTTTATTTTAGATTGTTTTGTAGTAATAGTACAACATAAACATTACAGAGACGTTAGTTGTTACTGTACAATACTTTAAAACAATAACATTTAAATTGCTTTTATTTGTGCCGCCCTCGTTGAAAACAATGTATTTCCAACTCCAGCTTGTCTCAGTTCAGGCTGCATGAACAGCGCTCGAGTGCTCGGTTTCTGCCCCCTCAATGTCATAACTCTTCTATTAGACGTCTTTCCTTTGTATTTAGGGTTTCTTCCTGGAGGCTGAAACCTTGACAGTCAAACGTGCCAATGAAAAAAAAGTGATATAGTGACATCACAATATATCATGTTTTAGGGTGGGGAAAAAATCACTGCTCTCCATCTTAAACAAAAACTTATAGAAATATATGTGATAAAATACAATAAATTAATCGAGATGTGAAAACGGCAAAATAAACATGAACCTAAAGTGATTTAAACACCAAGGTAGGTAGATAGATAGATAGATAGATAGATAGATAGATAGATAGATAGATAGGTAGGTAGATAGATAGATAGATAGATAGGTAGGTAGATAGATAGATAGATAGATAGATAGATAGATAGATAGATAGAGTTTTTATTAAAGTGTCCTACATCATAAGATGCCCAGCCCGCACAGGCTTACAAGACACTCACAAAATTGTACATACATAATGATACATATACACAAAATACATAGATATATAGTTACTCATGGATACATCGTTCTCCAACGTAACTGCCACGCCTTCTCTATGAATTTTCCTAAAACAAAAACGTCATTACTGAACAACCAATTTAACATAAAACACTCAGACATCCAAAACAGATCTGGGTTCTTATCCTGAATTCTTTCAAATAAAGAGTTTCTTAAATCATGGTATAGTGGACAATAGAAAACAAAATGAAACTCATCCTCTACAACTCCCAGGTCACAACGAACACACAGTCGCTGCTCCTCAGGAATGCCAGAAATATGTAGAAATATGTTCATATTAATACAATAATACAAATCTTAGATCTGTACAACTCAAAGTAAAGTTTTAGTGATCTGATCTGAATGATTCACTGAAAAGAACAACAATGCTCATCACTACTAGTTGTGTGAGCTTGTAGATCTGCTATTCATCCGCGTGACACCAGTGTGTGCAACAAAGTATAACTCAAGCCTAATAAAGTTTTCATCTATGAAACATCTTCATCTCTCGCACTCGTCACATCACCAGTGTCTGCCTGGCTGGGAGCAGCTATGCTCATGGTGTCATGTCCTGAAGAGGGCGCTATTGGTCCAGGATATCTGTTCAGCCAATCTGAGACCTTGGCAGAAGCTGTGTCACCACTCACTGCAACACAAGACAACAAACACACACATTTACAATTAGAATAAAAACACAAACCCTCACATTTTGTTCTAAAAGGTGGTATGGCCGACTTACTGGTAGGCCTACTGTAGCCTAGGGGATATTTCTCATGTTAGCCTATTATTATAACAGGCTTAAAGAGACAACGAGAGAGCTTTACAACAGAAAGCCAACTATTAGAGGACTGACTATTAATTAGGGCATTTGAACACTGATGCCTGTCAGTCACAATGTGGGACAGGGTCTCAGTTTGAACACTGATGCCTGTCAGTCACAATGTGGGACAGGGTCTCAGTTTGAACACTGATGCCTGTCAGTCACAATGTGGGACAGGGTCTCAGTTTGAACACTGATGCCTGCCAGTCACAATGTGGGACAGGGTCTCAGTTTGAACACTGATACCTGCCAGTCTCACTGTGGGACAGGGTCTCAGTTTGAACACTGATGCCTGTCAGTCACACTGTGGGACAGGGTCTCAGTTTGAACACTGATGCCTGCCAGTCACAATGTGGGACAGGGTCTCAGTTTGAACACTGATACCTGCCAGTCACACTGTGGGACAGGGTCTCAGTTTGAACACTGATGCCTGTCAGTCACAATGTGGGACAGGGTCTCAATTTGAACACTGATGCCTGCTAGTCACAATGTGGGACAGGGTCTCAGTTTGAACACTGATGCCTGCTAGTCACAATGTGGGACAGGGTCTCAGTTTGAACACTGATGTCTGTCAGTCACAATGTGGGACAGGGTCTCAATTTGAACCCTGATGCCTGTCAGTCACAATGTGGGACAGGGTCTCAATTTGAACCCTGATGCCTGTCAGTGACAATGTGGGACAGGGTCTCAGTTTGTGGGACGCCTGAAAAGTCTTGGAAATGAGGGACTCCACGCAACGGCCGGGGGACATCTGGTCACCCTAAATGTTCATCTTAGAGCAGCCTACTAATCATTCTTTAATGAAAATGCATCCAATCTTGTTATTTTATTAAATGCACAAACACACATTTTAGTAAGTAATGTGTGTCCACATAAGAGGACAACAGTAAGACTCACTACTTGGTTCTTGTGGCTCCGTCATCACAAACGTCAACATCGTCTCGATCAGCTCCTCCTCTCTCTTCTTCCATTCTTCTGCTGTTAGAGTTTTAACTCCTGTCAGTCTCTCAAACAGAGTCTTCTGTCGTGTCTCCTTGTCACAATATCGACAGGAAAGAGAGGGAACATTGTAATTAGTGAAAAAGCACAAATATCATCCCGATATATCAGATAGCTGGTATATCAATCATCAGTACTTAAATCTTCCTATATAAAGACAACAATGGAAAAATATGATCAATTGCATTTTAATTTGTAACCAAAGCTCTTAGTTATCAACAAAGTGTTATGCTATGTTGATTAATGTAATACATAGACCACAATGGAAACACTTACATCAGTCTCTGCCTGGCTTGAAACGACACTCATGGTGTCAAATCCTGAAGAGCGAGTTCCTCCACTCACTGGAACACAAGACAACAGACAGCAACACATTTACACTGACAATATAAACACACTCACTGGAACACAAGACAACAGACAGCAACACATTTACACTGACAGTATAAACACACTCACTGGAACACAAGACAACAGACAGCAACCCATTTACATTGACAATATAAACACACTCACTGGAACACAAGACAACAGACAGCAACACATTTACACTGACAATATAAACACACTCACTGGAACACAAGACAACAGACAGCAACACATTTACACTGACAATATAAACACACTCACTGGAACACAAGACAACAGACAGCAACACATTTACAATGACAACATGAACCATGATGTAATTTTGACCGTGACCTCAACTTCCACGCAAAAGTTCACTACAAAAATTCAGTAATTTTATACTCATGCACACACACACACACACACACACACACACACACACACACACGCACGCACGCACACACGATTACATAACCAATCACTAAATTAATGCTCTAACTATAGTCTGGCTGTGCATGTGTTTTATAACTATTGAACCAATAAAAAGTATTAACAACAGCTGTGACTAAATAATTACTACCCATTGAAACACAGCCTCTTTTTATTTCCTGAAAAGTAACATTATTGGACATACAGTACAGGTTTCCATCTGACAGTGATGACATCATGATGTAAACAGGATATTGATACTCACTGCTTGGAGGACGCCACTGTATGCTGTTCCTTCTCCTGACAGCTGGCAGGGTTGATTCTTCTAGCCCCGTCACCACAGACTGAAAATACAATGAAACATAAAGTAAAGATAAAGAACTTAAATGTTTGTGATTAAAGTCAGACTAAAGTTTCATCTATGAAACATCTTCCTCTCTCACACTTACATCAGCATCAGTGAGGGTTGGAGCTCCACTGGCGGTGTCATATCCTGAAGAGCGAGTTCCTCCACTCACTGGAACACAAGACAACAGACAGCAACACATTTACACTGACAATATAAACACACTCACTGGAACACAAGACAACAGACAGCAACACATTTACACTGACAATATAAACACACTCACTGGAACACTAGACAACAGACAGCAACACATTTACACTGACAATATAAACACACTCACTGGAACACTAGACAACAGACAGCAACACATTTACACTGACAATATAAACACACTCACTGGAACACAAGACAACAGACAGCAACACATTTACACTGACAATATAAACACACTCACTGGAACACAAGACAACAGACAGCAACACATTTACACTGACAATATAAACACACTCACTGGAACACAAGACAACAGACAGCAACACATTTACACTGACAATATAAACACACTCACTGGAACACAAGACAACAGACAGCAACACATTTACAATGACAACATGAACCATGATGTAATTTTGACCGTGACCTCAACTTCCACGCAAAAGTTCACTACAAAAGTTCAGTAATTTTATACTCATGCACACACACACACACACACACACACACACACACATGCACGCACGCACGCACGCACGCACGATTACATAACCAATCACTAAATTAATGCTCTAACTATAGTCTGGCTGTGCATGTGTTTTATAACTATTGAACCAATACAAAGTATTAACAACAGCTGTGACTAAATAATGACTACCCATTGAAACACAGCCTCTTTTTATTTCCTGAAAAGTAACATTATTGGACATACAGTACAGGTTTCCATCTGACAGTGATGACATCATGATGTAAACAGGATATTGATACTCACTGCTTGGAGGATCCCAAATCATGCTTCTCCTTCTCCTGACAGCTGGCAGGGTTGATTCTTCTAGCCCCGTCACCACAGACTGAAAATACAATGAAACATAAAGTAACGAAATGAGAACTTAAATGTTTGTGAATAATGTCAGACTAAAGTTTCATCTATGAAACATCTTCCTCTCTCACACTTACATCAGCATCAGTGAAGGTTGGAGCTCCACTGGCGGTGTCATATCCTGAAGAGCGAGTTCCTCCACTCACTGGAACACAAGACAACAGACAGCAACACATTTACACTGACAATATAAACACACTCACTGGAACACAAGACAACAGACAGCAACACATTTACACTGACAATATAAACACACTCACTGGAACACAAGACAACAGACAGAAACACATTTACACTGACAATATAAACACACTCACTGGAACACAAGACAACAGACAGCAACACATTTACACTGACAATATAAACACACTCACTGGAACACAAGACAACAGACAGCAACACATTTACACTGACAATATAAACACACTCACTGGAACACAAGACAACAGACAGCAACACATTTACACTGACAATATAAACACACTCACTGGAACACAAGACAACAGACAGCAACACATTTACACTGACAATATAAACACACTCACTGGAACACAAGACAACAGACAGCAACACATTTACACTGACAATATAAACACACTCACTGGAACACAAGACAACAGACAGCAACACATTTACACTGACAATATAAACATGCCTGCATGTGAAAACCCTGCAGCCCCCCCCCCCCCCCCCCCCCCATCTCTGCAGACTCTGTTCCTCTTGACCTCTTACACCAAAAAGGTCATCAGAGCATTTGTGCACACACACACACACACACACACACACACACACACACACACACACACACACACACACACACACACACACACACACACACACACACTCACTATCTGGAGGAAAGTCCATGCTTTGTGCATCCTCTTGGTCCATGCTGTTCCTTCTCCTGACAGCTGGCAGGGTTGGTTCTTCTGGCTCCGTCGTCACAGACCTCCTCATCCTCTCTATCATCTCCTGCTCTCTCTTCTTCCATTGTTCTTCTGTTCTTCCTCTCAGTCTTTTAATGAGTGTCATCTGTCCAAAGTGTCCTCTGTCCCTCATCACCATGTCTTCTATTTTCTCCATCAGCTCTGTGACTTCTGAAATGTCCCAGTTCCCACCATGCTGAACATGATACCTGTAGCCACATTTCTCCAGGATCCTCCTCAGAGGTTCTCCTTCAGCCTCGATGTACTCCTCAACACGTCTCCCTCCCAGCCAGTATCCCCACGTGAACAGAACCAGAGCGCGTCTCCAGACTCTGTCCCCCAACAGCTCCATGTGTTCCTCCACTGATCTCCTGTCAGCTTCACAGAAACTGGACCTGACAGGAACAGTCACCAGGACAGCGTGGGGTCCAGGAGAACACAGAGTCGCACCGTGTAGAAGGACGTCTTTGGTCTTCTGTGATGGAGGTGTAGTCGACCAGTCTGGACAGTTCACCACACTCACTTTTCTTCCAGCAACTCGTCTCTGTTGTCTGACACATTCTGTCAGTTTAGTCTGGGTTTTAAACTCCTGGAATATGAAGTTTACTGTATGTTAGTCATAATAATAATCAAAACATTCACTCTATTCTGTCCTCACTGGAGTTGCTCTTAAATCTTACCAGATATTAACTCACTGAATGTATATATTCTCATTTACTTTGTCTAAAGCCCAACACACACCGTCTGTGATGCGGGTGCGCAGCGACGCGGCACAGTATTGCCGCGCGTCACAGCAACACCCACAGGACGTGGCGCGCTACCGCGCGGCTGGCCAGCCACGCCCACGGATTCCCGGATGGAGGCCGCGCGGCAACGCCTGGGAAATAGAACAGCGGCGTATCGGAGCGTCAGGCGAGGCGAGGCGTGAACGTGCGCCAGCGCGCGTCTGACGCCGCCGGTGTGGGATAGGTTCAATGAAAATAACGGAGGCGCCCCCCCCCCCGAAGCAAAGATATGAGTTGAAAACGTTCGCTCTGAAAGAATATATATTCAAAGATTTGCGCCGCATTTGTGCAATTAAAAAAAGAAATAGCAGATCTACAAGCTCATAGCGCGGCACTCAGTGCCGCGCTATGAGCTTGTAGATCTGCTATTTTTCAACAGCTAAAGCATAACATAATGCTTGAAACACCAAAAGGGGTTCCCGCCCACAATGGGTTAAGATGCTGATTCTACAAATGCCTTCTAAATTAGTAGTTGTTACATTTTCAAGATAAATAAAAACTATAAATAGCAGAAGTGACGTAGGATGAGCTGTACATCTGCTATTTATGAATAGCCGCACAAATCTAAAATGACACATTACTGTGTATATTGATCAGTGACACTTCACTGATCACATGATCAATAGACATTCATGACAGCAGATATACAGTATATATATATATATATATATATATATATATATAGTATAATATTATATTATATACTGTTACATTATCTTCAGAAAACATATTTGATCTCTTTACTGTTTATTAACTTAGAGTGAAGTCATTCATTATAATTATAACATCACATGTTACTCACCTTGAATGGAGTTGGTTTAAACACATTATCCTGCAGTATGAGATCTCCAGCTCTGCTTCTCTGATCCTGTTCTCCACCAACCAGCATCACCTTCACCTCTGGTAGACTCTGATGTTCTCCTGACACACGCACACGCACACACACGCACACGCACACACACACACACACACACACACACACACACACACACACACACACACACACACACACACACACATTAGTGAGATTAAACTGCAAAAATGATTGCACTAAACTGACCACAGAACAATACATAATGTATCATTTGAAGTTATACTGACTAGTATCATGTGATCAATTATGTAAATGAGTTGAAATGCATTAATTAAAGCACCAATATAATAATATAATGTTCATTAGATCAGTTCAATGGAGGAACAAGTACTGTTATTTAACCCATTAAAACCAGGAAAGGATCCATCCATGCACACACACACACACACACACACACACACACACACACACACACACACACACACACACACACACACACACACACACACACACACACACACACACACACACACAGATGAACATCACCTTCAAACAGAGCTTTCAGAGCAGTTCTTTGTCTCTGTATCTTGGTCATCAATGTGTGGACATGTTCCTCTCTGATCTTCTTCCTCTCTGACGTCGTCTCTGAAACATCTCCACCATCTTCATAGTGTCCACCTCTGTTTCCTGCCACCATCTCCTCCATCTTCTGCAGCAGCTCTGTGACCTGAGTGTCATCTGTCTTCTGGTTGTTGAAGACATGGTACCTGTTCCCACATGTGTCAAGAAGCCAGCGGAGGTCTTCTCCTTCAGCCTCGATGTGCTGCTCGATGCTTCTGTCTCCCAGACAGTCTCCATTGGTGAACAGGACTATAGCATGACTCCACGCGCTCTGTGACAGAAGGGTCATGTGTTCCTCTACTGCTACTCTGTGTGCTTTGGTGAATGCATAATGAAGAGGAACGGCCAGAAGGACAGCATGTGGTCCAGGAGGACAGAGAGACACACTGTCCTGGATCTCCAGTTTGTCCATCTCTGAGGTGTCCTGTAGTGGACGGTTGTAGTACCAGCCTGGTGACTTCACCACTGTCACATGTCTCCCTGCTACGCTACCCTGTCTCACCTCACACTGTGCTGACCTTTGACCTGCCTGACTAACTTTGAAACCCCTTCCTCCCAGAATGGTGTTTCCTGCTGAACTCTTCCCTGATTTCCCGCTTCCCAGCAGCAGAATCCTGAGGTCCGTCAGTCCTGTCAGAGAAAACATTGTTTACTTTCACTTTGACAGCTTCTTATTTAAAAACTGGAGACATATAATTATTTCATCATTCATCGCAGTACAAATGGCAAACAATAGCAGATCTACAAGCTCACAATTAACACAATATGTTTTGAGCTTGTAGATCTGCTTGGAAATGTTCGCCTACAGTGTAATGACATGCCCATATTAGGAATGATGATTGATTAAGAACCAGGATACAATGTCCAGGAAATTATATGTTGTTACTAATATGATAATATCTAATTCATAATATCTAATTAGGTTTGTTCAGTGTACAGTTCAGAATGTCCACCAGGAGACATCATAGAATAATACTAATGTACGTACATTACTACTTAGACTACTGTGTGTGTGTGTGTGTGTGTGTGTGTGTGTGTGTGTGTGTGTGTGTGTGTGTGTGTGTGTGTGTGTGTGTGTGTGTGTGTGTACCAGTATCTTTTGGAAGTCCAGTGGTTCGTTTCAGAGAGTCTGTCCTCCTTTGTTCTGCTCTTCTGCTGATAGTTCTCTCCTTCTCCTTCAGTTCCTCTGAGACGTGTTCTTCTGTCTCATAGTGACCACCACTACTCTTCACCATCTGATCTATCTTCTCCATCAGCTGTGTGACCTGACTACCATCTCCTCTGTCACTGATGTTAAGAACATGGAAGCGACCTTCACATTTCTCAGTGAGATATCTTAATTGACGATTAGATCTAATGAGACCAGGTCTCATGTTGGTTTTATCAGCTACAGTGAACACCATAATAGCGCGTTTCCACACTCGGTCACTGAGGAGAAGACTCACATGCTCCTCTGCTGACAGATCTGTTCCTACATATGGGACGTCCAATGGCATCACTAGGACGAAGGCATGTGGTCCTGGAGGACACAGACTCACACTATGTTGGATTTCTAACTGGGTCAGTTTTGGGGTCAGATCTAGGGGTACATGAGACACCCATCCTGGAGTGTCGACCACACTGACCTGTCTCCCTGACACTAACTCTTGTCTCATGACACTCTTAGTTGTGTTTGTTTTAAAACCATCTCTGCCCAGGATGAGGTTTCCTACTGAACTCTTTGCACTGGGTCTTCCCCCGATCAGAACAATGCTCAGTTCTGACGGCTCGCTGTTCTTCCCTGGTTGGAGAAATAAACATAATATTGATAAAAATCACAGATGTGACTAAACCAGTATCAGTTTGTTGGTTTCATCTGATTTAGACCTGAGGCCGATTCTACAAATGCCTTCTAAATCAGTAGTTCTCAAACGTTTTCAAGTCAAGGACACCCAGAATGATGTGTATTTGCTGCAGATCCCCCCCCCCTGCTCCATCGGAAAATATCTTTCCAGGGACCCCCAGAAGAGAGGATTTGTGTTAAAATATTCCACATTTTTATTATTCCACATTTTTCAAACACTCAACACTGAGGCGTGGCACAAAGTGTCGTGCTGTGAGCTTGTAGATCTGCTATGCTATAGATCTGCTATGCTATAGATCTGCTATGCTATAGATCTGCTATGCTATAGATCTGCTATCCTATAGATCTGCTATGCTATACTATAGATCTGCTATCCTATAGATCTGCTATGCTATACTATAGATCTGCTATACTATAGATCTGCTATGCTATAGATCTGCTATGCTATACTATAGATCTGCTATGCTATAGATCTGCTATGCTGTAGATATGCTATCCTATAGATCTGCTATGCTATAGATCTGCTATGCTATAGATCTGCTATGCTATAGATCTGCTATACTAGAACCTCTGTTCTAAATCCTAAGAGTTTTCTGATAAAACTACATTGCTATCCAGTATATAGGCCTATATATACGTTTAGCTGAACTGTAAAACCACACAGATCCTTTCCCAGTTCTAAAGGGTTGATAGAACTCACCAGTGATGGAAGCTGAGGTTCCACTGGCCATCCTGTCTACAGCTGTTGGTTGAACTGTAAAACATTAACATACAGTAAGTTACAATAATCTGCTGTTATTATAGGTTTGTTGTCATTACTGTTATATTGTTATATCACACATTGGACAATATAATGAATATAATATATTTAGACCAGCGGTTTTCAAAGAGGGACCTGCACCAAATGGACCCTCAGGTCCATTTGGTTCCAGTTCATGGTAGATTTCAGAACCACTGCTAGAGATGAACAGACTCTAAATGTGTCTCCATCACAACATCTCTCTCACATGTAATAGTTCTCTGACCGACACCATGTCAACATTAGTGTGTCCACACTAGACCTACTGATTCATTATTTAGAGCCTGGATTCACACATTAATTTTGACTGAACTAACCACAGAGCTCTGTGTGCGTGCGTGCGTGCGTGTGCATGTGTGCGTGCGTGTGTGTGCTTGGCTGCGTGCACATAAACATTACTAATAATATAACTGTTACAGTGATAATCACATTCCTCACTGTCTGTCATTTACCACACACACACACACACACACACACACACACACACACCAGCAGGTGAAAGCAGATGTTAACAAGCCTTTCTTGTTGTTCTAACCTCGTATCCACATTCATTACAAAAAAAAGTGGTGAAAATAGCAGATCCACAAGCTCAATACACGTAGTATCGCAATGCATTGTGAGCTTGTAGATCTGCTATTTTCCGCTATTTTCCAGGGACACATGGCGGCCCAGTGATGATACTACGATGTGATTGGACACTAGACTGGCCCAGTGATGTTACTACGACCTGATTGGACACATGACGGCCCAGTGATGTTACTATGATGTGATTGGACACTAGACTGGCCCAGTGATGTTACTATGATGTGATTGGACACTAGACTGGCCCAGTGATGTTACTACGACCTGATTGGACACTAGACTGGCCCAGTGATGATACTACGATGTGATTGGACACTAGACTGGCCCAGTGATGTTACTACGATGTGATTGGACACTAAACTGGCCAAGTGATGATACTACGATGTGATTCGACACTAGACTGGCCTAGTGATGTTACTACGATGTGATTGGACACTAGACTGGCCCAGTGATGTTACTATGATGTGATTGGACACTAGACTGGCCCAGTGATGTTACTACGACCTGATTGGACACGAGACTGGCCCAGTGATGATACTACGATGTGATTGGACACTAGACTGGCCCAGTGATGTTACTACGATGTGATTGGACACTAAACTGGCCCAGTGATGTTACTACGATGTGATTCAACACTAGACTGGCCCAGTGATGATACTACGATGTGATTGGACACTAGACTGGCCTAGTGATGTTACTACGATGTGATTGGACACTAAACTGGCCCAGTGATGTTACTACGATGTGATTGGACACTAGACTGGCCCAGTGATGTTACTACGATGTGATTGGACACTAAACTGGCCCAGTGATGGTTACTACGATGTGATTGGACACTAGACTGGCCCAGTGATGTTACTACGATGTGATTGGACACTAGACTGGCCCAGTGATGGTTACTACGATGTGATTGGACACTAGACTGGCCCAGTGATGTTACTACGATGTGATTGGACACTAGACTGGCCCAGTGATGTTACTATGATGTGACACTAGACTGGCCCAGTGATGTTACTACGATGTGATTGGACACTAGACTGGCCCAGTGATGTTACTACGATGTGATTGGACACTAGACTGGCCCAGTGATGGTTACTACGATGTGATTGGACACTAGACTGGCCCAGTGATGTTACTACGATGTGATTGGACACTAGACTGGCCCAGTGATGTTACTACGATGTGATTGGACACTAGACTGGCCCAGTGATGGTTACTACGATGTGATTGGACACTAGACTGGCCCAGTGATGGTTACTACGATGTGATTGGACACTAGACTGGCCCAGTGATGTTACTACGATGTGATTGGACACTAGACTGGCCCAGTGATGTTACTACGATGTGATTGGACACTAGACTGGCCCAGTGATGTTACTATGATGTGATTGGACACTAAACTGGCCCAGTGATGGTTACTACGATGTGACACTAGACTGGCCCAGTGATGTTACTACGATGTGATTGGACACTAGACTGGCCCAGTGATGTTACTACGATGTGATTGGACACTAGACTGGCCCAGTGATGGTTACTACGATGTGATTGGACACTAGACTGGCCCAGTGATGGTTACTACGATGTGATTGGACACTAGACTGGCCCAGTGATGTTACTACGATGTGATTGGACACTAGACTGGCCCAGTGATGTTACTACGATGTGATTGGACACTAGACTGGCCCAGTGATGTTACTATGATGTGATTGGACACTAAACTGGCCCAGTGATGGTTACTACGATGTGATTGGACACTAGACTGGCCCAGTGATGGTTACTACGATGTGATTGGACACTAGACTGCAGGTCAAAACGTCAACAGCAACTTCTACTTCGTTAAAGGGCCACTTCACCTCTTTTGCAACCAGAACTTATTTTAATGATGTTTAGGACACAATAAACACTGTCCTGGGTGGAAAATGCAGTCTCACTTCCTTCCTGGACTCAAATTGTGCTGCTGTTATCTACTACAAATACTATTATTATTGACTGATTGCAGTTTCTTTCAGCGGTGGAATGGCCCTATAGGCCTGACGTCGGAATAAAAAAAAAGTCTTCTGAAAGAATATATATATATTCAAAGATTTGTGCCGGATTTTCACGATTTTTCTAAAATAGCAGACCTACAAGCTCGTAGCGCGCCACTCGGTGGCGCGCTACGAGCTTGTAGATCTGCTATTTTTAAATAGCTAAAGTATAACATAATGCTTAGTAAAAACACCAAAAGGGGTTCCCGTCCAGAATGGGTTAAGGATTACATTATAAAAAGCATGCAGCCAGAAGACAGAGTCCAGTAAATAAAATAATAAACATGTCAAACCAAGTCAGATCAGGATAAAGTCCAACAGGTATAAAGTGACAGGTGAATAAAAGCAGATTAAACATCAACAGAACCTCTCTGGACTGAAGGGAGTTCTACTCAATAAAGTCCATCTGGGACTCTGACAGGATTCTGAATCCACTACAAGCATTAGTTTAGATCTGGGACTCTGACAGGATTCTGAATCCACTACAAGCATTAGTTTAGATCTGGGACTCTGACAGGATTCTGAATCCACTACAAGCATTAGTTTAGATCTGGGACTCTGACGGGATTCTGAATCCACTACAAGCATTAGTTTAGATCTGGGACTCTGACAGGATTCTGAATCCACTACAAGCATTAGTTTAGATCTGGGACTCTGACAGGATTCTGAATCCACTACAAGCATTAGTTTAGATCTGGGACTCTGACAGGATTCTGAATCCACTACAAGCATTAGTTTAGATCTGGGACTCTGACGGGATTCTGAATCCACTACAAGCATTAGTTTAGATCTGGGACTCTGACAGCCAGGATTCTGAATCCACTACAAGCATTAGTTTAGATCTGGGACTCTGACAGGATTCTGAATCCACTACAAGCATTAGTTTAGATCTGGGACTCTGACAGGATTCTGAATCCACTACAAGCATTAGTTTAGATCTGGGACTCTGACAGGATTCTGAATCCACTACAAGCATTAGTTTAGATCTGGGACTCTGACAGGATTCTGAATCCACTACAAGCATTAGTTAAACACTCCTAAAACAGCCATATTAGCTGTCATCACAAATGTGATGAGGACATCACATTTGGGCAAGTGGCTGAATTCAGCCCAAGGAGTGTTTTTCGTGCAAAACTAATGGTTGGAATGCATTCAGAATCATGAACCCCCCCTAGTTTGACACGTCACATGCTACTGAAAGCAGAATGACATTTAGAAATGTTTTTGTTATAGGTTTTTAATGATACTCCAGCTTTCAGCCACTGTTTTTGATTGATATAATATTTATTAACAGTTTGCAGAATTACAGTACATTTCAAGCACAACTCAATACAAAGACTGTTAACTGTGAGTGGACGACCCAATAAAGCATTACACTTGTTTACAAGAGGGTCCACCTTGTTCAATTCATCAAAACATTTAGAGACGTACAAATAGACACTTCTATATAGCCAAGCAAAGTTTCCCAAGGTCGCCGGCCTCGGGCGCCCTAGCTAAATCATTAGAGCAGCCCTTGGGCGACAAAATGTGGAGCTTTTAGACAAATTAGTGCAAAATCACCCTTTTCTCTATAAGCTCCTCCACTATGAGGACATTCAGAGCAACATTGATTGAGATACAGGTTTAAATCACCAAGCAACACTCTCTCAATGATGACAGAGGTTAAACTTAAAAGGTCACTAGAATCAGACAAATAGGAGCTGCTAAAACCATGAGGATACAATAAAACTAGAAAAAGTGCCCTTCTGGGCACAGGTCTCCACCAGGAGGATAGGAGTGTGTGTGTGATGTTTGGCAAAATGTTTAGGAGCAATATAAATGTGTGTGTGTGTGACGTGGCTTGGCCTGTTGTAGCGCCACCATGAGGCTGATTTGAAAACTGTCAAGTGACAGCCCATACATCCAAACAGAAAAGTCCTATCTGATTGACAACCCATACATCACAACAGAAAAGTCCTATCTGATTGACAGCCCATACATCACAACAGAAAAGTCCTATCTGATTGACAGCCCATACATCACAACAGAAAAGTCCTATCTGATTGACAGCCCATACATCCAAAGTTCCAAACAGAAAAGTCCTATCTGATTGACAGCCCATACATCCAAACAGAAAAGGCCTATCTGATTGACAGCCCATACATCCAAACAGAAAAGTCCTATCTGATTGACAGCCCATACATCACAACAGAAAAGTCCTATCTGATTGACAGCCCATACATCCAAACAGAAAAGTCCTATCTGATTGACAGCCCATACATCACAACAGAAAAGTCCTATCTGATTGACAGCCCATACATCCAAACAGAAAAGTCCTATCTGATTGACAGCCCATACATCACAACAGAAAAGTCCTATCTGATTGACAGCCCATACATCCAAAATGAAAAGTCCTATCTGATTGACAGCCCATACATCACAACAGAAAAGTCCTATCTGATTGACAGCCCATACATCCAAACAGAAAAGTCCTATCTGATTGACAGCCCATACATCCAAACAGAAAAGTCCTATCTGATTGACAGCCCATACATCCAAACAGAAAAGTCCTATCTGATTGACAGCCCATACATCCAAACAGAAAAGTCCTATCTGATTGACAGCCCATACATCCGCACAGAAAAGTCCTATCTGATTGACAGCCCATACATCCACACAGAAAAGTCCTATCTGATTGACAGCCCATACATCCAAACAGAAAAGTCCTATCTGATTGACAGCCCATACATCCACACAGAAAAGTCCTATCTGATTGACAGCCCATACATCCAAACAGAAAAGTCCTATCTGATTGACAGCCCATACATCCACACAGAAAAGTCCTATCTGATTGACAGCCCATACATCCACACAGAAAAGTCCTATCTGATTGACAGCCCATACATCCACACAGAAAAGTCCTATCTGATTGACAGCCCATACATCCACACAGAAAAGTCCTATCTGATTGACAGCCCATACATCCAAACAGAAAAGTCCTATCTGATTGACAGCCCATACATCCAAACAGAAAAGTCCTATCTGATTGACAGCCCATACATCCAAACAGAAAAGTCCTATCTGATTGACAGCCCATACATCCAAACAGAAAAGTCCTATCTGATTGACAGCCCATACATCACAACAGAAAAGTCCTATCTGATTGACAGCCCATACATCACAACAGAAAAGTCCTATCTGATTGACAGCCCATACATCCAAACAGAAAAGTCCTATCTGATTGACAGCCCATACATCCAAACAGAAAAGGCCTATCTGATTGACAGCCCATACATCACAACAGAAAAGTCCTATCTGATTGACAGCCCATACATCCAAACAGAAAAGGCCTATCTGATTGACAGCCCATACATCCAAACAGAAAAGGCCTATCTGATTGACAGCCCATACATCCAAACAGAAAAGTCCTATCTGATTGACAGCCCATACATCCAAACAGAAAAGTCCTATCTGATTGACAGCCCATACATCCAAACAGAAAAGTCCTATCTGATTGACAGCCCATACATCCAAACAGAAAAGTCCTATCTGATTGACAGCCCATACATCCAAACAGAAAAGGCCTATCTGATTGACAGCCCATACATCCAAACAGAAAACTCCTATCTGATTGACAGCCCATACATCACAACAGAAAAGTCCTATCTGATTGACAGCCCATACATCCAAACAGAAAAGTCCTATCTGATTGACAGCCCATACATCCACACAGAAAAGTCCTATCTGATTGACAGCCCATACATCCAAACAGAAAACTCCTATCTGATTGACAGCCCATACATCCAAACAGAAAAGTCCTATCTGATTGACAGCCCATACATCCAAACAGAAAAGTCCTATCTGATTGACAGCCCATACATCCAAACAGAAAAGGCCTATCTGATTGACAGCCCATACATCCAAACAGAAAAGTCCTATCTGATTGACAGCCCATACATCCAAACAGAAAAGTCCTATCTGATTGACAGCCCATACATCCAAACAGAAAAGTCCTATCTGATTGACAGCCCATACATCCAAACAGAAAAGTCCTATCTGATTGACAGCCCATACATCCAAACAGAAAAGTCCTATCTGATTGACAGCCCATACATCCAAACAGAAAAGGCCTATCTGATTGACAGCCCATACATCCAAACAGAAAACTCCTATCTGATTGACAGCCCATACATCACAACAGAAAAGTCCTATCTGATTGACAGCCCATACATCCAAACAGAAAAGTCCTATCTGATTGACAGCCCATACATCACAACAGAAAAGTCTGATTGCATTAAAGGACGTTAACCTCACGTCGCCACTCCCTTTATGCATGTTCACCCTGATATTAATTTAAATACCCTGATATTAATTTAAAACAGCTACACTGATATTAATTTAAAACAGCTACACTGATATTAATTTAAAACAGCTACACTGATATTAATTTAAAACAGCTACACTGATATTAATTTAAAACAGCTACACTGATATTAATTTAAAACAGCTACACTGATATTAATTTAAAACAGCTACACTGATATTAATTTAAAACAGCTACACTGATATTAATTTAAAACAGCTACACTGATATTAATTTAAAACAGCTACACTGATATTAATTTAAAACAGCTACACTGATATTAATTTAAAACAGCTACACTGATATTAATTTAAAACAGCTACACTGATATTAATTTAAAACAGCTACACTGATATTAATTTAAAACAGCTACACTGATATTAATTTAAAACAGCTACACTGATATTAATTTAAAACAGCTACACTGAGCTACATCACTGGCTTCAGGCCTGAAAAAGCATCTGTCAGAAAACGACTAACTACTAAATGGAGATATAATTATAATTAAGGTATTAAATCCCAAACCATTTTAACACATGTCTCTTGGCCTGCTGTCTAACATACAGTCCTCTGATCAGATACTGTACACTGTATAATGCTTCCTAATCCACCACAGAGCGACGGCCGCCTGACTGACTCACTGGCAGTTTTTTGATTGTAATATGTATTAACAGTTTACAGAATTACAGTACATTTCAAGCACAACTCAATACAAAGACTGTTAACTGTGAGGGGACGACCCAATAAAGCATTACACTTGTTTACAAGAGGGTTCACCTTGTTCAATTCATCATAACATTTAGAGACGTATATACACTTCTATAGCCAAAGAACAGAACAGGAATTCATCATAAAGATTTTACGGGGGCCAGTTTAGAATTGCAGCCGTCCGTAGGTGCCCTTTGAGAGCGGTTTTGAAGGAGTCAAGGGATTTGCATGTCTTAATGACTGTTGGTAGGGCGTTCCACATTTTGGTGGCATAGGAGCTAAATTAATGTATTCCCTTGTTTGTGCCGAAGTGGAGCTGCTTCAGCCGCTGTCACTCATAATGCTTACAAAACAACCTCAGAAATAATACAGGAATATGAATGCATGCTTTCTTAACGACCTCAGACAATAAGAATTTAATTTAATAATTTAATAATATTGCTAGTCATAACTTTCCCTCCTCCCCCCACGGCTGCCGTGGCCGCTGCTGGAAAATGCACTCGCTCTCCCTCAAAAACATAAAATAAAAATAAAATAATCCTAGCTGTCGTTTGCTACAGTATTGAAAACAAACAGTATTGTAAATTAAAAAGAAGACAATACTGCATTTGTGTAAGAGAAATAATAATACAAACGTTTTTTCGGTCATTTGTCTAGAAAATGATTTTAGTGAAAAATCGTTTGGTGAAGCTAATATCGTTCACTGTAGGCCAGTGGTTCCCAAAGTGGGGTCCGGGGACTCCCAGGGGTCCTTGAGGGAGTTCCAGGGGGTCCCCAGCTAAATGATAGTTTGGAACCAAATGGACCCTCGAGGGTCTGTATTCTCTGTAACTCTGAGAGTGTACAAATGGAACCAAATGGACCCGTTAGGGTCCATTTGGTCCATTAGTCCATTAGTCCATTAGTTCCATTTGTACTCTCAGAGTTAAATAAACATTGATTTTACAATATAAATTGGGGGTCCCAGAGATGCCATTAAATGAGCATTTAATGGCATAAAACGTATTCATGTCAAACGGGGGTCCTTGAAATTAAACGGGTTGAGAATCACTGGCTTGAGCCGTAGAAATGTTCCTCGTATGCATGGGGGTCCCTATAGCTGCTGTATGGTTTCAAACGGGGGTCCGCGGGGTAATACATGTCAATGTGGGGGTCCTTGATATGAAACGGGGGTCCGCGGGGTAATACATGTCAATGTGGGGGTCCTTGATATGAAACGGGGGTCCGCGGGGTAATACATGTCAATGTGGGGGTCCTTGATATGAAACGGGGGTCCGCGGGGTAATACATGTCAATGTGGGGGTCCTTGATATGAAACGGGGGTCCGCGGGGTAATACATGTCAATGTGGGGGTCCTTGATATGAAACCGTTTGGGAACAGCTGCTGTAGGCTAGCCGCTCTTTTTACAGCGTGGCACACGAGGAGCTTCTGTCCAGAACTCTGTCTGTCTGTCACAATATAGAACCAGAACCAGAACCAGAACTCTGTCTGTCTGTCACAATATAGAACCAGAACCAGAACTCTGTCTGTCCGTCACAATATAGAACCAGAACTCTGTCTGTCTGTCACAATATAGAACCAGAACCAGAACTATGTCTGTCTGTCACAATATAGCAGTGGTTTTCAACCCTTTTCACATCAAGGTCCATTAGTTATTTGGCATTTGAGCCACGGAACCACCGTTTGATGACATTTAGCCTCTCAGACCCATCTGAGCCACGGAACCACCGTTTGATGACATTTAGCCTCTCAGACCCATCTGAGCCACGGAACCACCGTTTGATGACATTTAGCCTCTCAGACCCATCTGAGCCACGGAACCACCATTTGATGACATTTAGCCTCTCAGACCCATCTGAGCCACGGAACCACCGTTTGATGACATTTAGCCTCTCAGACCCATTTGAGCCACGGAACCACCCTTTGATGACATTTAGCCTCTCAGACCCATCTGAGCCACGGAACCACCGTTTGATGACATTTAGCCTCTCAGACCCATTTGAGCCACGGAACCACCGTTTGATGACATTTAGCCTCTCAGACCCATCTGAGCCACGGAACCACCGTTTGATGACATTTAGCCTCTCAGACCCATTTGAGCCACGGAACACCATTTGATGACATTTAGCCTCTCAGACCCATTTGAGCCACGGAACCACCATTTGATGACATTTAGCCTCTCAGACCCATTTGAGCCACGGAACCACCGTTTGATGACATTTAGCCTCTCAGACCCATTTGAGCCACGGAACCACCGTTTGATGACATTTAGCCTCTCAGACCCATCTGAGCCACGGAACCACCATCTGATGACATTTAGCCTCTCAGACCCATCTGAGCCACGGAACCACCATCTGATGACATTTAGCCTCTCAGACCCATTTGAGCCACGGAACCACCGTTTGATGACATTTAGCCTCTCAGACCCATCTGAGCCACGGAACCACCATCTGATGACATTTAGCCTCTCAGACCCATTTGAGCCACGGAACCACCGTTTGATGACATTTAGCCTCTCAGACCCATTTGAGCCACGGACCACCATTTGATGACATTTAGCCTCTCAGACCCAAAACTTAGAAAATGTTGTTTTGTCCACAATTCCATGCTGTATTGATGTTGGTACCATTAGGAGAGATAACAGGCTGTATTGATGTTGGTACCATTAGGAGAGATAACAGGCTGTATTGATGTTGGTACCATTAGGAGAGATAACAGGCTGTATTGATGTTGGTACCATTACCAAAATAACAAAATAACAATTCTTCTACATTATCTAAATGTGACTTCTTGTAAATTAACTAATGCAGATGTTTAACAATGATTTAACTCTTGAGAGTGTACAATGAAACCAAATGGACCACTGGTTGAAAACCACTATAGCATTAGCAGCAGACAGCACAGTGGCCACAACACAATACAGATAGTCCAGGGGCTGAGTCACATGCTGGTACCACCTATGGTGACCGTAACATTTGTGTATTCCTGCATGTCTCTAGTTTATTATTTTGGTATGGTAACTATTCCATTCAGTAGCTTAATGCCAGTTATCACCACTTATATGTGACTATACCATTAACAACCTATAGGCTATAAGGCAACATTGTCCACATTTCATTATGCTCTAAGTAGCATGTGCCATGTCAAACTATGGGGGTTTTCATCATTCTGAATCCATTCCAAGCATTAGTTTTGCACAAAAAACACTCCTTGGCATACATTCGACCATATTAGCCACTTGCCCAAATGTGCCCAAATGCTTCGTTCCGCCTCTCATCAAGCTCAGCCAATCATCGGAAGAAGGCTGTCCACCTGAGCACTATTTAAGAACTGCTATCAGCTGTGTGAGTTGGCAGTGTGTTAGAAAATGTCCATGGAGATGGTGGATGTGTGTGGTAGTTTGCTATCACCATGTTGTTGACCTACACACCCTTCTGGACTTTAATGATCGGTTTTGTTTGGTAAATGTTGAACTTTCTAGAAGGCTGTTAAAGTTTCAGGGCAGCCTATGGTTGGTTGACTGATTGTCTGATTACTGCTAAGCACTTTGACTTGATGTGATTTGTTTGTAGAGCTACTGGCGCCAGCTTTTTGTAACAGTTTATTTTGATATATATATATATATATATATATATATATATAGGTTGTTAGATCACTTGTAGATTTCACTTGTCATTTTTATTTCATGTTAGGTAAGGTGGGGTGTACTTAAAGTTAGGTTAAGAGTGTTGTTTATTGAATTACGCCATGCAGGGCTTATTTTCTGTGTCTGTTTAAGTTTAAAGTCATGTCTTGAAATATATACATTTATAAATACCATATATTGCAGTAAATTATGGTTGTCTAAAGAGTGTTGGCTTTTAAATGTAAATTGCACATGAACTCTTTAAAAATAACCTTATCAAAGGGCAGAAAATAAACAACGGTTCACTTTTCAGTCGCAATCCTTTATTCCCCCGAGACCTACAAGGATTGTAACAAATACACAGAACACAATGTTACCTGTACCCTTGGTATTCCCTAGGATCTAACACAATGTTACCTGTACCCTTGGTATTCCCTAGGATCTAACACAATGTTACCTGTACCCTTGGTATTCCCTCTAGGATCTAACACAATGTTACCTGTACCCTTGGTATTCCCTAGGATCTAACACAATGTTACCTGTACCCTTGGTATTCCCTAGGATCTAACACAATGTTACCTGTACCCTTGGTATTCCCTAGGATCTAACACAATGTTACCTGTACCCTTGGTATTCCCTCTAGGATCTAACACAATGTTACCTGTACCCTTGGTATTCCCTCTAGGATCTAACACAATGTTACCTGTACCCTTGGTATTCCCTAGGATCTAACACAATGTTACCTGTACCCTTGGTATTCCCTAGGATCTAACACAATGTTACCTGTACCCTTGGTATTCCTTCTAGGATCTAACACAATGTTACCTGTACCCTTGGTATTCCTCTAGGATCTAACACAATGTTACCTGTACCCTTGGTATTCCCTCTAGGATCTAACACAATGTTACCTGTACCCTTGGTATTCCCTAGGATCTAACACAATGTTACCTGTACCCTTGGTATTCCCTAGGATCTAACACAATGTTACCTGTACCCTTGGTATTCCCTAGGATCTAACACAATGTTCCCTGTACCCTTGGTATTTCCTTGTACAGGATCTTGTTGCTAAACATGTACTGTACACTGTTGCTGCTTCACACGTTGACATTTAGACTCTTAAGGTTTCAGTTGTTCCACAACCTGTGATCATCTCTCATCCTCCATGTCTGTCTGTCTGTCTGTCTGTCTGTCTGTCTGTCGCTCCACCTCCATCACTGTCTGTCTGTCTGTCTGTCTGCAGCTCCACCTCCACCTCCTCCATCACTGTCTGTCTGTCTGTCTGCAGCTCCACCTCCACCTCCTCCATCACTGTCTGTCTGTCTGTCTGCAGCTCCACCTTCACCTCCTCCTACAAGAACCCCATGGTGAGTCCAGTGTTCTTTTTTAGATATTCTTTTTGGTTTTGGTTTAATAAAGTTTCTAGCATCGTGAGTCGTGACTACGAGCTGTGCGACCTCTGTTCTTAAGTCAAAGATATTTTTTTGGCCTTTATTGATATGGTACACTAGTAATTAGACAGGAAAGGGGGAGACAGATACGATACGATACAACATCATTGTCAGCTTGCACTGACATTTGTTTTGCGTCCATGACGTCACCGTTCAAGATACAGACAAGACAGACACAATACATTACAAAAAGATACATTACAGGACACACATCACAGAAACAGATATAGGAACAAGAACACCTCTGGTTTACCCATTTTGGTTTAAAAGCAGTATACAAAACTACAAAAGAGTTCTTTAGCCTGTTTATCTTATATTTAGGTACTCTAACCCGCCTCATGGAGGGCAACAGTTGATATTCATCATTTAAAACATTTAAGGGCTCAGAGGAGATACTAGACAGGCGTCAAAGGCCGACGGGCTCGGGACTCGAACCCACGACACGCCGTCAGGCTGGGTTACCGTCCGAGGTGCCTGTACCGCTCAGCCGCGGCCCAGGCCGTGAGTCCAGTGTTCTGCTGGACCTTATACTGTATCACTTTATTTAGGGCAGTGCATATTAATGGACACAATAGTGGACCATAGTGGACCAATAGTGGACCATAGTGGACCAATAGTGGACCACAATGGAAACAAGCAAAGGCTTTTTTGTGTCTAAGTCCATTTGGCGTTTTTTAAAATGTCATTTTCTGTCATTTTCTTAAACTGCCAATAAAGTATTCTATCTACATTAATGTTAATTTAATGTGAATATGACGGATTTGGCAAGGAAGCTATAGTTTTCATCTGCAGTCCCACAATACATAAAAACTAAAACAATATAATACATTACATTGGGAAACAAGTATACAGGAACAATGTATGTAGGTGCATACGGTTTAGCAGCGTTTTTATAGGGCAATATATTTGCAAACAAAGTAACTTGCTTTCAAATAAGTCAGGACTGTCAAAGTGCGTGGTGGACCCTCTTGTAAACAAGTGTAATGCTTTATTGGGTCGTCCACTCACAGTTAACAGTCTTTGTATTGAGTTGTGCTTGAAATGTACTGTAATTCTGCAAACTGTTAATACATATTTCAATCAATTAATCAATGGTCAGGTAGGACATCTACTGGACGACAAGAGGTACTGCATAAATCTCAAAGGAAAACTATCATTCCCAGACATGTCCTCTCCATTATAGTTACAGAGTGACCAAACGTGTCCCTTTGCGTGGGACTGACCCTCAGGCATTCCACAAACTGAGACCCTGTCCCACATTGTGACTGACAGGCATCAGTGTTCAAATTGAGACCCTGTCCCACATTGTGACTGACAGGCATCAGTGTTCAAACTGAGACCCTGTCCCACATGGTGACTGACAGGCATCAGTGTTCAAACTGAGACCCACATTGTGACTGGCAGGCATCAGTGTTCAAACTGAGACCCTGTCCCACATTGTGACTGGCAGCCATCAGTGTTCAAACTGAGACCCTGTCCCACATTGTGACTGACAGCCATCAGTGTTCAAACTGAGACCCTGTCCCACATTGTGACTGACAGGCATCAGTGTTCAAACTGAGACCCTGTCCCACATTGTGACTGGCAGCCATCAGTGTTCAAACTGAGACCCTGTCCCACATTGTGACTGACAGGCATCAGTGTTCAAACTGAGACCCTGTCCCACATTGTGACTGACAGGCATCAGTGTTCAAACTGAGACCCTGTCCCACATTGTGACTGACAGGCATCAGTGTTCAAACTGAGACCCTGTCCCACATTGTGACTGACAGGCATCAGTGTTCAAACTGAGACCCTGTCCCACATTGTGACTGACACAATGATTTCATCTGATCTAACGTATTAAGACCTGAGGCTGATTCTACACATGAGTTCTAAATCAGTAGATCTCAAACGTTTTCAAGTCAAGGACACCCAGAATGATGTGTATTTGGCTGCGGCGGACCCCCTACCCCCCCCCCCCCCCTGCTCCATCGGAAAATATGTTTCCAGGGACCCCCAGAAGAGAGGATTTGAGTTAAAATATACAACATTTTAATATTAATGCATTTTTTCAAGACTGAGGATTGTTCTAATAAACCTCGCAGCGTGGCACAATGTGACATGCTGTGAGCATGTAGATCTGCTATGCTATAGATCTGCTATGCTATAGATCTGCTATCCTATAGATCTGCTATGCTATAGATCTGCTATGCTATAGATCTGCTATCCTATAGATCTGCTATGCTATAGATCTGCTATCCTATAGATCTGCTATGCTATAGATCTGCTATGCTAGAACCTCTGTTCTAAATCCTAAGAGTTTTCTGATAAAACTACATTGCTATCCAGTATATATAGGCCTATATATACGTTTAGCTGAACTGTAAAACCACACAGATCCTTTCCCAGTTCTAAAGGGTTGATAGAACTCACCAGTGATGGAAGCTGAGGTTCCACTGGCCATCCTGTCTACAGCTGTTGGTTGAACTGTAAAACATTAACATACAGTAAGTTACAATAATCTGCTGTTATTATAGGTTTGTTGTCATTACTGTTATATTGTTATATCACACATTGGACAATATAATGAATATAATATATTTAGACCAGCGGTTTTCAAAGAGGGTTCAAATGGACCCTCACAGGTCTGTAACTCTGAGAGTACATATGGAACCAAATGGACCCTCACAGGTCTGTAACTCTGAGAGTACATATGGAACCAAATGGACCCTCACAGGTCTGTAACTCTGAGAGTACATATGGAACCAAATGGACCCTCACAGGTCTGTAACTCTGAGAGTACATATGGAACCAAATGGACCCTCACAGGTCTGTAACTCTGAGAGTACATATGGAACCAAATGGACCCTCACAGGTCTGTAACTCTGAGAGTACATATGGAACCAAATGGACCCTTACAGGTCTGTAACTCTGAGAGTACATATGGAACCAAATGGACCCTCACAGGTCTGTAACTCTGAGAGTACATATGGAACCAAATGGACCCTCACAGGTCTGTAACTCTGAGAGTACATATGGAACCAAATGGACCCTCACAGGTCTGTAACTCTGAGAGTACATATGGAACCAAATGGACCCTCACAGGTCTGTAACTCTGAGAGTACATATGGAACCAAATGGACCCTCACAGGTCTGTAACTCTGAGAGTACATATGGAACCAAATGGACCCTCACAGGTCTGTAACTCTGAGAGTACATATGGAACCTCACAGGTCTGTAACTCTGAGAGTACATATGGAACCAAATGGACCCTCACAGGTCTGTAACTCTGAGAGTACATATGGAACCAAATGGACCCTCACAGGTCTGTAACTCTGAGAGTACATGGAACCAAATGGACCCTTACAGGTCTGTAACTCTGAGAGTACATATGGAACCAAATGGACCCTCACAGGTCTGTAACTCTGAGAGTACATATGGAACCAAATGGACCCTCACAGGTCTGTAACTCTGAGAGTACATATGGAACCAAATGGACCCTCACAGGTCTGTAACTCTGAGAGTACATATGGAACCAAATGGACCCTAACAGGTCTGTAACTCTGAGAGTACATATGGAACCAAATGGACCCTCACAGGTCTGTAACTCTGAGAGTGTACATATGGAACCAAATGGACCCTCACAGGTCTGTAACTCTGAGAGTACATATGGAACCAAATGGACCCTCACAGGTCTGTAACTCTGAGAGTACATATGGAACCAAATGGACCCTCACAGGTCTGTAACTCTGAGAGTACATATGGAACCAAATGGACCCTCACAGGTCTGTAACTCTGAGAGTACATATGGAACCAAATGGACCCTAACAGGTCTGTAACTCTGAGAGTACATATGGAACCAAATGGGCCCTAACAGGTCTGTAACTCTGAGAGTACATATGGAACCAAATGGGCCCTAACAGGTCTGTAACTCTGAGAGTACATATGGAACCAAATGGACCCTAACAGGTCTGTAACTCTGTAATAATAATAATAATAATCACCACAGCAGTGTAATTATTTAACTAAATATGCAGCTTAGTAAGACTGTAGGTATAGACCGTGTTCACGCACGCACGCATGCACGCACGCACGCACGCACGCTACATTCTACATTCTTCTCTAATGATGTTGTTCCATGTGTACATGGTTGTATGTGGGTAGGAAACCTGTTTGACAACCTCTCTGTCCCTCCTGTCCCCGTCGTGCTCAAACCAGGAAACATTTATTATTATTACTACTATTATTATTATCAACTATATCTACTGCAGGTTCCCAAACATTCTAACCCTTTGACCCAAAAGAGAGAATGTTTTCTCTCCGAGACCCAAACTAGAGAAATCACTTCACGCTGTGTTGTGAGCTTGTAGATCGACTGTGTTGTGAGCTTGTAGATCGACGGTGTTGTGAGCTTGTAGATCGACTGTGTTGTGAGCTTGTAGATCGACTGTGTTGTGAGCTTGTAGATCGACTGTGTTGTGAGCTTGTAGATCGACGGTGTTGTGAGCTTGTAGATCGACTGTGTTGTGAGCTTGTAGATCGACTGTGTTGTGAGCTTGTAGATCGACGGTGTTGTGAGCTTGTAGATCGACTGTGTTGTGAGCTTGTAGATCGACTGTGTTGTGAGCTTGTAGATCGACTGTGTTGTGAGCTTGTAGATAGACTGTGTTGTGAGCTTGTAGATCGACGGTGTTGTGAGCTTGTAGATCGACTGTGTTGTGAGCTTGTAGATCGACTGTGTTGTGAGCTTGTATAGATCGACTGTGTTGTGAGCTTGTATAGATCGACTGTGTTGTGAGCTTGTAGATCGACGGTGTTGTGAGCTTGTAGATCGACTGTGTTGTGAGCTTGTATAGATCGACTGTGTTGTGAGCTTGTAGATCGACTGTGTTGTGAGCTTGTAGATCGACGGTGTTGTGAGCTTGTACCTTGTAGATCGACGGTGTTGTGAGCTTGTAGATCGACGGTGTTGTGAGCTTGTAGATCGACTGTGTTGTGAGCTTGTAGATCGACTGTGTTGTGAGGTTGTAGATCGACGGTGTTGTGAGCTTGTAGATCGACTGTGTTGTGAGCTTGTAGATCGACGGTGTTGTGAGCTTGTAGATCGACTGCGTTTGTGTGAGACACCATCTACTCGCTGAAGATAACATGTGAGCATTCCTCCATAGCTAAACCCAATTTAAAACTTCCTTTAACTTGAACTACATTGAATGTAGGCTGTAGACCATTATGGAAGAACATTTGCGCACACACACGCACGCACGCACGCACGCACGCACGCACGCACGCACGCACGCACGCACGCACGCACAAAGTCATTATGAAAAACCTTCTCAAAACAATGAGCATTTTACCTTATTGGTTGTGTGACAGAAAGGTGCTGAGTGGATTCCAGCTGCGTGAGGCGGTGCTTCTGGAATGTGTTGTATTCTAAAAGCATAAAGAGAATGATAGCAGTCAATAATGGAAACACGACAGTATAAAAACATGCTCTACTTTGACACATAATATGATATTACCTATAATTACGACACCCTCCTCTCTCTACTGTCTGCTGGCTAGTGTTTCTGACATTTACAAATGTAAGACCACGCCTTTCTGGTCCACGCCTTCATCACCTCATGAATAGATCACTGCAACGCCCTCTTCTCCGGTTTACCATCAACAGCAACAAATGCTCTTAGATTAGTCCAAAATGCAGCAGCTAGAGTATGAATGAATGAATGAAAAACTTTATTCCGAACATTTTAAAAAATTAGACAAAAGTCAGAGAATTAAAATAAGTTCAATATAGAACAAATAAAATAATATTCCAAAAAAAAACAACAACAAAAAAAACCAAGCCTCACTGGCTGCAAGTATAATTATTATTATTTATTTATTTTACTTTTATATGTTCGGAAAGGAGTAGGGAGAAGTTAAAAAACTTATATAACCCTAACCCTTAATAACTTAATTTCATCGTCATCGCTTGACGTCATTACATAAATACCAACATGGTATAAACTAAATAAAATAATTCACAACAGAGAAATTAATTGCATAATTAACTAATGTAATAGTGTAAGTCATATATATTTATAAACATGTATATGCTCTATAATGTATTCAATTCTATATAACATATTATCAATACAAAATACTCTATATATTCCATATAATACATACATTCGGCACATCATATATATATTCCTATATACATGATACAAGTACAATTATCTAAATGATATGTCTGTGTCATTGTAACTCTTCATCTCTATACCTCATAATAATGCATTCTTTATATCTTTTTTGGTTCACACTTGAGCATTGCTTGAGTTCCACATGCATACTGTTCCATAGTTTTACTCCACATATTGAAATACAAAATGATTTTAGTGTTGTCCGAGCCACTCTGGTTTTTAGATTTAGTTCCCCCCTTAAATTATAGCCCCCCTCTCTATCAGAGAACATCACCTGAATATTTCCAGGGAGTTGATTATTCCTTGCTTTGTACATTATGGGCAGTTTTATATTCTATTATATCCATGAATTTTAAAAGATATGAGTTTAAAAATAATATATTAGTGTGATCTCTATATCCAGCATTATGTATAATTCTTATAGCTCGTTTTTGAAGTATAGTTATTGCATTAAGTGAAGTTTTATAAGTATTCCCCCAAACCTCTGTACAGTAGTTTAGGTACGGCAAAACCAGGGAACAGTATAGCATACGTAGTGACTTATAGTTCAAAAGGTGCTTTGCTTTATTTAAAACTGAAAGACTTCTAGATAATTTATTATATATTTAATATGAGACTTCCAGTTAATTCTATCATAAATTATTACACCAAGAAATTTGTTCTCAGAAACTCTCTCAATTTCAACACCATCTATCTGTATATTTACTTGATTATCTATTTTGTAATTACTGAATATCATTAGTTTTGTTTTAGCCAGATTTAGTGACAATTTATTCTTATCAAACCACCTTTTTAACTTGCATAATTCTGAAGTGACCAGGTCCAATAGCTTCCGGAACAAATTTTTTTTGTCATCTGCGAAAACTACCATTTTCAATATATTAGACACATCACACATATCATTTATATACATAATAAACAGTTTAGGACCCATTACCGACCCCTGGGGGACTCCACAAGCAATGCCCAAGCATGAAGAGACAGACTCACCCAACTTAACAAATTGTTTCCTGTCACTTAAATAGCTTCGCACCCAATTTAATACTCTTCCTCTAATCCCATATCTTTCCAATTTATTAATTAATATGTCATGATTAATAGTATCAAATGCTTTTTTAAGATCTATAAATACTCCAGCTACATACTTATATTCATCTATGGAATTAGTGATCTCCTCAATCGAGTCCATCAATGCCATTGCTGTTGATCTGTTTGCTCTAAATCCGTATTGACTGTCACTGAGTAGACTGTGTTTTTCAATGAATGTATCTAATCTATTGTTGAACAGTTTTTCTAAAAGTTTGGAGAATTGTGGAAGTAACGATACAGGTCTGTAATGTGAAGTTGTGTCTGTCTCCAGAACAGTAACGATACAGGTCTGTAACTGGGGGGTCTGTAACGATACAGGTCTGTAATCTGTGAAGTTGTGTCTGTCTCCAGAACAGTAACGATACAGGTCTGTAATCTGTGAAGTTGTGTCTGTCTCCAGAACAGTAACGATACAGGTCTGTAACTGGGGGGTCTGTAACGATACAAGTCTGTAATCTGTGAAGTTGTGTCTGTCTCCAGAACAGTAACGATACAGGTCTGTAATCTGTGAAGTTGTGTCTGTCTCCAGAACAGTAACGATACAGGTCTGTAATCTGTGAAGTAACGATACAGGTCTGTAATCTGTGAAGTTGTGTCTGTCTCCAGAACAGTAACGATACAGGTCTGTAACGGGGGGGTCTGTAACGATACAGGTCTGTAATCTGTGAAGTTGTGTCTGTCTCCAGAACAGTAACGATACAGGTCTGTAACGGGGGGGTCTGTAACGATACAGGTCTGTAATTTGTGAAGTTGTGTCTGTCTCCAGATTTAAACAGTGGTATGACTTTAGCTATTTTCATGCCATTTGGAAATTTACCAGTTTGAAAAGATAAATTGCAGATGTATGTTAATGGTTTAGAAATCCCTCCAATTATCTTCTTTACTAGTTTCATATCTATATCATTACAGTCAGTACTCACAATGGAAAAAGGAAAATTGACCACATCACGTCAACAATCATAGCACTACACTGGCTGAATACAGGATCACACCATAGCACTACACTGGCTGAATACAGGACCACACCATAGCACTACACTGGCTGTATACAGGACCACACCATAGCACTACACTGGCTGAATACAGGACCACACCATAGCACTACACTGGCTGAATACAGGATCACACCATAGCACTACACTGGCTGAATACAGGACCACACCACACCATAGCACTACACTGGCTGAATACAGGACCACACCACACCATAGCACTACACTGGCTGTATACAGGACAACACCATAGCACTTCACTGGCTGTATACAGGACCACACCACACCATAGCACTACACTGGCTGTATACAGGACCACACCATAGCACTACACTGGCTGAATACAGGACCACACCATAGCACTACACTGGCTGTATACAGGACCACACCATAGCACTACACTGGCTGAATACAGGACCACACCATAGCACTACACTGGCTGTATACAGGACCACACCATAGCACTACACTGGCTGTATACAGGACCACACCATAGCACTACACTGGCTGTATACAGGACCACACCATAGCACTACACTGGCTGTATACAGGACCACACCATAGCACTACACTGGCTGAATACAGGACCACACCATAGCACTACACTGGCTGAATACAGGACCACACCATAGCACTACACTGGCTGAATACAGGACCACACCATAGCACTACACTGGCTGTATACAGGACCACACCATAGCACTACACTGGCTGAATACAGGACCACACCATAGCACTACACTGGCTGAATACAGGACCACACCATAGCACTACACTGGCTGTATACAGGACCACACCATAGCACTACACTGGCTGAATACAGGACCACACCATAGCACTACACTGGCTGAATACAGGACCACACCATAGCACTACACTGGCTGTATACAGGACCACACCATAGCACTACACTGGCTGTATACAGGACCACACCATAGCACTACACTGGCTGAATACAGGACCACACCATAGCACTACACTGGCTGTATACAGGACCACACCATAGCACTACACTGGCTGTATACAGGACCACACCACACCATAGCACTACACTGGCTGAATACAGGACCACACCATAGCACTACACTGGCTGTATACAGGACCACACCATAGCACTACACTGGCTGTATACAGGACCACACCATAGCACTACACTGGCTGAATACAGGACCACACCATAGCACTACACTGGCTGAATACAGGACCACACCATAGCACTACACTGGCTGTATACAGGACCACACCATAGCACTACACTGGCTGTATACAGGACCACACCATAGCACTACACTGGCTGAATACAGGACCACACCATAGCACTACACTGGCTGAATACAGGACCACACCATAGCACTACACTGGCTGTATACAGGACCACACCATAGCACTACACTGGCTGAATACAGGACCACACCATAGCACTTCACTGGCTGTATACAGGACCACACCACACCATAGCACTACACTGGCTGTATACAGGACCACACCATAGCACTACACTGGCTGTACACAGGACCACACCATAGCACTACACTGGCTGTATACAGGACCACACCATAGCACTACACTGGCTGTATACAGGACCACACCATAGCACTACACTGGCTGTATACAGGACCACACCATAGCACTACACTGGCTGTATACAGGACCACACCATAGCACTACACTGGCTGTATACAGGACCACACCATAGCACTACACTGGCTGAATACAGGACCACACCATAGCACTACACTGGCTGTATACAGGACCACACCATAGCACTACACTGGCTGTATACAGGACCACACCATAACACTACACTGGCTGTATACAGGACCACACCATAGCACTACACTGGCTGTATACAGGACCACACCATAACACTACACTGGCTGTATACAGGACCACACCACACCATAGCACTACACTGGCTGCCCATACAGGCCAGAGCCGACTTCAAAATACTCCTCCTGACCTATAAAACCTTAAATGGAGTCGCGTCGTCTTACATGTCCAGTCTAGTTAAACTATACATCCCTCCAAGACCACTATACGCTCTCAGGATGCCGGAAACCTCAGTCACATATAGGGCATTCACTAAAAAATCGATTTATCGATTTCATTAACACAAGTCGATTCAGTTTAGGAGGAGTTTTCCCCATATCATATGTTTTGCTCTGTGTGCGTGCGTACATAATTCAAACTGTAGCATTGATTATTGTCACGGACAGAAGTCAATCCTTGGTTTCTGTTGTGTTTGAACAATAATAGCAATTCAAAACAGAACCTCCAGTCGCTGTCATAAGAACGGGAGGTGCGCTCATGAACACGGCAGCAGAGCCTATTTGTGCACGGCTGCACGCGCACCTGCAGCCCATCAAGTATAATTTATGCTTCGTCCCGCGATGGTGTCGCGCACGCAGACCTCTACGCTCACAACAGTCGCATCTGCGATGCGAGCTTGTATATCAGCTGTTCTCTGTGCGCAACACTGTTGGGAATTGATTACATGAAACAGTCACCCGTGCGCGCCCAGTCCCAATGTTTGTAAACAAATAATTGGTCTATTAGTTTGCATTGCATTCAGAAGTTCAGAACGCGCCCTTAATTAAAAACCAACTGCAGCTGTGTATGTGGCTCTCAGCGCGCGGTGTACTGGCTGAATTTGAAGTTTGAACTGCGCTGCGTCAGAGAAGTAACAGATAGAAGCGCGCAAACTTTATCCCCAAACGATATCCCCCTCACCTCCATGCTGGAAATAAAACGTCTGGCTTTCCGAGGCTACATCCGTGCTGACGCAATGACTCCTGTTTCTGGTTTAGCTTTACGCGCGGGGCACATCATATGAACCTCTCCGTCTCCGGTCAGTGCGGTCCGGGTTGTTGTTTATTTGCATGGCTCAGAAAATAAGTAACAAACTAACATGAGAACGTTATCGAGTTGGAGGGGAAGGAGGAGGAGAAGGTTCACGTGGAAGGTAATGCAGATTGTATTCTGATGATGTGCCAAACTGCTGCTGGCTGCTGTGATGATAATATATAGACCTATGTCTTCTATATTGTGTTCTGAAGGTCGGGCTGACTGCCACTAGTGTTAATGTTATATTTTGTATTGTGTACTTCTCGGGCCGCTGTGCTGCGCTGTGCTGCTGCGCTGCTGCTGGCGCTGTGTGCCAATGATGCCCCCTCTCCTGTTGTGTTCTCTTTTCTGGTCTGTGTACCAGTGTGCGACGCACACACTGTTTAACATACACTGTGCCATATTGGAGAGGCCACTGTGTGCGCAGTGCTTTGTTTGACAGGCTCCGTATTGCGCGCACCTCCGCCCGCCCCTGTTGAGCGCGCGCACCTCCACCCTCATACAAAACGATAAATCGACTCAACTTCGACTTTACTGTCTGACAAGTCGACTTGGAAAAATCTCAAGTCGTTAATGCCCACAACACACAATAAAAGAACGGTTGGGGCAGAGCTTTCACACATGGTGTCCCCTGTCTGTGCACTACGGTTCTGTGCACTACGGCTCTGTGCACTACGGCTCTATGCACTACGGTTCTGTGCACTACGGTTCTGTGCACTACGGCTCTGTGCACTACGGCTCTGTGCACTACTACCTATAGTTGTATTCTTGATGATCTATTTCAAGTGAAAGTGGAACGATAGCGTATATATACAGTACAGCTCAACAATATAAACTGACAGAAACTCTGTGTGTCTGTTTGCTCTACACTTCTTCTGCTATTGTAACCAGAGGCTATTGGTACATACTAGACGGACCACAGACTTATTAAAATATACAATCTTTATTGGAAAATGCAATAGATAATATTGCACTATATCACTTTTTTCATTGTAGTCCTGGGATGTAGTACCACCCATGGTGTATGGCCGGGATGGGAAATGTAGTTCAACAGGCCCATCCCCATGTTTTACAGATTTAAAGGCCCACCTCTATGTTCTTTGGATCACTGGGTCCATCATCCGGATGAGTTACAGCTCTACTGAATCATTCCTAGTGCTACAAATCTATCAATCATATACCGTATGTCCTGGGTTCCTTCACACACCAGGTGGCGTTTGGAGCCTCTCGGCTCTTCTTCACACACCAGGTGGCGTTTGGAGCCTCTCGGCTCTTTTTCACACACCAGGTGGCGTTTGGAGCCTCTCGGCTCTTCCTCAGACTGAACCCTGCAAAGGAAAGGAAGCCAAGAAACCTGTTGAAGTTAGCTGCCATACTACTATTTGGCCAGGAGATGGGGCCGTTGCCCAGTGCCAGCCGTATTTGGAATAGATGGCCAAATAGCTAGCGGATGTTGACATCGGCTTGAACCGGAAGTGAAAGTCGGCCAGGTCACATGTCTTATCTGGGCCTTTCTATACTAGCGATCCATTTTATTATCATAATTAAGTCAATCTAAGGTGTAATCAAGCGCCGAATATCGCATTTTTTTTTAGCCATAATGCATATAGATACGGCTTGTGCGATTTTTGGCAGTTTTTACGTGAAAATCGCTCGGCGCTAGCTAAAAATGCTGCAACATGCTATTGCTAACGTGATGCTAATCAAACGGGGATTAGCGCTGATTAAACAAAACTCGCCATTACGGCTCTGGAATGCGGGACAAAGTAAGGGTAATTCATTCAACATTCTGGGATGTTATCAGATGACTGAATGGGTTTGGGATGTTATCAGATGACTCGTTAAACTGAATGGTTTCAGGATGTTATCAGATGACTCGTTAAACTGAATGGTTTCAGGATGTTATCAGATGACTCGTTAAACTGAATGGTTTCAGGATGTTATCAGATGACTCGTTAAACTGAATGGTTTCAGGATGTTATCAGATGACTCGTTAAACTGAATGGTTTCAGGATGTTATCAGATGACTCGTTAAACTGAATGGTTTCAGGATGTTATCAGATAACTCGTTAAACTGAATGGTTTCAGGATGTTATCAGATGACTCGTTAAACTGAATGGTTTCAGGATGTTATCAGATGACTCGTTAAACTGAATGGTTTCAGGATGTTATCAGATGACTCGTTAAACTGAATGGTTTCAGGATGTTATCAGATGACTCGTTAAACTGAATGGTTTCAGGATGTTATCAGATGACTCGTTAAACTGAATGGTTTCAGGCTGTTATCAGATGACTCGTTAAACTGAATGGTTTCAGAATGTTATCAGATGACTCGTTAAACTGAATGGTTTCAGGATGTTATCAGATGACTCGTTAAACTGAATGGTTTCAGGCTGTTATCAGATGACTCGTTAAACTGAATGGTTTCAGGATGTTATCAGATGACTCGTTAAACTGAATGGTTTCAGGATGTTATCAGATGACTCGTTAAACTGAATGGTTTCAGGATGTTATCAGATGACTCGTTAAACTGAATGGTTTCAGGATGTTATCAGATGACTCGTTAAACTGAATGGTTTCAGGATGTTATCAGATGACTCGTTAAACTGAATGGTTTCAGGATGTTATCAGATGACTCGTTAAACTGAATGGTTTCAGGATGTTATCAGATGACTCGTTAAACTGAATGGTTTCAGGATGTTATCAGATGACTCGTTAAACTGAATGGTTTCAGGATGTTATCAGATGACTCGTTAAACTGAATGGTTTCAGGATGTTATCAGATGACTCGTTAAACTGAATGGTTTCAGGATGTTATCAGATGACTCGTTAAACTGAATGGTTTCAGGATGTTATCAGATGACTCGTTAAACTGAATGGTTTCAGGATGTTATCAGATGACTCGTTAAACTGAATGGTTTCAGGATGTTATCAGATGACTCGTTAAACTGAATGGTTTCAGGATGTTATCAGATGACTCGTTAAACTGAATGGTTTCAGGATGTTATCAGATGACTCGTTAAACTGAATGGTTTCAGGATGTTATCAGATGACTCGTTAAACTGAATGGTTTCAGGATGTTATCAGATGACTCGTTAAACTGAATGGTTTCAGGATGTTATCAGATGACTCGTTAAACTGAATGGTTTCAGGATGTTATCAGATGACTCGTTAAACTCCGTCATCAGCCCTTTATCAACACCATGCCATGGAGCCAGTATGGACATTTACTACATATTGACGTTTGTTGTCCGGCGTTGCGTTGGTCGTGTTGTCCTACTACTCATCATCATCATTTTTCGACCGCGGTCGAGATCATGGATTTCACGATGCCACGCCAGACTTCCCGGTCCTTCATTTCCATCCCCAGTTCCTGCTTTACTGATGCACGTGTCCCTAGCGATAGGGACAGTTTTTCTACTCCAGAGAAGAAGAAGGGAAGATATAACCTCATTGTCAGCTCTGTAGCAGTGGCCGGCAAACTGTGTTCTTCTGGATCGGACTAGTGTAGAAACACGGGGAAGGTTGCTGTATATTAGATCAGTCGATGGGTGTCTCTTAGAGACTGACACGGGAGTGGATTTTCACTCCTGTCCTGTCCCACTCCCACAGAAAAAATCCTGTCCTGTCCCAATCCTGGGCCAGAGTTTAAAAAAAAATCCTGTCCTGTCCCACTCCTGTAGAATGACTCCTGATCCCATCCCGCTCCCACTCGAAATTACTCCCGCTCCCATCCCGCTCCTGTTTTTTTTTTTTTTTTTTTTTATGTTAGTCATTAGGAAAGGCAATTGATTGATCGATCCATCTATCCATCTATCTATCTATAGGCCTATCTATCTATCACTTCTGGCTTCTCAAGACAGATAGCCTACCAATAAAATTAAAATAAATAAAGTGGGCAATGTTGGATTTAACTTTGACTACCAAATACAGTTCTGACACTTCATTTAAGTCCTATACGGTTTTTCCCTGAACAGAACTTAAAGCTTAACAGTTAACAAGTGCTTTGTCAATTAAGATAAAAAAAAACCTGTCAATTTAACTCTATATGATTAATTATTCAGTGTACAAGTCTATGTGTATGGCAGTGGTCCCCAGGGGTCCTTGAGAGAGTTCCAGGGGGTCCCCAGCTAATTAATAGTTTGGAACCAAATGGACCATTATGGGTCTGTAACAAATTATGTTATGGGAGTGTACAAATGGAACCAAATGTTGTTCCATTTGTACACTCAGAGTTAAATTAACATTGATTTTACAATATAAATTGGGGGTCCCAGCGATAAAAATGCCATTCAATGGGGGTCCATAGACTAATGCATGTCAAACTGGGGGTCCTTGAAAATAAAATGGTTGAGAATCACAGCTAGAACCGTAATACAAATCTTCTCTTATGCCCCTGGCATCTTTTCAAATGGGGGTCTGCGGGCTAATAAATGTCAATTTAGGGGTCCTTGACATGAAAATGTTTGGGAACCACTGGTGTATGCGACTCGGTTGGGAGAAAGAAAGGAGACGATGTATTGTAGAACATTCGCTCAGAATAGAACAGCTGTTCAGAGAGCTGTAACAGCGTTAGCATGTAGCTAACATAGCATCACAATTGAAAGTTGCAACGTTGCCACTGCCAGGGGAAACAAATGCATCAGGATGATCTGGCTATAAATAATCGATTAAATCACGGCACCGGCGCGATGCAGAATCATACACGGCCGCATTACGATGTCTTCATATAAAACTTTATAAGACGTCCAGCCCGACTGGTTTGCAATTGGAGGAGGTGTTTGACTGTTTGTGTTGTGGAAGCACTAGCACTGCTGGATTATGGGTAATGTAGTTGGCTCACAGAAAGATGACTACATCGATGTCAATCCCGCTCCTGCACGCTCCTGTTGATTTTCATTCCCGTCCCGTCACGATCACGGGATTAATACAAATATTAATCCCATCCCGCGGGAATCCCGCGGGAATCCCGTGACCCGCGGGAGTCCCGACAAAATGTCAGTCTGTCTGTCTCTTCCAAGACAGATTTTGTGCTCTCATTAGAAGGCGGGAGTGTAAGTGCCCGTCAAGTGTCCATCAGTGGCGTGCACAGACATTTAGAGGGGCAGGTGCTCAAGTGAAAAAAGGGCACCTTGTGCAGCGCGTGGAAACGGCCGGTTGCCTTAATAGTGTGAGTTTTATAGATTGTGGGGCTAAATAATATATTAGAAGCTTTTTATCAAGAATTGATCAATGTCACCATGGAATAAGAAAGGGCACATTGCGCTCTAGCACCCCCTAGTGTCTATCTGTGCACGCCACTGGTGTCCATGTCTCGGAACCATAGAGTAGAATACTAACCCTATAGAGCGTCGCAGTCCCCCCCCCCCCCCCCCCCCCCCCCCCCGAGGGACCCGGAAAAGTATTCCCCGTTCATTTTCCTCTTAGACTTTTCAAAAAGTATTAATTTATTTAAAGACGTTTACGCTGCGGACAAAGCCAACTCGAGTTGTGACAAATCATGACAATAAACACAACCTCAGTCTTAACCGGGCCACGTGAGTAAACATAAAGTGAAGTTCTCGTATTATCGCAGTGTCGCCAGCATGTTTCTGCCTCGGGGAGCAGTATAGTTTCACTTCGGTAGGCAGTATGTAGGAAATGTCCATATTGCTCCATTGCGTGTTCTTGATAAGAACATATTGGTCATTATGGGTTGATGACATTCGACGCGGGTGGTTTTGGGAGTGTGGGGGGGGGGGGGGGGGGACGACGACGTGTAATATTAGGAGAGACAGAAGATGATTGGACGTTTCTCTGAAGGCACTTTAATTATCACACGTCGCGTCGAGACGGACAAATAATAATCGTCCATGAACCAATCAACGACGAAGAGGATGTATTCAGCCAATAGGAACGACGCAGTGTCGCCGTAGAGCGCTACTGAACCGACTACTGTATGTTGCACACACACACACACACACACACACACACACACAGATGCTATTATGTATGTGCTGCCTCTGTTATGCTGCTGCTTGGGTCATGTGGGAACAGCTGCTCCATTTATATTTATATTAGCTGAAGATTCTATTTACTACTGCTGAAGGCTGGGCGACACACAGCGAACATTACCCCTGGAACAACATATTTTCAGACGGGGCGTCGGCGGCCAAATGCAGATCATTCAAATTTAAATTTCGTCCTCGGGTCTAAATGTGTTAACACATACATTTATATATGGTCGCAAGTTACCACAGTAGAGAGAGGGGAGGGGGGAGGGGGGTGGCCATGTTTGCTGTTGTGACATCATCGAGTGACGGCGCTGATGGCCAATCAGCGCCTGCGTCAGAGTCACCTGACCTGAATCGCCATGACATCTTATTTTGTAATGGTAGTGATTCAGGGCTGGAGCCAGGCTAGTTTAGTGTGATGCATTATGAACTTGTAGATCAGTGATTCAGGGCTGGAGCCAGGCTAGTGTAGTGTGATGCATTATGAACTTGTAGATCAGTGATTCAGGGCTGGAGCCAGGCTAGTTTAGTGTGATGCATTATGAACTTGTAGATCAGTGATTTTCACACTACTTTCACCCGACATCACACGAGTAGAAAAAAATGAACTTTTTGTTGTCCTCGCAATGTTGCCTGCTTGCCGTACTGGCCGTTTATAATGACATCATCCATGTAGCAGTCCTGTGTATATATGGCTTCATCATTAAATATGCTAATTACTACTCGTTAATGGTAATTAAGGCTAATTAATAACAGTGATTGATAACAGTGACAGACGGAGCCTCCCAATTAAGTTTGGAGCTGCAACGTTTCGGAGCTTTGAACCGCAATGATGTATATATTGGTTTTTTTATTTTCATTTTCCCGTTTGAACTGGAATTATATATATTGGTATCGACACGTTGTCTCGTACGCCAGACCGTCGCCTCCCACGGCGTTCCAATGCCTCCACTCAGAGGTCAGGGGTCAGAGGTCATCAATATGTCCCTATGCACAGGTCAGGTGTTGTTTTCGTCGACTAAAACTAAGACGAAAAAAGTTCGTCGACTACCTTTTTTCACTGAGGAAAAACTAAATGGAAACTAATTGAAAACTAAGCTATGGTGACTAAAAGTAAGACTAAATATATTGACAATTTCTTCAACAAATAAAAAGTAGACTAAAATGTTAGGAAGGGACTAGTGGACAAGAGATCCAGTATAAGTCATTTTACACTTGGTTGCATGCTGAAAATAGCCGATCTACAAGCTCACAACGCATCGCGCTGCTTGCTATTTTCAGCAAGTGTAAAAACGGTCATTACGACGGCATCAAGGCCCGCCGAAATACATTTTAGTCGACTAAATCAACCGTAGAGTCAGTGGACTTAAATCGTATGATATTTAGTCGAGTAAAACTAGACTAACACTAAAACATTCCAGGTGACTAAAATGTGACCAAATGGAAACTATTCAAGAGACTAATGACTAAAACTAAACACTGATACAGATACATGTGTCCATGAAACTAAAACTAAACACTGATACATTTGTCCGTGGCAAAGACTCATGACTAAAACTAAACACTGATACAGATACATGTGTCCGTGGAACTAAAACTAAACACTGATACAGATACATGTGTCCATGGAACTAAAACTAAACACTGATACAGATACATGTGTCCATGGAACTAAAACTAAACACTGATACAGATACATGTGTCCATGGAACTAAAACTAAACACTGATACAGATACATGTGTCCGTGGAACTAAAACTAAACACTGATACAGATACATGTGTCCATGGAACTAAAACTAAACACTGATACAGATACATGTGTCCATGGAACTAAAACTAAACACTGATACAGATACATGTGTCCGTGGAACTAAAACTAAACACTGATACAGATACATGTGTTCGTGGCAAAGACTCATGACTGGCACATTTTTTACTTTCTTTTTTTCCCCCACATCTTTTATCATGTTTATAATGTTCTTATTTTGAACATAAGATCTAGTTACTGAATGTCAATTAAGTTCTCCAGGTCCCCCCCCCCCCCAACCCCTCCCGTCCCCCCTTACTACGACACTATGGTTTGGTACATTAGGAGTCCAACTAACTACTAGTCGTTCTCAAATGTTTTAGTTGCGAAGAAAGACCCCCTTTAATTAACGTTGTGACTCTCAGAGTTACAGAACTGTTATGGTCAATTCACCCTTTGTCAGGTCCCGCCCCCTGGTTGTGGCCCTCTTCGCACCCATTGGTTGCGTGGTTTCGTGGTTGGACAAAAATCCTCTCTCTCCATCCACTACCATTGAAATAAGGTGTTTTTCAGTTGCTTCATATTGATATTCTGTGCGTTCAATTCTTATTTTAAACTTGGTGTCAGTAAGAAGGAACATCACAGGTGCTAGCCTGGCTAATAAGGATGGGGGTGTGTGGGGTGGGGGGGGGTGGGGGTAGCCTGGCTAATAAGCCAGACCGAATCAGCCGTTGGCAAAAAAGAAAAAAGCCTGCCGGCGGATTACGGTCTGGAGAGGCTCAATTGTACGCCCATTTCCTACACCAGAGAACTGGTGTGGCCAATCGGGACACGGTATGCAATATGGGCGGGCTTTGGTACAGTGACGTTCAATGCTTGAGACCTTTGACTGACAGTAGCTCTGACCAATTGCGTCAAAGAGAAAATGTTTGAACCCGCCCCCCGGGAAACAAGATCCATACACAGCATCTCCAGACTCAAATACCACACGACAGTGTGATTTGAGTCTGGCTTATTAGCCAGGCTACACAGGTGCAGCACGGTGACTGCAGGGCAGATCATGTTTGTTTTTAGTTTGTTCCAAAAATGATGTTTTAGCAAATTCAATATAAACTAGGCGGAACCAGGGCGGAACAAGGCAGAAAGAGCCTGCTGGTTGGTCAGTCAGGGACCAATCAGAAGGCTGACAAAGGGTGAATTCATGTGTTTATGTGTTTCTGGTGATATTATTGTCCACTCATTTCGTTTGTCCGTGTGGCAAAAAATGGGAATTTTTGACCAAAAAAGTCCACCACAAGCCATCATGTGGATGAGCCCTGCTTCCATCGTTCAGTCTGTCTGGAGAAGGGGTGGGCAACTGGCGGCCCGGGGGCCACATGCGGCCCCCACCTTCACTTAATGTGGCCCTCAGGTTAATGTCAGAATACTGATATAATATTGGTTTCAGATGTTAAAATTCAAAACATGCAAACAGGACCCGCTTTAATTCAGTCTAAATTAGTAGCTCAATGCTTCAACACAAGTATACCGTAATTAAAGGCATTTGAAATTACATAAAATGTTCAGGATTCCAATTCAAAAATATCAAAAAATAATTCAAGATTTCAATTTGAATATCTATTTTGGCTATGACAGTAATATATGGCCCTAGTGTGGAAATATAGTGGCCCTCTCCATGGTCAAAGTTGCCCACCCCTGGTCTGGTCTCCATGGTCAAAGTTGCCCACCCCTGGTCTGGTCTCCATGGTCAATGTTGCCCACCCCTGGTCTGGTCTCCATGGTCAAAGTTGCCCACCCCTGGTCTGGAGCGACAGAAGCTCTAAATACCATCCAGACGTAAAACGGCGGATGTGGCGCTATAAACGTCTCAAATAAATAACGTTATGGGTCGCACACACCAAGACTGTATTTCAATAATCTAGACAAAACGTTTGGGCTATCCCAGCCTGGTTATAGCTGGCTATCCCAGCCTGGTTATAGCCTGGTTACAGCCTGGTTATAGCCCAAAACGTTTGGGCTATCCCAGCCTGGTTATAGCCCAAAACGTTTGGGCTATCCCAACCTGGTTATAGCCCAAAACGTTTGGGCTATCCCAGCCTGGTTATAGCCCAAAACGTTTGGGCTATCCCAGCCTGGTTATAGCCCAAAACGTTTGGGCTATCCCAACCTGGTTATAGGTTTATAGGCTATCCCAGCCTGGTTATAGGTACCCTAACCCTATCCCAGCCTGGTTAGGGTTAGGGTTAGGGCTATCCCAGCCTGGTTATAGCCCAAAACGTTTGTCTCCTGTTCAAAATGCAAGAATAAATGATTGAAATGCAGTCTTGGTGTGTGTGTGTGTGTGTGACCCATTACCGTTATTTATTTGATATGATTTGAACGGGTAACGTACCTAAAGTCAGAGCGCGGTGGTCACATGAAGACCCTATAAACGTCCCAATGTAAATCTACATAATTGAAGCCTAATATAGCTTTGCTGCTTTAGTAGAGATGAGAATTCAACAGTCTGATATAGTATTCACACCCGTTTCCACTGTTATCAATAGACAAGACCGCAGTGATCACTGAGGATCAGTACGATTAGAGGATGGGCACGCTCTGCCGACTGATAAAACAAACCGACAGGATTAAGGTTGGCGAACATGGGTTAATATTAGGACCGCGCTGCGACATGCTTGCAGTTAAGTTTAGGGGAGGGTATGAGGAGGCTTGTCATTCTCAGTAGGCTCCCAGCATGTCCAGTAGACCTGAGTAGACCGATAAGATCGGTTAACGTGTCATCAACGCCAATCGCAGCCAGTAGGCTCCAGACTACATGCAGTAGGTCCGATTGGCTAGATAAGATCGGCGTAATAATAAGTAACCTACTGGGAATTATCGGTTGATTTTCGGTCGAAGCGGCTCGTATTCAGAGGTTGTGGAATTAGTTCCAGAACTACTTCGAAATGGGTTCCGGTCTGGTTTAATGGGTTCCGGTCTGGTTTAAATGGGTTCCGGTCTGGTTTAAATGGGTTCCGGTCTGGTTTAAATGGGTTCCGGTCTGGTTTAATGGGTTCCGGTCTGGTTTAATGGGTTCCGGTCTTAAATGGGTTCCGGTCTGGTTTAATGGGTTCCGGTCTGGTTTAATGGGTTCCGGTCTGGTTTAATGGGTTCCGGTCTGGTTTTAATGGGTTCCGGTCTGGTTTAATGGGTTCCGGTCTGGTGTAATGGGTTCCGGTCTGGTTTAATGGGTTCCGGTCTGGTTTAAATGGGTTCCGGTCTGGTTTAAATGGGTTCCGGTCTGGTTTAATGGGTTCCGGTCTGGTTTAATGGGTTCCGGTCTGGTTTAAATGGGTTCCGGTCTGGTTTAAATGGGTTCCGGTCTGGTTTAATGGTTTACGGTCTGGTTTAATGGTTTACGGTCTGGTTTAATGGGTTCCGGTCTGGTTTAATGGGTTCCGGTCTGGTTTAATGGGTTCCGGTCTGGTTTAATGGGTTCCGGTCTGGTTTAAATGGGTTCCGGTCTGGTTTAAATGGGTTCCGGTCTGGTTTAATGGGTTCCGGTCTGGTTTAATGGGTTCCGGTCTCTGGTTTAATGGGTTCCGGTCTGGTTTAATGGGTTCCGGTCTGGTTTAATGGGTTCCGGTCTCTGGTTTAATGGGTTCCGGTCTGGTTTAATGGGTTCCGGTCTCTGGTTTAATGGGGTCTGGTCTGGTTTTCTGGGTTCCGGTCTGGTTTAATGGGTTCCGGTCTGGTTTACGCGAGACTCAGTCAAGAGTCGTAGTGAAGCATGTGTGTGTTGCATATGAGACTCATACGTAGGATTATAATTAATACAACACAGTTATAATTAATTCAAGTAATTATAAGACTTAATATGTTAGGGATGCAACCGTTCACCGATCATCATTTTGGTGTTAGCATTATGTTATGCTTTAGCTATTGAAAAATAGCTAAAGCTCATAGTGCTCATAGCGCGCCACTCGGTGGCAGAAACATAGCTTTTCAGAAAACTGTCAGGATGTAGAAGACATTTTTAGAATCTGATCTCAGGTCAAAATGGGTTAACTATAGAAAACAGCTGAGAAAGATGCACATTTAGCACAATCTCACATTGTATTAGGAATTCTGCAACCCAGAACCACAGTATAACGGGTGTAAATTAAACCCTATATACTGGTGGAAATGTTTTATTGCAATAGCGATAGCGGAACTTTTGACCGATGTCATTGATCGGTTAAAATGTCGCATCCCTACATAAAGTATTGTGCTGTATTCATTATAGATAATATTAACCTTCTGCTTCATGTTGCTTTTCTCTGTGTGTAAAGAAAAATAATCGATTGATTGTTTCTGTTGCTTTTCACATGTGACAAAACAAAAGCAAAGAATGTTCACTTTAAAAATGTAAAAATATTATATATATTATATTCAAAGATTTGCACAAATTTTCACGATTTTTCAAAAATAAATCTGCAATTTTTGATTAGCCAAAGAAGTATAAAATATAGTTAATGTGGTTAAAATGATTGTGTTAATATAAATTATGTTTGCAAAATATGTTGGCTATATTTTTCTGAGGACCACACTTGGTCAGCAGTGGTTCCTAAAGTGGGGTCCGGGGACCCCCAGGGGTCCTTGAGGGAGTTCCAGGGGGTCCGGGGACCCCCAGGGGTCCTTGAGGGAGTTCCAGGGGGTCCGGGGGGGTCCTTGAGGGAGTTTGAGGGGGTCCGGGGACCCCCAGGGGTCCTTGAGGGAGTTCCAGGGGGTCCGGGGACCCCCAGGGGTCCTTGAGGGAGTTCCAGGGGAACCCCAGCTAAATGATATTTTGGAACCAAATGGACCCTTATGGGTCTGTAACTGAGAGTGTACAAATGGAACCAAATGGACTCTTATGGGTCTGTAACTCTGAGAGTGTACAAATGGAACCAAATGGACCCTTATGGGTCTGTAACTCTGAGAGTCTAGAAATGGACCCTTATGGGTCTGTAACTCTGAGAGTGTACAGTGTACACATGGAACCAAATGGACCCTTATGGGTCTGTAACTCTGAGAGTGTACAAATGGAACCAAATGGGCTCTTATGGGTTTGTAACTCTAAGAGTGTACAAATGGAACCAAATGGACCCTTATGGGTCTGTAACTCTGAGAGTGTACACATGGAACCAAATGGACCCTTATGGGTCTGTAACTCTGAGAGTGTACAAATGGAACCAAATGGACTCTTATGGGTCTGTAACTCTGAGAGTGTACAAATGGAATCAAATGGACTCTTATGGGTCTGTAACTCTGAGAGTGTACAAATGGAATCAAATGTACTCTTATGGGTCTGTAACTCTGAGAGTGTAGAAATGGAACCAAATGGACCCTTAAGGGTCTGTAACTCTGAGAGTGTACAAATGGAACCAAATGGACCCTTATGGGTCTAACTCTGAGAGTGTACAAATGGAACCAAATGGACTCTTATGGGTCTGTAACTCTGAGAGTGTACAAATGGAACCAAATGGACCCTTATGGGTCTGTAACTCTGAGAGTGTAGAAATGGACCCTTATGGGTCTGTAACTCAGAGTGTACAAATGGACCCTTATGGGTCTGTAACTCTGAGTGTGTACACATGGAACCAAATGGTCCCTTATGGGTCTGTAACTCTGAGAGTGTACACATGGAACCAAATGGTCCCTTATGGGTCTGTAACTCTGAGAGTGTACACATGGAACCAAATGGTCCCTTATGGGTCTGTAACTCTGAGAGTGTACACATGGAACCAAATGGACCCATTAGGGTCCATTTGGTTCCATTTGTCACCTCTCAGAGTTAAATTAAGATTGATTTTACAACATGTATTGGGGGTCCCAGAGATAGAAAGGCCATGCAATGAGCGTCCGTAGCCTAATTCAGGTCAAACTGGGGGTCCTAGAGACGTAGAACTCTTCTCTAGTGGGGGTCCTTGGCATGTATTTTCAATTGGGGGGGGGGGGGTCTGCGGGCTGATGAGTATCTTCTCGGGCGTCCTTGACATGAACAAGTTTGGAATCCACTGACTTGGAGAATCAATGGTCCATAGCATTGTTTGATTGTTTGACCTATAGCTAAGCCCCTCCCCAAACTGCTATGGTCCAATCACAGCTAAGCATAACATGGGTTAGATCAGAGTAATCTAGTAAGAGAGTGGCGACACTAGCGTTGACTCCCATTGTAACAACGGAACCCGGAAGTGCTCATTCTATCTCAATGGGATAGTTCCAGCCATACGAGCAATGTTTGGAACTATAGCACTTAAGTGGTAAAGGGCAGGGCATGTTAGCATTTTTAGCAATGCTAGTGGAAGACAATGAGAACTGGAGCATGATGCCATTTCAGCCGATATTGAAAGAAACAATGAACCTCTTGACAGTATTTAAAAACATGTTTTATTTCAGATTTTTTTTAATTTATGTTTAACTGAGATTGTAATTAACCAGATACTGTAGGCCTATTGGTATCCTTTGTGTTTATTCAAATGATCAGATGTATTCCAGTTGTTATGTTTTATGTTTTATGTTCTTATTTATAACGTTATTTTATACACCTGGTTTTGAATTTAATTTCAATTCTTTTTTTTTCCATCAGTGTAATAATTTAAAATGGAGAAATAAAGTTTGGAGAAAACGGGATCTCAGCAGGAGTCTTTATTTCCACCTGAGCACCATTTAAGAACTGCTATCAGCTGTGTGCGTTGGCAGTGTGTTTGACTGTGAGTACGTCGCGACACCCCACAGGTGATATCATCCACCCCACACAGGTGATTTCATCCACCCCACATAGGTGATTTCATCCACCCCACACAGGTGATTTCATCCACCCCACATAGGTGATTTCATCCACCCCACATAGGTGATTTCATCCACCCCACACAGGTGATTTCATCCACCCCACACAGGTGATTTCATCCACCCCACACAGGTGATTTCATCCACCCCACATAGGTGATTTCATCCACCCCACACAGGTGATTTCATCCACCCCACATAGGTGATTTCATCCACCCCACATAGGTGATTTCATCCACCCCACACAGGTGATTTCATCCACCCCACATAGGTGATTTCATCCACCCCACACAGGTGATTTCATCCACCCCACACAGGTGATTTCATCCACCCCACATAGGTGATTTCATCCACCCCACACAGGTGATTTCATCCACCCCACATAGGTGATTTCATCCACCCCACACAGGTGATATAGCCAAAGCATGCCTATACCTGGGAATTGAACAACAATAATAATGTTGAAATACAATCATGTTCTCTTCAATAAAGCTCACATGGTTGTAAATGCATTCATTGTAACATGATGTGGGGTTTATTTATTGACCAATAGAGATTTAAAGAAAGGGACAATTATGTAAATATGACTGAAATATGCAAATATCAGCCTATGTCGTCAGCTGGACGATATATATCGGTCAAGAGTTGCCACCCTCTGTACTTAAAGATGGAGTGCTGTGATTTGTGTAGTTTTTCATGTGTTCATTCAGTATTTAAGTCCGACATCATTTTGTAGTTCTACGTTACGTCGGGGTCCAAGTGGCACCAGCTCCCGTCCGCATCTCATTGTAAATAGAATATCTAAACGCGTGAATCTTTTTACAATGACGTTATTTTTCAGAAAGGAAGCCATTGAGGGTTAAAATGGGTCTTAATGCTTCCAACTCGAGTAGAATTATTAATGTTTTGTACAATTTGTCCATGACAAAAAAAATATATGATGTGGAGACAATAAAGACTATTATTATCATTATTATTGAAGGTGGTAACAGTCCATTTGCTCAGTAAAATATTTCGGGGGCATATTTAGAATGTTTGCAGGCTTGAGTATGTTGAAACTAGTTTGCATTAATGGGATTTCGTTGACACAATGAAATAAAATGGCGATAGTATTCCGTGTGGGGCAGAAAGCCTGTCAGCCAGATTTGGGAGAGCAGGCTTTGTTGTTGCGAGGAAAGCGGTAAAATGAGACTTTGGTAGTTGTTTTCGTCTCAGATTTAGTCCGACTGAGCGTCACAGTATAACTATGGGGACACAAAAGCGACACAAAAGTAGGACCAAAGATGGTTTATGTATGAAGATGGGCCAACTTCATTGGAGCCACTAGAGGCGAAATGGTACACAAAGCCTACAAATGGTCTCCTAAATATAGTAGGCGTGGTTTGCTTCTCCCCGACCTCCACCCTCCCCCCCTGACAACAACACTGTTTCCACACTCAGTCTAGTAGGTGGCGGTAATGCACCATTTAGGTTTGCCGACCGCCATGAAACCCGATAGAAGAAGAAGACAACAACACTGACAAGTCATTTAACAAAGTACATTGAAAACAACTGACAAGGTGTACTTTTGAAATAGTCGTTTTAGTTTCTCGAAGTCCAACCATATAAATTCATGATTTGGATCTATCTCATTAAAAAGTCTCTCCCTAATAGAGTTGTAGAATGGACAATAAAAATTTCCTTTAGATCACACAGACTACATAATCTATCCTCCTCAACCGTGCCTACATATCTGCCTGTCTCAATATGCAGACCATGCCAGCTCTAATTTGGGCACATAAGGATCATTTCTAATCGTTTTAAATATGTCCATTCATTTCACATTATAATATTCACATATTATCATCTTAAATATGGGGTCAGAGCCCCCTATGTGTTGTCCGTGAAATTGCAGATGGACAGAGAGAGGCTTCCGGACTCATCTCAAATCTCGCGAGAGTTTGTTGCTGGGATAAAGAAATGTCATTAACAAAGTAGATTTTCTCCTGGTTTGTCTCGCTAAAAGAAGCCATTTTACTATGAATATCTTGTAAATATTGTGTGCCTTGTGATGATTTGGTCCAGTATTTAGTTCAGTGACCATGGAGTTAAGGAATGGTTCAGAAGCTGTGTTCACGTTCACTCTCCCATTGGAAATGAATAGACTCCAACATTCTTCCTGTCTCCTAATAATGTTACCGCCCACCTCACGCAGATACAGGAAGTAAGCAAAGTTGGCCTCTCTTGCTAATTCTCCTCTTGGGTAGGACCCGGAAGTATCTCAGGAGGCGGAGCTGATCGTCACAGCTAAAATACTGAATAAGACCCCTTGTGGTCGGTATGTGCAATGCAGAGCCATAGAGTATAGATAGTTACGCAAACTCTGTTCACTTCATGGGGCTTCAGTCCAATGGCAGCTCTCCTACATAGACTCCTATTGGTCACTTCATGGGGCTTCAGTCCAATGGCAGCTCTCCTACATAGACTCCTATTGGTCACTTCATGGGGCTTCAGTCCAATGGCAGCTCTCCTACATAGACTTCTATTGGTCACTTCATGGGGCTTCAGTCCAATGGCGGCTCTTCTACATAGACTCCTATTGGTCACTTCATGGGGCTTCAGTCCAATGGCAGCTCTCCTACATAGACTTCTATTGGTCACTTCATGGGGCTTCAGTCCAATGGCAGCTCTCCTACATAGACTTCTATTGGTCACTTCATGGGGCTTCAGTCCAATGGCAGCTCTCCTACATAGACTCCTATTGGTCACTTCATGGGGCTTCAGTCCAATGGCAGCTCTCCTACATATATAGACTTCTATTGAGAATGGGGACAGCAAATAGGGACAAATAAGTCCTGGACCGGAAGCAAGCAGAAATGCATTGGACTCAGGCAACAAACAGCCCAGCTTTAATGATCTTAAATCCCTTTATTTTAGATTGTTTTGTAGTAATAGTACAACATAAACATTACAGAGACTTTAGTTGTTACTGTACAATACTTTAAAACAGTCGTCATGTTGCACGCGTGCCTAAAATAGCTTTTATTTGTGCCGCCCTCGTTGAAAACAATGTATTTCCAACTCCAGCTTGTCTCAGTTCAGGCTGCATGAACAGTGCTCGAGTGCTCGGTTTCTGCCCCCTCAATATCGTAACTCTTCTAGTAGATGTCTTTCCTTTGTATTTATGGTTTCTTCCTGGAGGTCAAATGTGCCAATGAAAAAAAAAAAGTGATATAGTGACATCACAATATATCATGTTTTAGGGTGGGGAAAAAATCACTGCTCTCCATCTTAAACAAAAACTTATAGAAATATATGTGATAAAATACAATAAATGAATCGAGATGTGAAAACGGCAAAATAAACATGAACCTAAAGTGATTTAAACACCAAGGTAGGTAGATAGATAGATAGATAGATAGATAGATAGGTAGGTAGATAGATAGATAGATAGATAGATAGATAGAGTTTTTATTAAAGTGTCCTACATCATAAGATTCCCAGCCCGCACAGGCTTACAAGACACTCACAAAATTGTACATACATAATGATACATATACACAAAATACATAGATATATAGTTACTCATGGATACATCGTTCTCCAACGTAACTGCCATGCCTTCTCTATGAATCTTCCTAAAAAAAAAACTTCATTACTGAACAACCAATTTAACATAAAACACACAGACATCCAAAACAGATCTGGGTTCTTATCCTGCATTTTTTTCAAATAAAGAGTTTCTTAAATCATGGTATAGTGGACAATAGAAAACAAAATTAAACTCATCCTCTACAACTCTCAGGTCACAAAGAGCACACAGTCGCTGCTCCTCAGGAATGCCAGAAATATGTAGAAATATGTTCATATTAATACAATAATACAAATCTTAGATCTGTACAACTCAAAGTTAAGTTTTAGTGATCTGATCTGAATGATTCAGTACACTGAAAAGAACAACAATGCTCATCACTACTAGTTGTGTGAGCTTGTAGATCTGCTATTCATCCGCGTGACACCAGTGTGTGCAACAAAGTATAACTCATCTATGAAACATCTTCATCTCTCACACTCGTCACATCACCAGTGTCTGCCTGGCTGGGAGCAGAGCTGCTCATGGTGTCATGTCCTGAAGAGGGCGCTATTGGTCCAGGATGTCTGTTCAGCCAAGCGGAGACCTTGGCAGAAGGTGTGTCACCACTCACTGCAACACAAGACAACAAACACACCACACATTTACAATTAGAATAAAAACACTGTCACTGCAACACAAGACAACATGTCACCACACATTTACAATTAGCATCTCACATATTGTTTTAAATGCTAATTTTGGTCATGGGTGGTATGGCCGACTTACTGGTAGGCCTACTGTAGCCTAGGGGATATTCCTCATGTCAGCCTATTATAACAGGCTTAAAAACACATCTTGCTGGAAAAGAGACAACGAGAGAGCTTTACAACAGAAAGCTAACTATTAGAGGACTGACTATTAATTATGGCATTTGAACACTGATGCCTGCAAGTCACAATGTGGGACAGGGTCTCAGTTTGAACACTGATGCCTGCCAGTCACAATGTGGGACAGGGTCTCAGTTTGAACACTGATGCCTTCCATGTCACAATGTGGGACAGGGTCTCAGTTTGAACACTGATGCCTGCCAGTCACAATGTGGGACAGGGTCTCAGTTTGAACACTGATGCCTGCCAGTCACAATGTGGGACAGGGTCTCAGTTTGAACACTGATGCCTGCCAGTCACAATGTGGGACAGGGTCTCAATTTGAACACTGATGCCTGTCAGTCACAATGTGGGACAGGGTCTCAGTTTGAACACTGATGGCTGCCAGTCACAATGTGGGACAGGGTCTCAGTTTGAACACTGATGCCTGTCAGTCACAATGTGGGACAGGGTCTCAGTTTGAACACTGATGCCTGCCAGTCACAATGTGGGACAGGGTCTCAGTTTGAACACTGATGCCTGCCAGTCACAATGTGGAACAGGGTCTCAGTTTGTGGGACGCCTGAAAAGTCTTGGAAATGAGGGACTTCACGCAACGGCCGGGGGACATCTGGTCACCCTAAATGTTCATCTCAGAGCAGCCTACTAATCATTCTTTAATGAAAATGCATCCAATCTTGTTATTTTATTAAATGCACAAACACACATTTGAGTAAGTAATGTGTGTCCACATAAGAGGACAACAGTAAGACTCACTACTTGGTTCTTGTGGCTCCTTCATCACAAACGTCAACATCGTCTCGATCAGCTCCTCCTCTCTCTTCTTCCATTCGTCTGCTGTTAGAGTTTTAACTCCTGTCAGTCTCTCAAACAGAGTCTTCTGTCGTGTCTCCTTGTCACAATATCAACAGGAAAGAGAGGGAACATTGTAATAATGTGAAAAAGCGCAAATATCATCCCGATATATCAGATAGATGGTAATCATCAGTACTTCAATCTGATTTATCTTCCTATTTAAAAACAACAATGGAAAAATATGATCAGTTACATTTTAATTTGTAACCAAAGCTCTTTTCTGTTATCAACAAAGTGTTATGCTATGTTGATTAATTGAATACATAGACCACAATGGAAACACTTACATCAGTCTCTGCCTGGCTTGAAACGACACTCATGGTGTCAAATCCTGAAGAGCGAGTTCCTCCACTCACTGGAACACAAGACAACAGACAGCAACACATTTACACTGACAATATAAACACACTCACTGGAACACAAGACAACAGACAGCAACACATTTACACTGACAATATAAACACACTCACTGGAACACAAGACAACAGACAGCAACACATTTACACTGACAATATAAACACACTCACTGGAACACAAGACAACAGACAGCAACACATTTACACTGACAACATAAACACACTCACTGGAACACAAGACAACAGACAGCAACACATTTACACTGACAATATAAACACACTCACTGGAACACAAGACAACAGACAGCAACACATTTACACTGACAATATAAACACACTCACTGGAACACAAGACAACAGACAGCAACACATTTACACTGACAATATAAACACACTCACTGGAACACAAGACAACAGACAGCAACACATTTACACTGACAATATAAGCACACTCACTGGAACACAAGACAACAGACAGCAACACATTTACACTGACAATATAAACACACTCACTGGAACACAAGACAACAGACAGCAACACATTTACACTGACAATATAAACACACTCACTGGAACACAAGACAACAGACAGCAACACATTTACACTGACAATATAAACACTCACTGGAACACAAGACAACAGACAGCAACACATTTACACTGACAATATAAACACACTCACTGGAACACAAGACAACAGACAGCAACACATTTACACTGACAATATAAACACACTCACTGGAACACAAGACAACAGACAGCAACACATTTACACTGACAATATAAACACACTCACTGGAACACAAGACAACAGACAGCAACACATTTACAATGACAACATGAACCATGATGTAATTTTGACCGTGACCTCAACTTCCACGCAAAAGTTCACTACAAAAGTTCAGTAATTTTATACTCATGCACACACACACACACACACACACACACACACATGCACGCACGCACGATTACATAACCAATCACTAAATGAATGCTCTAACTATAGTCTGGCTGTGCATGTGTTTTATAACTATTGAACCAATACAAAGTATTAACAACAGCTGTGACTAAATAATGACATGAAACACAGCCTCTTTTTATTTCCTGAAAAGTAACATTATTGGACATACAGTACAGGTTTCCATCTGACAGTGATGACATCATGATGTAAACAGGATATTGATACTCACTGCTTGGAGGACGCCACAGCATGCTTTTCCTTCTCCTGACATCTGGCAGGGTTGATTCTTCTAGCCCCGTCACCACAGACTGGAAATACAATGAAACATAAAGTAACGAAATGAGAACTTAAATGTTTGTGATTAATGTCAGACTAAAGTTTCATCCATGAAACATCTTCCTCTCTCACACTTACATCAGCATCAGTGAAGGTTGGAGCTCCACTGGCGGTGTCATATCCTGAAGAGCGACTTCCTCCACTCACTGGAACACAAGACAACAGACAGCAACACATTTACACTGACAATATAAACACACTCACTGGAACACAAGACAACAGACAGCAACACATTTACACTGACAATATAAACACTCACTGGAACACAAGACAACAGACAGCAACACATTTACACTGACAATATAAACACTCACTGGAACACAAGACAACAGACAGCAACACATTTACACTGACAATTTAAACACACTTACTGGAACACAAGACAACAGACAGCAACACATTTACACTGACAATATAAACACACTCACTGGAACACAAGACAACAGACAGCAACACATTTACACTGACAATATAAACACACTCACTGGAACACAAGACAACAGACAGCAACACATTTACACTGACAATAAGAATTTAAAAACTACTGGATGTGAAAACCCTACATGACACTGTTCCTCTTGACCTCTTAAGGACCCAAAAGGTCATCACACACGCGTGCACGTGCATGCACACACACTCGCATGCAAGCACACACGCAGGAACAATGCCATTATGCTGACAGGATATTGATACTCACTACTCGGAGGAAGGTGCTCCATGCGGTTCCTTCTCCTGACAGCTGGCAGGGTTGGTTCTTCTGGCTCCGTCGTCACAGACCTCCTCATCCTCTCTATCATCTCCTGCTCTCTCTTCTTCCATTGTTCTTCTGTTCTTCCTCTCAGTCTTTTAATGAGTGTCATCTGTCCAAAGTGTCCTCTGTCCCTCATCACCATGTCTTCTATTTTCTCCATCAGCTCTGTGACTTCTGAAATGTCCACTTTCTCGGAGTTTAGAACATGGTACCTGTAGCCACATTTCTCCAGGATCCTCCTCAGAGGTTCTCCTTCAGCCTCGATGTACTCCTCAACACGTCTCCCTCCCAGCCAGTATCCCCACATGAACAGAACCAGAGCGCGTCTCCAGACTCTGTCCCCCAGCAGCTCCATGTGTTCCTCCACTGATCTCCTGTCAGCTTCACAGAATCTGGACCTGACATCGACAGTCACCAGGACAGCGTGGGGTCCAGGAGAACACAGAGTCGCACCGTGTAGAAGGACGTCTTTGGTCTTCTGTGATGGAGGTGTAGTCGACCAGTCTGGGCAGTTCACCACACTCACTTTTCTTCCAGCAACTCGTCTCTGTTGTCTGACACATTCTGTCAGTTTAGTCTGGGTTTTAAACTCCTGGAATATGAAGTTTACTGTATGTTAGTCATAATAATAATCAAAACATTCACTCTATTCTGTCCTCACTGGAGTTGCTCTTAAATCTTACCAGATATTAACTCACTGAATGTATATATTCTCATTTACTTTGTCTAAAGCCCAACCCACACCGTCTGTGATGCGGGTGCGCAGCGACGCGGCACAGTATTGCCGCGCGTCACAGCAACACCCACAGGACGCGGCGCGCTACCGCGCGGCTGGCCAGCCACGCCCGCGGATTCCCGGATGGAGGCCGCGCGGCAACGCCTGGAAAATAGAACAGCGGCGTATCGGAGCGGCAGGCGAGGCGTGAACGTGCGCCAGCGCGCGTCTGACGCCGCCGGTGTGGGATAGGTTCAATGAAAATAACGGAGGCGGCTGTTTTGACGCGCGGCGTTCACAGACGGTGTGTGTTGGGCTTAACAGTGACAGTAATATGGGATTAATATCGTTCATTAATCTGAATTCTGAAACGGACAAATCTCTAAAAGTTTAAACTCTGTGTTTGAAAGCTGTTCATTTGACATTCTATCTTCTCCACAGGATGTTCAGAGCAGTTTATTAACACATTCATCCATTTAGACCTGACGTCCACATTTAAAAAATATCTTCTAAATCATGACAATTTTCTGAAAAACCTCATGTTTCTGTATCAGCGGTGCTCAATATTTATTGTCAAGGACCCCAAAGATTATATGTAATTGGCCGCCAACCCCCATCTCAAAATATGTTGTTCCAGGGACCCCCCCCCCCCCCCCCCCGAAGCAAAGATATGAGTTGAAAACGTTCGCTCTGAAAGAATATATATTCAAAGATTTGCGCCGCATTTGTGCAATTAAAAAAAGAAATAGCAGATCTACAAGCTCATAGCGCGGCACTCGGTGCCGCGCTATGAGCTTGTAGATCTGCTATTTTTCAACAGCTAAAGCATAACATAATGCTTGAAACACCAAAAGGGGTTCCCGCCCACAATGGGTTAAGATGCTGATTCTACAAATGCCTTCTAAATTAGTAGTTGTTACATTTTCAAGATAAATAAAAACTATAAATAGCAGAAGTGACGTAGGATGAGCTGTACATCTGATATTTATGAATAGCCGCACAAATCTAAAATGACACATTACTGTGTATTGATCAGTGACACTTCACTGATCACATGATCAATAGACATTCATGACAGCAGATATATATATATATATATATATATAGTATAATATTATATTATATACTGTTACATTATCTTCAGAAAACATATTTGATCTCTTTACTGTTTATTAACTTAGAGTGAAGTCATTCATTATAATTATAACATCACATTCATATAATATTACTCACCTTGAATAGAGTTGGTTTAAACACAGTATCCTGCAGTATGAGATCTCCAGCTCTGCTTCTCTGATCCTGTTCTCCACCAACCAGCATCACCTTCACCTCTGGTAGACTCTGATGTTCTCCTGACGCACGCACACGCACGCACGCACGCACGCACGCACGCACGCACGCACGCACGCACGCACGCACGCACGCACGCACGCACACACACACACACACACACACACACACACACACACACACACACACACGCACACACCATTAGTGAGATTAAACTGCATAAATGATTGCACTAAACTGACCACAGAACAATACATAATGTATCATTTGAAGTTATTGACTAGTATCATGTGATCAATTATGTAAATGATTTGAAATGCATTAATTAAAGCACCACTATAATAATATAATGTTCATTAGATCAGTTCAATGGAGGAACAAGTACTGTTATTTAAACCATTAAAACCAGGACAGGCTCCATCCGCCCGCGCGCACACACACACACACACACACACACACACACACACACACACACACACACACACACACACACACACACACACACACACACACACACACACACACACACACACACACACACACACACACACACACACACACAGAGATGAACATCACCTTCAAACAGAGCTTTCAGAGCAGTTCTTTGTCTCTGTGTCTTGGTCATCAATGTGTGGACATGTTCCTCTCTGATCTTCTTCCTCTCTGACGTCGTCTCTGAAACATCTCCACCATCTTCATAGTGTCCACCTCTGTTTCCTGCCACCATCTCCTCCATCTTCTGCAGCAGCTCTGTGACCTGAGTGTCATCTGTCTTCTGGTTGTTGAAGACATGGTACCTGTTCCCACATGTGTCAACAAGCCAGCGGAGGTCTTCTCCTTCAGCCTCGATGTGCTGCTCGATGCTTCTGTCTCCCAGAAGGTCTCCATGGGTGAACAGGACTATAGCATGACTCCACGCGCTCTGTGACAGAAGGGTCATGTGTTCCTCTACTGCTACTCTCTGTGCTTTGGTGAATGCTGAATGAAGAGGAACGGCCAGAAGGACAGCATGTGGTCCAGGAGGACAGAGAGACACACTGTCCTGGATCTCCAGTCTGTCCATCTCTGAGGTGTCCTGTAGGGGATGGTTGTACCGCCAGCCTGGTGACTCCACCACTGTCACATGTCTCCCTGCTACGCTACCCTGTCTCACCTCACACTGTGTTGACCTCTGACCTGCCTGACTAACTTTGAAACCCCTTTCTCCTAGAATGGTGTTTCCTGCTGAACTCTTCCCAGAGTCCTCCTCTCCCAGCAGCAGAATCCTGAGGTCAGTCAGTCCTGTCAGAGAAAACATTGTTTACTTTCACTTTGACAGCTTCTTATTTAAAAACTGGAGACATATCATTATTTCATCATTCATCGCAGTACAAATGGCAAACAATAGCAGATCTACAAGCTCACAATTAACACAATATGTTTTGAGCTTGTAGATCTGCTTGGAAATGTTCGCCTACAGTGTAATGACATGCCCATATTAGGAATGATGATTGATTAAGAACCAGGATACAATGTCCAGGAAATTATATGTTGTTCCTAATATCTAATTCATAATATCTAATTAGGTTTGTTCAGTGTACAGTTCAGAATGTCCACCAGGAGACATCATAGAATAATACTAACGTACGTACATTACTACTTAGACTAGTGTGTGTGTGTGTGTGTGTGTGTGTGTGTGTGTGTGTGTGTGTGTGTGTGTGTGTGTGTGTGTGTGTGTGTGTGTGTGTGTGTGTGTGTGTGTGTGTGTGTGTGTGTGTGTGTGTGTGTGTGTGTGTGTGTGTGTGTGTGTGTGTGTGTGTGTGTGTACCAGTATCTTTTGGAAGTCCAGTGGTTCGTTTCAGAGTGTCTGTCCTCCTTTGTTCTGCTCTTCTGCTGATAGTTCTCTCCTTCTCCTTCAGTTCCTCTGAGACGTGTTCTTCTGTCTCATAGTGACCACCACTACTCTTCACCATCTGATCTATCTTCTCCATCAGCTGTGTGACCTGACTACCATCTCCTCTGTCACTGATGTTAAGAACATGGAAGCGACCTTCACATTTCTCAGTGAGATATCTTAAGTCAGGGGAAGATCTAATGAGATCAGGTGGTCTCATGTTGGTTTTATCAGCTACAGTGAACACCATAATAGCGCGTTTCCACACTCGGTCACTGAGGAGAAGACTCACATGCTCCTCTGCTGACAGATCTGTTCCCGCATATGGGGCGTCCAATGGCATCACTAGGACGAAGGCATGTGGTCCTGGAGGACACAGACTCACACTATGTTGGATTTCTAACTGGGTCAGTTTTGGGGTCAGATCTAGGGGTACATGAGACACCCATCCTGGAGTGTCGACCACACTGACCTGTCTCCCTGACACTAACTCTTGTCTCATGACACTCTTAGTTGTGTTTGTTTTAAAACCATCTCTGCCCAGGATGAGGTTTCCTACTGAACTCTTTCCACTGAGACTTCCCCCGATCAGAACAATGCTCAGTTCTGACGGCTCGCTGTTCCTCCCTGGTTGGAGAAATAAACATAATATTCATAAAAATCACAGATGTGACTAAACCAGTATCAGTTTGTTTGTTTGTTTCATCTGATTTAGACCTGAGGCCGATTCTACAAATGAGTTCTAAATCAGTAGTTCTCAAACGTTTTCAAGTCAAGGACACCCAGAATGATGTGTATTTGCTGCAGACCCCCCCCCCCCCCCCCCCCCCCCCCCCGCTCCATCGGAAAATATCTTTCCAGGGACCCCCAGAAGAGAGGATTTGTGTTAAAATATTCCACATTTTTATTATTCCACATTTTTCAAACACTCAACACTGAGGCGTGGCACAAAGTGTCATGCTGTGAGCTTGTAGATCTGCTATGCTATAGATCTGCTATGCTATAGATCTGCTATGCTATAGATCTGCTATCCTATAGATCTGCTATGCTATACTATAGATCTGCTATACTATAGATCTGCTATGCTATAGATCTGCTATGCTATACTATAGATCTGCTATGCTATAGATCTGCTATGCTGTAGATATGCTATCCTATAGATCTGCTATGCTATAGATCTGCTATACTAGAACCTCTGTTCTAAATCCTAAGAGTTGTCTGATAAAACTACATTGCTATCCAGTATATATAGGCCTATATATACGTTTAGCTGAACTGTAAAACCACACAGATCCTTTCCCAGTTCTAAAGGGTTGATAGAACTCACCAGTGATGGAAGCTGAGGTTCCACTGGCCATCCTGTCTACAGCTGTTGGTTGAACTGTAAAACATTAACATACAGTAAGTTACAATAATCTGCTGTTATTATAGGTTTGTTGTCATTACTGTTATATTGTTATATCACACATTGGACAATATAATGAATATAATATATTTAGACCAGCGGTTTTCAAAGAGGGACCTGCACCAAATGGACCCTCAGGTCCATTTGGTTCCAGTTCATGGTAGATTTCAGAACCACTGCTAGAGATGAACAGACTCTAAATGTGTCTCCATCACAACATCTCTCTCACATGTAATAGTTCTCTGACCGACACCATGTCAACATTAGTGTGTCCACACTAGACCTACTGATTCATTATTTAGAGCCTGGATTCACACATTCATTTTGACTGAACTAACCACAGAGCTCTGTGTGCGTGCGTGCGTGCGTGTGCATGTGTGCGTGCGTGTGTGTGCTTGCGTGCACATAAACATTACTAATAATATAACTGTTACAGTGATAATCACATTCCTCACTGTCTGTCATTTACCACACACACACACACACACACACACACACACACACACACACACACACACACACACACACACACACACACACACCAGCAGGTGAAAGCAGATGTTAACAAGCCTTTCTTGTTGTTCTAACCTCGTATCCACATTCATTACAAAAAAAAGTGGTGAAAATAGCAGATCCACAAGCTCAATACACGTAGTATCGCAATGCATTGTGAGCTGGTAGATCTGCTATTTTCCGCTATTTTCCAAGGACACATGACGGCCCAGTGATGATACTACGATGTGATTGGACACTAGACTGGCCCAGTGATGTTACTATGATGTGATTGGACACTAGACTGGCCCAGTGATGTTACTATGATGTGATTGGACACTAGACTGGCCCAGTGATGTTACTACGACCTGATTGGACACTAGACTGGCCCAGTGATGATACTACGATGTGATTGGACACTAGACTGGCCCAGTGATGTTACTACGATGTGATTGGACACTAAACTGGCCCAGTGATGATACTACGATGTGATTCGACACTAGACTGGCCTAGTGATGTTACTACGATGTGATTGGACACTCGACTGGCCCAGTGATGTTACTATGATGTGATTGGACACTAGACTGGCCCAGTGATGTTACTACGACCTGATTGGACACGAGACTGGCCCAGTGATGATACTACGATGTGATTGGACACTAGACTGGCCCAGTGATGTTACTACGATGTGATTGGACACTAAACTGGCCCAGTGATGTTACTACGATGTGATTCGACACTAGACTGGCCTAGTGATGTTACTACGATGTGATTGGACACTAAACTGGCCCAGTGATGTTACTACGATGTGATTGGACACTAAACTGGCCCAGTGATGGTTACTACGATGTGATTGGACACTAGACTGGCCCAGTGATGGTTACTACGATGTGATTGGACACTAGACTGCAGGTCAAAACGTCAACAGCAACTTCTACTTCGTTAAAGGGCCACTTCACCTCTTTTGCAACCAGAACTTATTTTAATGATGTTTAGGACACAATAAACACTGTCCTGGGTGGAAAATGCAGTCTCACTTCCTTCCTGGACTCAAATTGTGCTGCTGTTATCTACTACAAATACTATTATTATTGACTGATTGCAGTTTCTTTCAGCGGTGGAATGGCCCTATAGGCCTGACGTCGGAATAAAAAAAAAGTCTTCTGAAAGAATATATATATATTCAAAGATTTGTGCCGGATTTTCACGATTTTTCTAAAATAGCAGACCTACAAGCTCGTAGCGCGCCACTCGGTGGCGCGCTACGAGCTTGTAGATCTGCTATTTTTAAATAGCTAAAGTATAACATAATGCTTAGTAAAAACACCAAAAGGGGTTCCCGTCCAGAATGGGTTAAGGATTACATTATAAAAAGCATGCAGCCAGAAGACAGAGTCCAGTAAATAAAATAATAAACATGTCAAACCAAGTCAGATCAGGATAAAGTCCAACAGGTATAAAGTGACAGGTGAATAAAAGCAGATTAAACATCAACAGAACCTCTCTGGACTGAAGGGAGTTCTACTCAATAAAGTCCATCTGGGACTCTGACAGGATTCTGAATCCACTACAAGCATTAGTTTAGATCTGGGACTCTGACAGGATTCTGAATCCACTACAAGCATTAGTCTAGATCTGGGACTCTGACAGGATTCTGAATCCACTACAAGCATTAGTTTAGATCTGGGACTCTGACAGGATTCTGAATCCACTACAAGCATTAGTTTAGATCTGGGACTCTGACAGGATTCTGAATCCACTACAAGCATTAGTTTAGATCTGGGACTCTGACAGGATTCTGAATCCACTACAAGCATTAGTTTAGATCTGGGACTCTGACAGGATTCTGAATCCACTACAAGCATTAGCTTAGATCTGGGACTCTGACAGGATTCTGAATCCACTACAAGCATTAGTTTAGATCTGGGACTCTGACAGGATTCTGAATCCACTACAAGCATTAGTTTAGATCTGGGACTCTGACAGGATTCTGAATCCACTACAAGCATTAGTTTAGATCTGGGACTCTGACAGGATTCTGAATCCACTACAAGCATTAGTTAAACACTCCTTGGGCTAAAACAGCCATATTAGCTGTCATCACAAATGTGATGAGGACATCACATTTGGGCAAGTGGCTGATTTCAGCCCAAGGAGTGTTTTTCGTGCAAAACTAATGGTTGGAATGCATTCAGAATCATGAACCCCCCCTAGTTTGACACGTCACATGCTACTGAAAGCAGAATGACATTTAGAAATGTTTTTGTTATAGGTTTTTAATGGTACTCCAGCTTTCAGCCGCTGTTTTTGATTGATATAATATTTATTAACAGTTTGCAGAATTACAGTACATTTCAAGCACAACTCAATACAAAGACTGTTAACTGTGAGTGGACGACCCAATAAAGCATTACACTTGTTTACAAGCGGGTCCACCTTGTTCAATTCATCAAAACATTTAGAGACGTACAAATAGACACTTCTATATAGCCAAGCAAAGTTTCCCAAGGTCGCCGGCCTCGGGCGCCCTAGCTAAATCATTAGAGCAGCCCTTGGGCGACAAAATGTGGAGCTTTTAGACAAATTAGTGCAAAATCACCCTTTTCTCTATAAGCTCCTCCACTATGAGGACATTCAGAGCAACATTGATTGAGATACAGGTTTAAATCACCAAGCAACACTCTCTCAATGATGACAGAGGTTAAACTTAAAAGGTCACTAGAATCAGACAAATAGGAGCTGCTAAAACCATGAGGATACAATAAAACTAGAAAAAGTGCCCTTCTGGGCACAGGTCTCCACCAGGAGGATAGGAGTGTGTGTGTGATGTTTGGCAAAATGTTTAGGAGCAATATAAATGTGTGTGTGTGTGACGTGGCTTGGCCTGTTGTAGCGCCACCATGAGGCTGATTTGAAAACTGTCAAGTGACAGCCCATACATCCAAACAGAAAAGTCCTATCTGATTGACAACCCATACATCACAACAGAAAAGTCCTATCTGATTGACAGCCCATACATCACAACAGAAAAGTCCTATCTGATTGACAGCCCATACATCACAACAGAAAAGTCCTATCTGATTGACAGCCCATACATCCAAACAGAAAAGTCCTATCTGATTGACAGCCCATACATCCAAACAGAAAAGTCCTATCTGATTGACAGCCCATCCATCCAAACAGAAAACTCCTATCTGATTGACAGCCCATACATCCAAACAGAAAGGTCCTATCTGATTGACAGCCCATACATCCAAACAGAAAAGTCCTATCTGATTGACAGCCCATACATCCAAACAGAAAAGTCCTATCTGATTGACAGCCCATCCATCCAAACAGAAAAGTCCTATCTGATTGACAGCCCATACATCCACACAGAAAAGTCCTATCTGATTGACAGCCCATACATCCAAACAGAAAAGTCCTATCTGGTTGACAGCCCATACATCCAAACAGAAAAGTCCTATCTGATTGACAGCCCATACATCCAAACAGAAAAGGCCTATCTGATTGACAGCCCATACATCCAAACAGAAAAGTCCTATCTGATTGACAGATTGTACAGATACTGTACACTGTATAATGCTTCCTAATCCACCACAGAGCGACGGCCGCCTGACTGACTCACTGGCAGTTTTTTGATTGAAATATGTATTAACAGTTTACAGAATTACAGTACATTTCAAGCACAACTCAATACAAAGACTGTTAACTGTGAGGGGACGACCCAATAAAGCATTACACTTGTTTACAAGAGGGTTCACCTTGTTCAATTCATCATAACATTTAGAGACGTATATACACTTCTATAGCCAAAGAACAGAACAGGAATTCATCATAAAGGAGGTAAAAAGGGAAAATAAACATATACAGTGAGGGGAAAAGGGGGAGGTTGGGTGGGGATGGGGGGATTCAGATTTTACGGTGGCCAGTTTAGAATTGCAGCCGTCCGTAGGTGCCCTTTGAGAGCGGTTTTGAAGGAGTCAAGGGATTTGCATGTCTTAATGACTGTTGGTAGGGCGTTCCACATTTTGGTGCATGGCATAGGAGCGAAATTAATGTATTCCCTTGTTTGTGCCGAAGTGGAGCTGCTTCAGCCGCTGTCACTCATAATGCTTACAAAACAACCTCAGAAATAATACAGGAATATGAATGCATGCTTTCTTAACGACCTCAGACAATAAGAATTTAATGTAATAATTTAATAATATTGCGAGTCATAACTTTCCCTCCTCCCCCCACGGCTGCCGTGGCCGCTCTCCCTCAAAAACATAAAATAAAAATAAAATAATCCTAGCTGTCGTTTGCTACAGTATTGAAAACAAACAGTATTGTAAATTAAAAAGAAGACAATACTGCATTTGTGTAAGAGAAATAATAATACAAACGTTTTTTCGGTCATTTGTCTAGAAAATGTATTTTAGTGAAAAGTCGTTCAACCTAATATCGTGATTTGAATCGTATGGTGAGTTGAGGGAATCGTTACATGCCTACTATTAATATCACGCGGCCCACCTTTAAGACACTTACAGTATGTAACTCCATATAAATAATCATATTTGTACTGTTGTTGTTCAAAGATGTTCTCATAGTCAGAATGCTTACCTGCCAACAAGGTGTGTCGTTGAAGTTACAACTCCTGACTAAACTTCAGACCTCCAGACAATTCCTGTAAGTCATAAACTGTGTAATCATTAACTTCACTGTAGGCCAGTGGTTCCCAATGTGGGGTCCGGGGACCCCCAGGGGTCCTTGAGGGAGTTCCAGGGGGTCCCCAGCTAAATGATAGTTTGGAACCAAATGGACCCTCAAGGGTCTGTATTCTCTGTAACTCTGAGCGTGTACAAGTGGAATCAAATGGACATTTGTACACTCAGAGTTAAATAAACATTGATTTTACAATATAAATTGGGGGTCCCAGAGATAGAAATGCCATTAAATGAGGAACCGTAGACTTATTCATGTCAAACTGGGGGGTCCTTGAAATTAAACGGCTTGAGAATCACTGCTAGAGCCGTAGAAATATTTATCTTATGCATGGGGGTCCCTAGCTGCTGTATCGTTTCAAATGGGGGTCCGCGGGGTAATACATGTAAATTTGGGGGTCCTTGACATGAAGTTCGAGAACATGCACTGCTGTAGGCTAGCCCGTCTTTTTTACAGCGCGGCACACGAGGAGCTTCTGTCTAGAACAGTGTCTGTCTGTCTGTCACACTATAGCAGGGGTATAACACGAGGAGCTTCTGTCTAGAACAGTGTCTGTCTGTCTGTCTGTCACACCATAGCAGGGGTATAACACGAGGAGCTTCTGTCTAGAACAGTGTCTGTCTGTCACACTAGGGGTATAACACGAGGAGCTTCTGTCTAGAACAGTGTCTGTCTGTCTGTCACACTATAGCAGGGGTATAACACGAGGAGCTTCTGTCTAGAACAGTGTCTGTCTGTCTGTCACACTATAGCAGGGGTATAACACGAGGAGCTTCTGTCTAGAACAGTGTCTGTCTGTCTGTCCCACTATAGCAGGGGTATAACACGAGGAGCTTCTGTCTAGAACAGTGTCTGTCTGTCTGTCACACCATAGCAGGGGTATAACACGAGGAGCTTCTGTCTAGAACAGTGTCTGTCTGTCACACTAGGGGTATAACACGAGGAGCTTCTGTCTAGAACAGTGTCTGTCTGTCTGTCACACTATAGCAGGGGTATAACACGAGGAGCTTCTGTCTAGAACAGTGTCTGTCTGTCTGTCACACTATAGCAGGGGTATAACACGAGGAGCTTCTGTCTAGAACAGTGTCTGTCTGTCTGTCACACTATAGCAGGGGTATAACACGAGGAGCTTCTGTCTAGAACAGTGTCTGTCTGTCTGTCCCACTATAGCAGGGGTATAACACGAGGAGCTTCTGTCTAGAACAGTGTCTGTCTGTCACACTATAGCAGGGGTATAACACGAGGAGCTTCTGTCTAGAACAGTGTCTGTCTGTCTGTCACACTATAGCAGGGGTATAACACGAGGAGCTTCTGTCTAGAACAGTGTCTGTCTGTCTGTCACACTATAGCAGGGGTATAACACGAGGAGCTTCTGTCTAGAACAGTGTCTGTCTGTCACACTATAGCAGGCAGGGACGAATAGTTTTCATAATCCTCACGGGGGCCCGTGCCGCCGAACGGGAATTGCGCGAACGGGCGCAACCTGATGCGGCACAAACGGGACGAACCGAGGCGAATATATTCAGGTCCAATTCCTCATGGGGGCCGAGATCCCTGGTCCAATTCCTCAGGGGGCCCTGGCCCCCCGGCCCCCACAGACTCTACGTCACTGATAGCAGGGGTATAACAGGTGGTCCGTGAAGGTATTGATTGCATGTGGTCCCTGACTATACATTTAGTAATGTAGGATTTGTTGATTTATAACATTTTCTTACCACTAGTTGAGAAACGGTGAAGTGAATGACCTGGTGACCTATGATGACCGTCCATGTAGTCATATTGTACTGACAGGTTGGAGATTAAGAAATTCAACAGAAAAAGGCAGTTAGGATCTCAAGAGGAAGAAGTGCACCGGATCGTCTGGTTGACTCATTATTAGTCCATGGACCATTGGTTGAGAAACAGTGGGATGTAATTCACATGGGATGCATAGCAAGTGGTACAAAAGCACTAATCTTAGCCCATTAATTCACATGGGATGCATAGCAAGTGATACAAAAGCACTAATCTTAGCCCATTAATTCACATGGGATGCATAGCAAGTGATACAAAAGCACTAATCGTAGCCCATTAATTCACATGGGATGCATAGCAAGTGATACAAAAGCACTAATCTTAGCCCATTAATTCACATGGGATGCATAGCAAGTGATACAAAAGCACTAATCTTAGCCCATTCATTCACATGGGATGCATAACAAGTGATACAAAAGCACTAATCTTAGCCCATTAATTCACATGGGATGCATAGCAAGTGATACAAAAGCACTAATCTTAGCCCATTAATTCACATGGGATGCATAACAAGTGATACAAAAGCACTAATCTTAGCCCAATAATTCACATGGGATGCATAGCAAGTGGTACAAAAGCACTAATCTTAGCCCATTAATTCACATGGGATGCATAGCAAGTGATACAAAAGCACTAATCTTAGCCCATTAATTCACATGGGATGCATAGCAAGTGATACAAAAGCACTAATCGTAGCCCATTAATTCACATGGGATGCATAGCAAGTGATACAAAAGCACTAATCTTAGCCCATTAATTCACATGGGATGCATAGCAAGTGATACAAAAGCACTAATCTTAGCCCATTCATTCACATGGGATGCATAACAAGTGATACAAAAGCACTAATCTTAGCCCATTAATTCACATGGGATGCATAGCAAGTGATACAAAAGCACTAATCTTAGCCCATTAATTCACATGGGATGCATAACAAGTGATACAAAAGCACTAATCTTAGCCCATTAATTCACATGGGATGCATAGCAAGTGATACAAAAGCACTAATCTTAGCCCATTAATTCACATGGGATGCATAGCAAGTGATACAAAAGCACTAATCTTAGCCCATTAATTCACATGGGATGCATAGCAAGTGATACAAAAGCACTAATCGTAGCCCATTAATTCACATGGGATGCATAGCAAGTGATACAAAAGCACTAATCGTAGCCCATTAATTCACATGGGATGCATAGCAAGTGATACAAAAGCACTAATCGTAGCCCATTCATTCACATGGGATGCATAGCAAGTGATACAAAAGCACTAATCTTAGCCCATTATATCCCCACCCAAAACAACACTTTTAGTAGCAAATTCTTATTTAAACTCAGTCTTTGAACACACCATTGAACTTTAGGCCTACATATAGGCTATAGAGCGTCGCAGTCCCGCCCCTTTCATGACGACGCCAGGCCCAGGAAATGATTCCCAATGCATTTTTCCCATAGACATTTCAAAAAGTATTTTTTTAAAGACTGTTACGCCGCGGACAAAGCCAACTCGAGTCGTGACAACTCATGACAACAAACACAATATTTTGGACCAAACAAATAATTACAAAGAAGAAAAACAACAAAAAAAGTGTTGTAACCTGCCGTTTTTTTCTTCTTTCTAATTATTTGTTCGGCCCAAAAAATGGTGTTTGTTGTCATGAGTTGTCACGACTCGAGTTGGCTTTGTCCGCGGCGTAAACGTCTTTAAATAAATACTTTTGGAAATGTCTATGAGGAAAATGAATGGAGAATCATTTCCTGGGCCCTGGTAGGGGGCGGGACTGCGACGCTCTATACTTAAACCATTTAGCTCTACTCTAGTCTTAGCCAAACAAAAATAAACACTGTCATAAAAGGAACTAAAACATAATGGCCCAGACTCTTCTTCAACAAAGATGGAGAAAGCAAACATTCTTTGTGTTGTACTTATACACTACAAATGTATATGGTATAAAACACTGAAGTCCTTAAACCAGAAACCTAACCATAACCGCACGCAGAAGCCACGGGTGAGTCTTAACCATAACCTAACCATAACCTAACCATAACCGCACGCAGAAGCCACGGGTGAGTCTTAACCATAACCTCACGCAGAAGCCACGGGTGAGTCTTAACCATAACCTAACCATAACCTAACCATAACCGCAGGCAGAAGCCACGGGTGAGTCTTAACCATAACCGCACGCAGAAGCCACGGGTGAGTCTTAACCATAACCTCACGCAGAAGCCACGGGTGAGTCTTAACCATAACCTAACCATAACCTAACCATAACCGCACGCAGAAGCCACGGGTGAGTCTTAACCATAACCTCACGCAGAAGCCACGGGTGAGTCTTAACCATAACCTAACCATAACCTAACCATAACCGCAGGCAGAAGCCACGGGTGAGTCTTAACCATAACCTAACCATAACCTAACCATAACCGCACACAGAAGCCACGGGTGAGTCTTAACCATAACCTCACGCAGAAGCCACGGGTGAGTCTTAACCATAACCTAACCATAACCTAACCATAACCGCAGGCAGAAGCCACGGGTGAGTCTTAACCATAACCTAACCATAACCTAACCATAACCTCACGCAGAAGCCACGGGTGAGTCTTAACCATAACCTAACCATAACCTAACCATAACCTAACCATAACCTCACGCAGAAGCCACGGGTGAGTCTTAACCATAACCTAACCATAACCTAACCATAACCTAACCATAACCTCACGCAGAAGCCACGGGTGAGTCTTAACCATAACCTCACGCAGAAGCCACGGGTGAGTCTTAACCATAACCTAACCATAACCTAACCATAACCGCAGGCAGAAGCCACGGGTGAGTCTTAACCATAACCGCACGCAGAAGCCACGGGTGAGTCTTAACCATAACCGGCCACGTGACATATGTTTGACTAACGGGATGTTGAACTATCGCTCAGTGGCTGTAGAATAATGGAGAGGCTATTTCCCCTACCATATTGAATTGAATGGGGCTATGGGGTGTTGTGCTAATTCACTCATTTCCATCGCTCAAAAATATCTTTTTTGTATATATCATCTCTTCATAATGTAAATAGTATCCCAAGCGGCACACTTTACTACTTATTTCAATGGAAATAAGCGAATTGGCACAAAAACCCAACCCCCATTGGGGGCTTATGGTAGGGGAAATAGCCAAAAATGCACTTTTGCACAACTACAAATAACACCTGGACCTCTTTGGTGGGGACGTAACAACTACAAATAACACCTGGACCTCTTTGGTGGGGACGTAACAACTACAAATAACACCTGGACCTCTTTGGTGGGGACGTAACAACTACAAATAACACCTGGACCTCTTTGGTGGGAACAGCAACTAGAGTACAGTTTTAGCACAAAAAAACAAGGTCCTTGCGGTCTTGTTTCCATTTAGGCCCTATGCAATCAATTCATATTAGACATGACATGAATGCAGAATAACAACAATTCAATATCATCAATAACAGCAAACATAAAATACATCAGGAAAAATAAATACAAATAAAATAAAACTGTATGTACAGAGTGGGGAAATAGGAAAGGGGGGTCCTGGGCGGGAACCCCTTTTGGTGTTTTAAGCATTATATGTTATACTTTAGCTATTGAAAAAAAGCAGATCTACAAGCTCGTAGCGCGGCACTGAGTGCCGCGGGTTTGAAAAACCTGTGAAAATGTAGCACACATCTTTGAATCTATATTGTTTCAGAGCGAACGTTTTTAACTCATATCTTTGCTTCTGGGGGGGTTCCTGGAACTACATATTTTCAGATGGGGGTCGGCGGCCAAATACAGATAATTCTGGTGGTCCTTGACATGAAATAGGTTGAGAACCACCAGTGGCGTGCACAGACATTTAGAGGGGCAGGTGCTCAAGTGGAAAAAAGGGCACTTTGTGCAGCGCGTGGAACCGGCCGGTTGCCTTAATAGTGTGAGATTTATAGATTGTGGGGCATAAATAATATATTAGAAGCTTTTTATCAAGAATTGATCAATGTTACCATGGTCCACATACTGTACAGTGTAACTGTACAAAGTTATATAAAAAAAAGGACACTTCCACACTAGGGGAGCCCGGGTTCGAACTGGCAACCTTGTGGTTACCATCCAGCCACTCTACCCCTGAGCCACCGCTCTCTCTCTGGTTTTACCTTTTTTGAGGGTCGCTAGCCTCTCCTATATTCAGCTATTAGTGTAGATTTATAGGGCGCTAGCCCCTCCTATATTCAGCTATTAGTGTAGATTTATAGGGCGCTAGCCCCTCCTATATTCAGCTATTAGTGTAGATTTATAGGGCGCTAGCCCCTCCTATATTCAGCTATTAGTGTAGATTTATAGGGCGCTAGCCCCTCCTATATTCAGCTATAGTGTAGATTTATAGGGCGCTAGCCCCTCCTATATTCAGCTATTAGTGTAGATTTATAGGGCGCTAGCCCCTCCTATATTCAGCTATTAGTGTACATTTATAGGGCGCTAGCCCCTCCTATATTCAGCTATTAGTGTAGATTTATAGGGCGCTAGCCCCTCCTATATGCAGCTATAGTGTAGATTTATAGGGCGCTAGCCCCTCCTATATTCAGCTATTAGTGTAGATTTATAGGGCGCTAGCCCCTCCTATATTCAGCTATTAGTGTAGATTTGTAGGGCGCTAGCCCCTCCTATATTCAGATATGGCGCTAGCCCCTCCTATATTCAGCTATTAGTGTACATTTATAGGGCGCTAGCCCCTCCTATATTCAGCTATTAGTGTAGATTTATAGGGCACTAGGCCCTCCTATATTCAGCTATAGTGTAGATTTATAGGGCGCTAGCCCCTCCTATATTCAGCTATTAGTGTAGATTTATAGGGTGCTAGCCCCTCCTATATTCAGCTATTAGTGTAGATTTATAGGGCGCTAGCCCCTCCTATATTCAGCTATAGATTTATAGGGCGCTAGCCCCTCCTATATTCAGCTATTAGTGTAGATTTTCGTCTTACACAAATATTAAATTCCCATTGACAATGAATGGAGAATTTACGTCATGATGTACGATGATATAAGAGTGCCCCTCGCTTCACACAGGTGTGATTTTTTTTAATAAGGCAATTTAGGGCTGTTCTGTTCTTATTGTTATCGAATTGTTATTACACAAGACCACAATAATAATAATATTAAACTTTATTTGTAGGCATATATATATAGCACTAAGTTTACAACATTCTTCACAACACAAACCACAACAAAACGGTGTGGGGGGAAAAAAACAAGCAAAACACGAGGAAAACAAACAAAACAAAAACAAACAAAACAAAAACAAACAATAGCAATCCTTTTAGCTCCATTGTATAATTGTACCACTGTACTATTTGCAGACTGTTAATAAAGTTAGTTAGTTAGTTAGTTAGTTAGTTAGTTGAGAATCACTAATAAGCACGCACGCAACACACACATTAAGTAATGAATGAATGAATGAATGAATGAATGAATGAATGAATGAATGAATCAATCAATCAATCAATCAATCAATCAATGTATGTATAATTTGTAAACACTTGTTTACACCACCATGATCTCGAAGTGAATGTATAGTAGTCACACACACACACACACGCACGCACACGCGCACGCGCACGCACGTGATGTCACTTCCTGTGCATCCAGCCCTGGTGTGTCAGTTCATTCTCTTTAGTGTTTGCCTTGTGTACGCGCACTGCTGCCTTAGCTCCTTTTATACAGTCAATACACACACATACAGTACAGCACCTTTATGGAGGCATATTAATAAACACACACACACACACACACACACACACACTGAGGGACGGAGGACTGAAGCACGAGGTGAGGATATCATTAGAGCTTCTTATTGTTTTAATGTTGTGTCGAAGCTTCCTTCCTTCCTCTCTAGTGGAGGAGGAGGAGGAGGCTGGCTGGCTAACACTGAAACATATACATGTATTCTTCCTCATTTAATTTCAGCAAAGAGAACGTCGGCTCTGTTTGAAGATACTTTGCAACACATAATATGTCGTGTTGTTGCACTGATACAACGCCCGGTGTGTGTGTTGTGTGTGTGTGTGTGTGAGAGAGAGAGAGAGAGAGAGAGAGAGACAGACCTGACATTAAAGTTCCATTCCTGACTGTTAGCATGATGCTATGCTATTAGCTGTTAGCTGTTAGCCTAGCTAGGACGAAGAGGGCCATTGATTGATTGATTGAAGTGTTTATTTACAGTTTGGGAGAATCTCAGTACATGAGAGAAGGTCTTTACGGCTCTATAGCAGTGATTCTCAGTCCGTTTGATGTCGAGGACCCCCAGTTCGACATGCATTAGGCTACGGACCCCCATTTAATGACAATACTATCTCTGGGACCCCCAGTTTATGTTGTAAAATCAATGTTAATTCAACTCTGAGAGTGTGCAAATGGAACCAAATGGACCCGTTAGGGTCAGTTTGGTTCCATGTGTAGTTGTGTACACTCTCAGAGTTACCGACCCATAAGGGTCCATTTGGTTCCATGTGTACACTCTCAGAGTTACAGACCCATAAGGGTCCATTTGGTTCCATGTGTACACTCTCAGAGTTACAGACCCATAAGGGTCCATTTGGTTCCATGTGTACACTCTCAGAGTTACAGACCCATAAGGGTCCATGTGTACACTCTCAGAGTTACAGACCCATAAGGGTCCATGTGTACACTCTCAGAGTTACAGACCCATAAGGGTCCATTTGGTTCCATGTGTACACTCTCAGAGTTACAGACCCATAAGGGTCCATGTGTACACTCTCAGAGTTACAGACCCATAAGGGTCCATTTGGTTCCTAACTTCCTTCATTGATGATTGATTGAAGTATTTATAAACAGTTTGCAGAATTACAGTACATTTCAAGCACAACTCGATACAACTCAGCTGTGAGTGGACGACACCATAAAGCATTACACTTGTTTACAAGAGGGTCCACCTTGTTCAATTCATCATAGATAGTACCAAGGTATGGTCAGTGACGTCATAGCCAAGCGTCGTCTGTCTCTGTCTTTCTTCTGATGACGCGGAGGCTTCTGATTTGTTGAGGAAGGAAGGCCATTCATTGGTCCATTTTTGTTGTTGAATATATCATTGTACCACAATGAATAATTATAATAAAAATCACACCTGTGTGAAGTGAGGGGCGCTACTATATTAAAGTCTAACTCATATATAGCTGATGTAATGGTGATGTAAAACAAACATTAAACGCCATTAACAATAAAGAGACAATATGACAAATTACACATTATTACGTAACTTTTCCCTTCCTTTTCAACGGCGTTTACAAAACAAACATTGAACTAAAGACAAACATTAAACCTGTGTATAGGAGGGGCTAGCGCCCCTCAAAATAATAAGAGTGTGTGTGTGTGTGTGTGTGTGTGTGTGTGTGTGTGTGTGTGTGTGTGTGTGTGTGTGTGTGTGGTGTGTGTGGTGTGTGTGTGTGTGTGTGTGTGTGTGTGTGTGTGTGCGCGCGCGCAAACATAGTCTTTTTATTCTAAATGATAAGCTCGGCGTACAAGTGGTTAATAACAATAATGAATTATTGTTGTGACAGCCCTGTGTATGGTTGCCATGGTGATGTCATTACAATTTACAATTTAGGCATTTAGCAGACGCTCTTAATCCAGAGCGACTTACAATAGGCAAGAACAAAAAGCATGGGAATACATCACATATGTAACAAAATGCATTTATCGCGAAACATGCGTAAGCTAAGACCGTGACTAGAACATATCTATATAATGACACTATACATATAAACTATAACTAGAACATATCTATATAATGACACTATACATATAAACTACACATATGTGCTATACTATGCTGTACATATATACTATGAAGTGCTATGACTACATACAATGCACTTATTGTGCTGTCTACATGACATGCTATAAGTCTGTTTCAAATGCTATATAAGTCTAAGAAGTGCTGTCTAAGGGGGTAGGGTAAGTGCTATGGGCCATGATGGAGTCTGAAGAGGTGGGTTTTCAGACTACGGCGGAAGATCGGGAGTGATGCTGCAGTTCTGATTGCAACGGGAAGTGCATTCCACAGTTTTGGGGCCAGAAGGGAGAAGAGTTTGGGACGTGTGGAGCGTTGTCCCGGCGTTTTTAGTGAGGGTACTTCCAGCTTCCCTGCGTTGGCTGATCTGAGTGCGCGGGAGGGTTTGTAGGGTTCAATCATGCTGGCAAGATATGGGGGAGCCATACCTTTGGTTGCTTTAAATGCCAACATCAGAGTTTTGTATTCTGTGCGGGCAGCGACCGGGAGCCAGTGCAGGGAGCGGAGCAGGGGGGAGACATGTGAGAAGCAGGGGGGAGACATGTGAGAAATGTCATTGTTTGTGATCCTAGTCTGTGATGGAGATAGTTTGAACGTTAGCATTATTCGCTACCATGCTAACTCCAGCTGATCAATGTTTGCTATTGGTGCTTGTCTTAACCCATTTTGGGCGGGAACCCCTTTTGGTGTTTTAAACATTATGTTATAATTTAGCTATTGAGAAATAGCAGATCTACAAGCTCATAGCGCGCCACCGAGTGGCGCGCTATGAGCTTGTAGATCTGCTATTTTTGAAAAATCGTGAAAATATTTATTTCAGAAAACTGGAGGATTTAGAAGGTTTTTTTTTTTTTAATTCTGAGGTCAGGCCTAATGGGCTAATTCCATTTAGACCTGACGACAGATTCTACAAAATGTCTTCTAAATCATGACAGTTTTCAGAAAAACCCTATGTTTCTATGTCAGAGGTTCTCAAACTATTTCATGTCAAGGACCCCCAGAATTATCTGTATTTGGCCATGGACCCCCTTCTGAAAATGTGTGGTTCCAGGGACCCCCCCCCCCCACCCCCCCAGATAAGAAGCAAAGATATGAGTTAAAAATGTTTGCTTGGAAAGAATATATATATTCAGAGATTTACAACGATTTTTCTAAAATAGCAGATCTACAATCTCGTAGCTATTCTGAGCATGTAGATCTGCTAGTTTAGAACAGATAGAGTTATAAATAATGGTTAAAGTGGTTAAAAGCTATAAGGTGACACAGACTATTAAACCGTTTCACTGCATTTGAAGACGGTGTTTCTTCTCCTGCATACTTTAGCTATTGAAAAATAGCAGATCTACAAAAGCTCATATCTGCTTTTTGAGTGGTGCAACCACTCCAAGGAACAGCAATGTCTGTTCATGAGCACCAGTACCAATAAGTACCAAAAGTGGCGCTGTTGTGCCAGAAACAGAGAGAGAGAGAGATAGTGTTGCACTGTTGCCTGCTAAATGAGAGAGAGAGAGGGGGGGGGGGGGGGATTTGCACCACTCAGTTCACACGGGGGTGATTTTTTTTTTTAAATCGTGACAATTGTGCAAATCTTTGATGTTTATTCTTTCACAGCAAACGTTTTTAACTCATAGCTAAGCAACACATTTTCAGATGATGTCCAAATACAGACAATTCACTCTTCGCTAAGTCCCACCCAAGCCCGTTGTTGGCCAATACCACGTTATCGACGGTTACTAAGGTAGGATACTGGTCACGCTTGCATGCTGGTCAAATACCTGGCTCTCATAGACTTCCATTGTAACGGGGAAACAGCTCTCAAAGTCAGTCAGTTAGCACATAAGCAAACACAACAAAAGCTGATTCTGACAGTTTATGACATCAGGAAAACTCATGCCGTTTTATTTTCGTCTTTTGATAGATTTATAAAGTAACTATTTTGGTTGGAGATATACAGTGAAGCGGTTCTGGTGTTCCCAACTCTCGTTTGTAAACAAGTCGCCATGCTGTTTGAGATGCACCCAGCTGCAGTCCCAGACATTTCTCCTAAAGTGTCTCCCTCAAACGCGTCCAAAATTGTGTATGGTGTTTGCGACAAGTGGACGAGATCAAATACATTTGTTTACATCCAACGACCTGGATGGAAGGCTGAGACCGAGGCTACTTCAGAAGTGAGTGTACAGATTTGGACCAATCAGATCATTTTGTAGGCAAACCGGAACTTCTTTCCACACAAACTTGTCAGGGTTGCCAGGTCTGCTTATTTCCCGCTACTTTTGGCTTAAGGCTAATAATTAGTGTATGTAATACATTACCAAAACAATAATTATCATAGACATAGGCCTACATAGTATTTATAATGATAAATGCATACAATCTTTTTATTATGATTATATATGGTCATATTATTGTGTTTGTTTTGGCTTGTTTTTCTTGATTTGGCTTTAAGAGTTGGCTTGTTTTTGGAGGTCGGTTGGCTTATTTCTCTCACACAATGTGGCAACACTGAAGTCAAAACAAAAAAACGACAACGTTGACATTTTTTATTAAAAATAAAACCACATGAGTTTTCCTGATGTCATAAACGGTCAGAATCAGCTTAGTGTTCTAAAAGAGTGACTTTGAGAGCTGTTCCCCCGTTACAATAGAAGTCAATGAGAGCCTATTTTTATTTCTAATATGTACTATTAAACTGCACAACGGAGCGAAATAATTAATGGAACGGACTAGTTTTCTCATAACAAGGTAAGAAAACAAACCCTCTTTCTGAGGTCCACACATGCTGTACAGCAAATATATTTATTGACACTGCTTAAACATTTTGACCAGCATTGCAAGCGTGACCAGTATCCTACCTTAGTAACCGTCGCTAACGTGGTATTGGCCAACAACGGGCTTGGGTGGGACTTAGCGAAGAGCTAATTCTGGTGGAGGTCCTTTCCTTTCCTTGACGTGAAATAGTTTGACAACCACGCTGACATAGAAACATTGAGAGAACTGTCACGATGACATTTTGTGGAACACGGGTTAACTGGATTAGATCAATTGTAAATGCATTCAATTGGATTATCGGGATCCATAATAACAGCCGGTTGAGTTGAGGTTGGAACAGCGATCAATACCTTTAATCTGTCAGTGTCCAGACTGTCCGCCCACTGGCTTTCATCATGTTATCCCATTTCGGACGGGAACCCCTTTTGGTGTTTTACGCATAATGTTATACTTGTCTTTAGCTATTGAAAAATAGCAGATCTACAAGCTCGTGGCGCGGCACGAGCTTGTAGATCTGCTATTTTTTTTATAAATCGTGTTATGAAATACTTTGAGAACCACTGATATAGAAACATAGGGTTTAACCCTGTGAGAACCACTGATATAGAAACATAGGGTTTAACCCTGTGAGAACCACTGATATAGAAACATAGGGTTTAACCCTGTGAGAACCACTGATATAGAAACATAGGGTTTAACCCTGTGAGAACCACTGATATAGAAACATAGGGTTTAACCCTGTGAGAACCACTGATATAGAAACATAGGGTTTAACCCTGTGAGAACCACTGATATAGAAACATAGGGTTTAACCCTGTGAGAACCACTGATATAGAAACATAGGGTTTAACCCTGTGAGAACCACTGACATAGAAACATAGGGTTTAACCCTGTGAGAACCACTGACATAGAAACATAGGGTTTAACCCTGTGAGAACCACTGACATAGAAACATAGGGTTTAACCCTGTGAGAACCACTGACATAGAAACATAGGGTTTAACCCTGTGAGAACCACTGACATAGAAACATAGGGTTTAACCCTGTGAGAACCACTGATATAGAAACATAGGGTTTAACCCTGTGAGAACCACTGATATAGAAACATAGGGTTTAACCCTGTGAGAACCACTGATATAGAAACATAGGGTTTAACCCTGTGAGAACCACTCACATAGAGACATAAGGTTTAACCCTGTGAGAACCACTGACATAGAGACATAGGGTTTAACCTTGTGAGAACCACTGACATAGAAACATATTGTCCCTGGAACAACATATTTTCAGATGTCGGCAGCCAATTACATATAATTTTTGAGGTACTTGTTGTTATGAAATACTTTGAGAACCACTGATATAGAAACATAGGGTTTAACCCTGTGAGAACCACTGACATAGAAACATAGGGTTTAACCCTGTGAGAACCACTGACATAGAAACATAGGGTTTAACCCTGTGAGAACCACTGACATAGAGACATAGGGCCCTATTATGCGTGTCTTAAGTACCAGGTCTTATGACTTAACTTAAGACCTGGAGGCGTGGTCAATGCTGTTTGGCCACTCAGAATAGCCAAATGGCATTGATCACGCCTCCAGGTCTTAAGTTAAGTAATAAGACCTGGTACTTAAGACATGCATAATAGGGCCCATAGGGTTTAACCCTGTGAGAACCACTGACATAGAAACGTAGGGTTTAACCCTGTGAGAGCCACTGATATAGAAACATAGGGTTTAACCCTGTGAGAACCACTGACATAGAAACATAGGGTTTAACCCTGTGAGAACCACTGACATAGAAACATAGGGTTTAACCCTGTGAGAACCACTGACATAGAAACATAGGGTTTAACCCTGTGAGAACCACTGATATAGAAACATAGGGTTTAACCCTGTGAGAACCACTGACATAGAAACATAGGGTTTAACCCTGTGAGAACCACTGACATAGAAACATAGGGTTTAACCCTGTGAGAACCACTGACATAGAAACATAGGTTTTAACCCTGTGAGAACCACTGACATAGAAACATGAGGTTTAACCCTGTGAGAACCACTGACATAGAAACATAAGGTTTAACCCTGTGAGAACCACTGACATAGAAACATAGGGTTTAACCCTGTGAGAACCACTGACATAGAGACATGAGGTTTAACCCTGTAGGAACCACTGACACAGAAACAAGGTTTTTCAGAAAACTGTCAGGATTTAGAAGACGTTTTGTAGAATCTTGTCTCAGGTCTAAAATGGGTCGTTATCTCCTATTATTATCCTGTTCCACAACAAGCACACTTCCCACAACGAAGGGGATTGTTTATTTGTTTATTGTTTATTTGTTTATTTTATTTTAGTCTTATCAGCCAATGATGTGCAATATTATATTATCTGGGTTGAAAGGAGCCGCAACTTAAGCAACTTGAATGCTGGACTCTATACATCTGTGATCTCTGCTGCACCTAAAGTTGCAATGGAGCCCACTCATGAAACTTGAAACCATTTACCCATTTAGGCCTGACGTCGATTTTTTTTAAAAAAAATGACAGTTTTCTGAAAAACCCTATGTTTCTGTATCAGTGGTGCTCAATATTTCATGTCAAGGACCCCAAAAATTATATGCAATATGCCTCCGCACCCCATCTGAAAATATGTTGTTCCAGGGACCTCCCCAGAAGCAAAGGTTTGAGTTAAAATGTTCACTCTGTGATAATATATATTCAAAGATTTGAGGCACATTTTCATGATTTTTCAAAAATAGCAGACCTACAAGCTCATAGCTATGAGCTCATAGCTATGAGCTTGTAGATCTGCTATTTTTCAATAGCTAAATTATAACATAATGTTTAAATCACCGAAAGGGGTTCCCACCCAGAATGGGGTTTAAAGGGACACTTAATTCACCCTTTTTTGCAACCATATCTTATGAGAGACGAACACTTTCCTGGGGTTTTTAATTATGTGCGTAATATGTGTGTTTTTAGATATTTTAGTATTTCCAAGTGTCAATGATGTCGTGGACACTGGGCTCACATACTTCCCGGACTACACGTTGTCTCAGTAGGACAGCCTCCCCCTCCTATCTACAAGGAGGAGGAGCGGTGCACCAAAGCATTATGGGAACTGTAGTCCAGGCCTGGCTGTCACTCTGTGCTGTGCTACAAGCTTGTAGAGCTGCTATTTTGGGAAAATCGTGCAAATCTTTGAATATACATAACAGTACACTGAATTATTCTTTTAAAGCGAACCCTTTTAAATTCAAAGCTTCGGGGGCTCCCTGGAACTAAATGTTTTGAGATGCCAGCAAATTACATATAATCTTTGGGGTCCTTGACATGAAAATGTTTGAGAACGACTGACAGAAACATGAGGTTTTTCAGAAAACTGTCAGGATTTAGAAGACATTTGTAGAATCGGCCTCTGGTCTTAATTGTTTAACCCATTTTGACCTGAGATCAGATTCTAAAAATGTCTTCTACATCCTGACAGTTTCTGAAAAAGCTATGTTTCTATGTCAGTCGTTCTTCGATTTAAAAAAAATAGCAGACCTACAAGCTCGTAGCGCGCCACTCGGTGGCGCGCTATGAGCGCAGTGCAGGTGGCGCAGGTGGCTATACCTATGGCTTCTAAAGGTGTTTAATGACTGGGTCAATGCAGCGTAGTGCAGATGGCTATACCTATGGCTTCTAAAGGTGTTTAATGACTGGGTCAATGCAGCATGGTGCAGATGGCTATACCTATGGCTTCTAAAGGTGTTTAATGACTGGGTCAATGCAGCATAGTGCAGATGGCTATACCTATGGCTTCTAAAGGTGTTTAATGACTGGGTCAATGCAGCGTAGTGTAGATGGCTATACCTATGGCTTCTAAAGGTGTTTAATGACTGGGTCAATGCAGCGTGGTGCAGATGGCTATACCTATGGCTTCTAAAGGTGTTTTAATGACTGGGTCAATGCAGTGTAGTGCAGATGGCTATACCTATGGCTTCTAAAGGTAGCGTAGTGCAGATGGCTATACCTATGGCTTCTAAAGGTGTTTAATGACTGGGTCAATGCAGCATGGTGCAGATGGCTATACCTATGGCTTCTAAAGGTGTTTAATGACTGGGTCAATGCAGCATAGTGCAGATGGCTATACCTATGGCTTCTAAAGGTGTTTAATGACTGGGTCAATGCAGCATGGTGCAGATGGCTATACCTATGGCTTCTAAAGGTGTTTAATGACTGGGTCAATGCAGCGTAGTGCAGATGGCTATACCTATGGCTTCTAAAGGTGTTTAATGACTGGGTCAATGCAGCGTGGTGCAGATGGCTATACCTATGGCTTCTAAAGGTGTTTAATGACTGGGTCAATGCAGCATGGTGCAGATGGCTATACCTATGGCTTCTAAAGGTGTTTGCGGCTAGGTTGAAAGCAGGGCCGAGTGATATATGACTTCAAATCAATGTATTATTTTAAAATTATTGCCTCGATTACGATTAATGAACGATTATTTCTAAACGGAATAGAATCTGTAGAAATGGCAGATCTACAAGCTCGCAACGTGGTGCGATGTGACACGCTTTGAGCTTGAAGATCAGCTATTTCTGCATGCCACCATTGTACATTGAAGTATAGGGGCGGCAGTGGCTTAAGGGGTAGAGTGACCGCAGTTCGAACCCGGGTTCGAAGTGTCCTTGAGCAAGACTCTGAACCCCTAATAGAGAGTGTGCACATGCTTAAAGTGAATGGCACATCGAGTGGCACATCGAGTGGCACATCGAGTGGCAAAGCAACAGGCAAAGTGAGTTTAACATTGTTTAATGTTGTTTAATGCAATCAGATATGACTTTTCTGTGTGGATGTATGGGGCTGTCGAGGCCACTTAGTAGGCGTTCCTGCATAACTTCCGGGTTTGTTGATGATGTCATGGCATACCCTGACCCTCTATTGCTCCCGATGTGCCGGTTGGTGCCTTGCACGGTTTCCTCCGCCGTGTGTGTGTGTGTGTGTGTGTGTGTGTGTGTGTGTGTGTGTGTGTGTGTGTGTGTGTGTGTGTGTGTGTGTGTGTGTGTGTGTGTGTGTGTGTGTGTGTGTGTGTGTGTGTGTGTGTGTGTGTGTGTGTGTGTGTGTGTGTGTGTGTGTGTGTGTGTGTGTGTGAGAATGTAATGCACTGTACCATCTCTGTAAAGCGCCTTGGATAAAGGCGCTATATAAATGCACCATTTATGTATAATACCACTACATTATATTAAGTGGTTAATCAGACTAAATAACCAATTTAAATCTTTTAGAACAAGTGTCGAAACATTTGATATATTAGACCAATACTTGCTTATTATTGGTTCCAAATGCAGGCTTGAATATATTTTTGGGCCCAGGGCCTATTTCCCCCCCCCCCTTTTCTTCAGAATCTGTGAAATTAATTAGAAAGAACATTTGGCTTTGATAACTGAATCTCCTCCATGCTTGGGGTGCATACATACAGCATTGTAAGAGAATGGATTGCACTATATTTTATTTTCCTCCTTAGGGTATTTTTGTGAAACTAAACTATGCCAGGAAAATCCTCTTGACCCAGTTATATATTTATATTTTTTCACCACTGACTCAGACATTTCTGTTTTGGGCACTTCATACCTGGGTGGGCGGCTAAAAATACATATATCTGTGTGTGTGTGTGTGTGTGTGTGTGTGTGTGTGGTGGGGGGGCGGGGGGGACCGGCCAACACAATGGCCTACCAGGCTAGTTTCAGAACAATGCCTTGTGGGAGTCTTCCCTCAAAAGTAGAAACTATTTTAGTTTCAACATTTCAACACAAACGTTGACCTCCTACTAGGCCTTGGGCTGGAAATAGAGTAGGGATGCACCGAAAGGGAAAGTCCCAATATGATTAATATTTATCTTTTTGAGTGGTGTAAACCACTCCTACAACTGGCTTTGTTAGTGCAGAAAAAATGAGCATGGTTGCTATGTTCACCCTGTTCACCCGGGTGTGATTTCATTACGTCAGACATGATTTCATTACGTCAGACAGGCTATATAAGACCTTACACCACTCAGTTCACACGGGTGTGATTTTTTTTTCCTACCATTGCTGTCATGGCCGTACCTTAACCCATTTTGGGCGGGAACCCCTTTTGGTGTTTTAAACATTATGTTATAATTTAGCTATTGAAAAATAGCAGATCTACAAGCTCATAGCACGCCACCGAGTGGCGCGCTACGAGCTTGTAGATCTGCTATTTTCGAAAAATCGTGAAAATATTTATTTCAGAAAACTGGAGGATTTAGAAGATTTTTTTTTTATTTCGACGTCAGGCCTAAATGTGACCAGGTCTAGCAAAATGGTCACAAATGGGATAAAGCTACCTGATTTATGGCAAAATAAATAGTTATGGTAAAACTTTACTTAAATAATAATCACTATTATGGGTCCATAACACATTTATTCAGCTCTTTTGAATGCATTAATTGCATACACACTATTCGGTGATATATTTTCTTCCTATTCGGGCCGAAACCGAATGGGCCGAAAATGCATTTTTCTTCTGACAAATATTTTCTGCGGCCGAATATTCGTTGCATCACTAAAATAGAATTATTCAAACCTGCTTTTAGAACCAATAGCTGTAGAATAAGCGAATATTGGAGAAGCATTTTTCATTTTCTTCCTTATATTATGACCCAGTCTAGGAACAAACACGACCACAGTCGTAACATACTGTATGTCAACGTTCGACACAAACACATTCTAATCGATTTTTCAATTAATTATTAGTCTAATTAACTACTTAATTAATATAATATAGGATTATTATTATACTTCAATGTCCAATGGTGGCATGCAAAAATAGCAGATCTTCAAGCTCAAAGCGTCACAACATCGCATCATGTTGTGAGCTTGTAGGTCTGACATTTCTATTCTCTTTCAAAAATAATATTGTTCTTTAACCCATTTTGACCTGAGATCAGATTGTAAAAATGTCTTCTAAATCCTGACAGTTTTCTGAAAAAGCTATGTTTCTGTGTCAGTCGTTATTTGATTTTTCAAAAATAGCAGACCTACAAGCTCGTAGTACTGCATAGGACTGTACTGCATACTATGGATAACTACGGTTGTTTTACATCAGCAGGCAGCACAGCATACTAGTGAAGCTGTCAGGCACAGGCCAATCTAAGTAATCGGCAAAATAAAGGATGAAACTGCGCCCTCTGCTGTTCGTTTCCTTTGGAGATCTGTGATTCTCAACCAGGTCCTTGAAAAGGTTCCAGGTTAAAGATCTATAACTGTTGAGAGTGTAAAATTAAATCATTTAATTTTACGCTCCAGAGTTAAATTATTGTTAAACAGCTGAATTATTTCATTCACAAGGAGTTCACAATTTGATAATGTAGATTAGAAGAATAGTTATTTTGATCTGTTATCTCCTATTGTACAACAGTATGGACAAAATATTGTCCAACGACAACAACATATTCTAGTTATTGTTAGTCTACAGTTTTGGGTCTGAAAGGCTAATATGGTCCGTGGCTCAAATGGGTCTGAGAGGCTAAATGTCATCAAATGGTGGTCCGTGGCTCAGATGGGTCTGAGAGGCTAAATGTCATCAAATGGTGGTCCGTGGCTCAGATGGGTCTGAGAGGCTAAATGGCATCAAATGGTGGTCCATGGGTCTGAGAGGCTAAATGTCATCAAATGGTGGTCCGTGGCTCAAATGGGTCTGAGAGGCTAAATGTCATCAAATGGTGGTCCGTGGCTCAGATGGGTCTGAGAGGCTAAATGTCATCACATGATCCTCCATAGTTCTAAATCCATTGTTCGTTCTCTCTGTTTCAGGCAGAGCTTTGCAGTCACATCTCTACAACCATCCATCCAGTTCCTGAAGCTCTGGGCCGGTCCGTTGACCCGCCCGCTCGCCACTGCACTGCAAAGCTCTCCCCCTGAACGACCACGGCCTTCGTCTGACCCCGCCCCCAACGGTACGGTACGCCTGTCACTCACAACTATTACCGTATTGTCACAAATATAAGACCACTCTGATTATAAGACGACCACCCATTTTTCAAGACTCATTTGTGGGAAAAGAACATTGAATGTCATATAGTCTAGTCCCTGATTATAATACAATTTAGGCATTTAGCAGACACTCTTAATCCGGAGCGACTTACATTAAGCAAGAACAAAAAGCATGGCAATACATCACATACATAAAAAGTAGTTATCATAAAACATGTGTAAGCTAAGAGCGTAACAGTGGAATATCTATATAATGAAACTATACATATAAAAACTATACATACTATACTATAAAGTGCTATGACTACATAAAATGCAATTCTAGTGCTGTCTACGTAACATTTAGTCTGATAGGATACGCTGTTTTTTAGGATATTTCTATTGGAAATTCATATATATTCAGCAATAGGGTACATTGTCGCTAATCGAAAAACAGTCTTATATTCAGCAATAGGGTACATTGTCGCTAATCGAAAAACAGTCTTATATTCAGCAATAGGGTACATTGTCGCTAATCGCAATTATTTGAGACAATTGCAATATAGTTTTTGAATAATCGGCAGTCGTTTCCACGTTGAAAAGTGTTCATGCGTTTTTAAAAAGTAGCAGAAATGGCAGATCAAACAAGCTTTCAACACGTGTTGTAAGATTGTAGCTAATATTTTCTCCCTACTTTGTACATTTATTTGGAAAGAAATAAATATTAACACATTGTGTGCCCTTTCAACAATTTCAAAATAGGGACCCAGGGTGCCCAATATATATTTTTTTTTAATAAAAAAACACATAGCGGTAATAGGCCTATCTCACAGCCCCCTTTCCACGCCCACTTCCGGTAGCTAGTGGTGTCATTTAACATTAGGCATTTACACTTTTTTTCTCTGGAGAATCTAAATACATTTCCTAATGTTAAAATGTCAAAGACCGATAATAATATGAAGAAAACACAATGGTATAACAACTCAAATAAGTAGAATAAACCTTACCTTTACAAAACGGTAGTTTGTGGCTTGTGAAAATACCTCTTTTAACATGGAAGCCTATGGACCGCAAAAAAAATAACACCACTAGCTGTAAAAGGGGGCGTAAAAAGGGGGCGGGGAAATGCTGTGAGATAGGCCCATTCCCAGGATGTCTGTGGCGTGTCCGTGTCACATCTGCCCTGTGCAATCTGTGATTACGAAGCCTAAAGACCAAACCACACCAAAGGGTCGGGACAAAACGGGTTTTAAGGTAAACCACACCGATGCAACTCATTGGGTTCCATTGGTGTGGTTTACCTTAAAAAACGTTTTGTCCCGACCCGACCCTTTGGGTTGGTTTGGGCAAACAGAAGTACAAATTGTAATTTGTAACATTCCAATGTTCAATGCAAAAAAACAACAATTAAATCGTTAATCGCGATTATTTGTGACCGTTTCTGACCGAGGCTAAGTCATTGAAAAGAAAAATATATTTTTTCGTTTGTTCATGTCACATCATAGCAGGGAATCATAGCTTCAAATTGACATATTGGTTGTTCAGTTTGACCCACCAGTTTTGGAGATATGGCTTATAGAGTAATGTCTTGCAGAGAAGAGTTGAGAAAACAGGCTTGAATGGTTCACTTCTGTGGTCTCTAACATTACACCTAGCTACATGTTTAAGCATTTATTTCATATTTACATGTCTTCTGTGGTCTCTAACATTACACCTAGATACATGTTTAAGCATTTATTTCATATTTACATGTCGATTTCAGCTCTGACACTTATTCCAGACAAGCTCTAGTCTGCCTGTGCTATTAACTCATTTTGGATTAAAATAAAAATCAGGGCACGGTGGCACAGTCTGTACTAGTGCTATCGCCTCACAGCTCGAAGGTCCTGGGTTCGATTCCCGTTCGGGACGCTGTGGGCGCTGGCGGTGTGTCCTCTCCTCCGCGTCATCAGTGCCCATACCCGAGGCGGGGTTGGCGAAAGGGCCTTTCTGTGTGGAGTTTGCATGTTCTCCCTGTGTCCCCCCCTCACAAAAACATGCAGTAGTCCTGGTCTCTAAACTGCCTCCCCCTGGCCAGCCGGGGTGCCTGATGGAGGGTGAAAGGAACTGGTTGGAATAACGTGTTCCTTCCACCCGCTACGTCCAACCAGGGAAACTCCCCCCTGTCAGGTGTAAAGGTGCGACTTTGACACTCATGCATGAAGGAAGCATGAGTTCAAGTCTGTTGCTCTCCCCAGGTTGGCGGAGGGTGTGTAGAGCCCAGGATCACATTAGATAATTGACACAGGGGTGAAAAATGCGTTACAAAATCGTGGGATAACAGTTAGTCGTGTACAGTACAGTACAGTACAGTACAGTACAATACAGTACAGTACAGTACAGTTTGTCTTCTACATAGTGGGATAACAGTTAGTCTTGTACAGTACAGTACAGTACAGTACAGTACAGTACAGTTAGTCTTCTACATAGTGGGATAACAGTTAGTCTTGTACAGTACAGTACAGTACAGTTAGTCTTCTACATAGTGGGATAACAGTTAGTCTTGTACAGTACAGTACAGTACAGTTAGTCTTCTACATAGTGGGATAACAGTTAGTCTTGTACAGTACAGTACAGTTAGTCTTCTACATAGTGGGATAACAGTTAGTCTTGTACAGTACAGTACAGTACAGTACAGTACAGTACAGTACAGTACAGTACAGTTTGTCTTCTACATAGTGGGATAACAGTTAGTCGTGTACAGTACAGTACAGTACAGTACAGTACAATACAGTACAGTACAGTACAGTTTGTCTTCTACATAGTGGGATAACAGTTAGTCTTGTACAGTACAGTACAGTACAGTACAGTACAGTACAGTTAGTCTTCTACATAGTGGGATAACAGTTAGTCTTGTACAGTACAGTACAGTACAGTTAGTCTTCTACATAGTGGGATAACAGTTAGTCTTGTACAGTACAGTACAGTACAGTTAGTCTTCTACATAGTGGGATAACAGTTAGTCTTGTACAGTACAGTACAGTACAGTTAGTCTTCTACATAGTGGGATAACAGTTAGTCTTGTACAGTACAGTACAGTACAGTTAGTCTTCTACATAGTGGGATAACAGTTAGTCTTGTACAGTACAGTACAGTACAGTTAGTCTTCTACATAGTGGGATAACAGTTAGTCTTGTACAGTACAGTACAGTACAGTACAGTTAGTCTTCTACATAGTGGGATAACAGTTAGTCTTGTACAGTACAGTACAGTACAGTTAGTCTTCTACATAGTGGGATAACAGTTAGTCTTGTACAGTACAGTACAGTACAGTTAGTCTTCTACATAGTGGGATAACAGTTAGTCTTGTACAGTACAGTACAGTACAGTTAGTCTTCTACATAGTGGGATAACAGTTAGTCTTGTACAGTACAGTACAGTACAGTACAGTACAGTACAGTACAGTACAGTACAGTACAGTACAGTACAGTTAGTCTTGCCGCCCATGACTGTCTCTGTATCAAAAAAAAAGTCTCATATTTGCGTGACAATTAATCCTACATAAACGTGTAATCCTCAGCTCTACTCATACATAAACGTGTAATCCTACATAAACGTGTAATCCTCAGCTCTACTCATACATAAACGTGTAATCCTACATAAACGTGTAATCCTACATAAACGTGTAATCCCCACAGCTCTACTCATACATAAACGTGTAATCCCCACAGCTCTACTCATACATAAACGTGTAATCCTCAGCTCTACTCCTACATAAACGTGTAATCCCCACAGCTCTACTCATACATAAACGTGTAATCCTACATAAACGTGTAATCCCCACAGCTCTACTCATACATAAACGTGTAATCCCCACAGCTCTACTCATACATAAACGTGTAATCCTCAGCTCTACTCATACATAAACGTGTAATCCTCAGCTCTACTCATACATAAACGTGTAATCCCCACAGCTCTACTCATACATAAACGTGTAATCCTCAGCTCTACTCATACATAAACGTGTAATCCCCACAGCTCTACTCATACATAAACGTGTAATCCCCACAGCTCTACTCATACATAAACGTGTAATCCACAGCTCTACTCATACATAAACGTGTAATCCCCACAGCTCTACTCATACATAAACGTGTAATCCACAGCTCTACTCATACATAAACGTGTAATCCTCAGCTCTACTCATACATAAACGTGTAATCCCCACAACTCTACTCATACATAAACGTGTAATCCCCACAGCTCTACTCATACATAAACGTGTAATCCTCAGCTCTACTCATACATAAACGTGTAATCCCCACAGCTCTACTCATACATAAACGTGTAATCCCCACAGCTCTACTCATACATAAACGTGTAATCCTCAGCTCTACTCATACATAAACGTGTAATACCCACAGCTCTACTCATACATAAACGTGTAATCCTACATAAACGTGTAATCCCCACAGCTCTACTCATACATAAACGTGTAATCCCCACAGCTCTACTCATACATAAACGTGTAATCCCCACAGCTCTACTCATACATAAACGTGTAATCCTACATAAACGTGTAATCCCCACAGCTCTACTCATACATAAACGTGTAATACCCACAGCTCTACTCATACATAAACGTGTAATCCTCAGCTCTACTCATACATAAACGTGTAATCCTACATAAACGTGTAATCCTACATAAACGTGTAATCCCCACAGCTCTACTCATACATAAACGTGTAATCCCCACAGCTCTACTCATACATAAACGTGTAATCCTACATAAACGTGTAATCCCCACAGCTCTACTCATACATAAACGTGTAATCCCCACAGCTCTACTCCTACATAAACGTGTAATCCCCACAGCTCTACTCATACATAAACGTGTAATCCTCAGCTCTACTCATACATAAATGTGTAATCCCCACAGCTCTACTCCAACCAGTGAGGAAAGAAGCACCATGTCTCAGCTGCAGTTCCAGTGTTCCCCACAGGGGGGCAGCCACGCCCCCGCCATGCCCAGTACGGCTGCTGCCAGTGCCAGCGCCCCCCAGTCCCCCATGCCAATGGGGGGGCAGCAGCAGCAGCAGCACGCGCCCCAGCCCGGGTACAGCATGCCTTGTGCCACAGGAGGGGGAGGCGGAGGGACCCCCCAGCCTGGCTACAGCATCTCGTGTGCCACAGGAGGAGGCGGAGGGACCCCCCAGCCCGGCTACAGCATCTCGTGTGCCACAGGAGGAGGCGGAGGGACCCCCCAGCCTGGCTACAGCATCTCGTGTGCCACAGGAGGAGGCGGAGGGACCCCCCAGCCCCCCATGCCAATGGGGGGGCAGCAGCAGCCTGGGTACAGCATCGGGTGTGCCACAGGGGGAGGAGGCGGGCCCGCACATCCTGGGTACAGCATCTCGTGTGCCACAGGAGGTGGAGGAGGAGGGCCCCCCCAGCCTGGGTACAGCATCCCCTGCGCCACGGGAGGTGGAGGAGGAGGGCCCCCCCAGCCTGGGTACAGCATCCCCTGCGCCACGGGAGGTGGAGGAGGAGGGCCCCCACAGCCCGGGTACAGCATCTCGTGTGCCACGGGAGGTGGAGGAGGAGGGCCCCCACAGCCCGGGTACAGCATCCCCTGCGCCACGGGGGGCACCCTGCCCTCCGAGAGCGCCAGCCACCCGCTAAGGAGTTCTGCCCTGCCGTCGGGCTCTGCCACACCCTTCACTCCTCCCCCCACCACAGGTGTGTGCAATTGTCCATGCGCAGACTGCGCGGCCATGTTTCCATCAGAGTTTGGAAGCACTCGTTTTCAGTCAAGCAATGTCCTTGCTGCCTCGTGCATTATGTGCTAATTCAAAACTGGTGGTATGCAGGACAGTTGAGTGATATCTAACGAGCACTTCCAAACTCCAGCACTTAGAAAAAGAATCACCTGCAAAAGGACACAAAGTAGCTCAAAAAATAGAAGCTCATAGAGAATAATTCAAGCTTTCCATACAGCTGCAATGTTGGTGAGTTTGTCGTTGTTTAAGACAATCAGAGAGGACTTTTCTGTTTGGACGAATGGGCTGCCAATGGGAAGTTGCACCTATAGTTGGCACCTTGCCATTAACTTATATGGTAAGATGGCCGCGGTCTGCATATGGAGAATGGACTATACCATTTAGAACGAATTCTAAATCTGGACAGATTGCTGAAAAACCTAAGTTTTGTCAGACGTTCTCAAAATATATCTGAAAATATAAAGCAAAGATTTGAGTTAAAAAAACGTTCGCTCTGAAAGAATATAAATTCAAAGATTTGCACCTTTTTTCAAAAATAGCAGATATACAAGCTCATAGCGCGGCACTCGGTGCCACGCTATGAGCTTGTAAACATGATTTTTGATTTTTTTAATGCATTGATTAACGCATGGATCATGGACCATGACTGAGTTCAGTCATTTGTATTCCATAGAGGCAAGCATTTTATTTCTGGCTAACTTAGTTGTGTGCCTGTGCCAGTGTTGTTGCTCACCGGATATAGACAATCTACAAGCTCCAAAACGCATTGCCGTGTGACGCGCCGTGAGCTTGTAGATCTGCAATATTCGGGGTGTGGCGCCTTATGCAACTTGCGCAACGTGCATAACCTGTCCCTAACCCATACGTGCATTCCTGCAGTAATAATAGACATTAACCCATTCTGACCTGAGATCAGAAAAAGCTTTCTGAAAAAGCTATGTTTCTATGTCAGTCGTTCTTCGATTTTTCAAAAATAGCAGACCTACAAGCTCGTAGCGCGCCACTCGGTGGCGCGCTATGAGCTTGTAGATCTGCTATTTTTCAATAGCTAAAGCATAACATAATGCTAACTACCAAAAGGGGCTCCCGCCCAAAACGGGTTAAATCTATTTCTAGACGAAAGTGTAAACACTCTTTGTCATTTAGATCTCTGTGTCGGTCTCGGCTGGGAGCAGAGTTTATACGTGTTAATATTCATTATGAGTGAACGCCTGCTCACAGAGAGATGTGATGAAATGATATGTAAAGTCCTGTCATCTTTGGGCGTATTTTGGTCCCAGGTGTTGATAGAATGAGTCCAAAACACCACAGTATCCTGGAAAACAAAACGCTTCAAAGCCGAGCATCCACGGAACATCAGTCAGTTTGATTTGAGTTGGTCCAACCTGCGAGGCTGTGTTGACGGCAGACGACAAGCGACAGAGGTGTTTCTGGAACCGAGTGAAGACTTGGAAATGATTCTGAAACTCTCTGTTCAGCTGGGATATGTTGTTACCCGTCTGTGCTGTAATCATTCCCATGAGCAACACAATTTACAATTTTCCATTTAGTTCTACTGGATCTCCTCTCGACCACTAGTCCATCCCTGACATTTAGTTCTACTGGATCTCCTCTCGACCACTAGTCCATCCCTGACATTTAGTTCTACTGGATCTCTTCTCCACTAGTCCCTCCCTGACATTTAGTTCTACTGGATCTCTTCTCCACTAGTCTCTCCCTGACATTTAGTTCTACTGGATCTCTTCTCCACTAGTCCAAAACTAGTTTTAGTCTAGTTTTGATAGAATGAGTCCAAAACACCACAGTATCCTGGAAAACAAAAAGCTTCAAAGCCGAGCATCCACGGAACATCAGTCCGTTTGATTTGAGTTGTTCCAACCTTCTCCACTAGTCCCTCCCTGACATTTAGTTCTACTGGATCTCCTCTCCACTAGTCCCTCCCTGACATTTAGTTCTACTGGATCTCCTCTCGACCACTAGTCCCTCCCTGACATTTAGTTCTACTGGATCTCTTCTCCACTAGTCCCTCCCTGACATTTAGTTCTACTGGATCTCCTCTCCACTAGTCCCTCCCTGACATTTAGTTCTACTGGATCTCCTCTCGACCACTAGTCCCTCCCTGACATTTAGTTCTACTGGATCTCTTCTCCACTAGTCCCTCCCTGACATTTAGTTCTACTGGATCTCTTCTCCACTAGTCCCTCCCTGACATTTAGTTCTACTGGATCTCCTCTCCACTAGTCCCTCCCTGACATTTAGTTCTACTGGATCTCCTCTCCACTAGTCCCCTCCCTGACATTTAGTTCTACTGGATCTCTTCTCCACTTGTCCCTCCCTGACTTTTAGATCTACTGGATCTCCTCTCCACTAAGGCCTCCACAAAATGTTATATTAGTCTAGTTTTTGCCAGTGAAAAAAAGATGGTCGACGGGACACATTGTTCCGTCATACTTTTAGACGAGGGAATGAATGAGTGAATGAGTGAGTGAGTGAATGAATGAGTGAGTGAATGAATGAATGAGTGAATGAATGAATGCATGAGTGAATGAGTGAATGAATGCATGAGTGAATGAGTGAGTGAATGAGTGAGTGAATGAATGAATGCATGAGTGAATGAGTGAGTGAATGAATGAATGCATGAGTGAATGAATGAGTGAATGAGTGAGTGAATGAATGAATGCATGAGTGAATGAATGAGTGAGTGAGTGAACACGGGTCGTGCTGATGATATATTTGTTTCTTCCAGTGTCTAACATGGCAAACCCCAAAGAGAAGACCCCCATGTGTTTGGTGAATGAGTTAGCCCGTTTCAACAAGATCCAGCCCGAGTACAAGCTGCTCAGTGAGGAAGGCCCCGCCCACTCCAAGGTAACCACCCCTTTAAGACCTGGAACACATCATTAGGTGCGTTTCCATGAAGCCGTTTTTATGCGCATTAAGGCTCTTGCGCAAAATCTCCTGGATGGAAACACATCAATATGCGAATAAGTCTCCATTTTTCGCAAAAACACTTTTTCGCTTGGAGGTTGCGGATTTAGGCTTTTTCGAAAAAAGGGAAATGCACAAATAGTGTATGGAAACACTTGCGGAAAAGGTTTTTAATTAGAAAGCATTGAACTCGCATTATATCGCTTTTGAACAGTTGGAAAATGAAATAAAAAACGATGGGGAGGCAGTGGAGTGAACGGTGCATGATATGGTGGATAGTGTGTTCAAAGATCCCTTATGAAGTCTGAATCCTCCCGAGTTGATCGGGGCGCTCCGATCATTTTGATATCTGGATCGCTACTGCATGATGCAAGACACACACACACACACACACACACACACACACACACACACACACACACACACACACACACACACACACACACACACACACACACACACACACGTGGACTACGAGTAGCGTAGTAGACTAAACTTTTATATATAGCTGCCGGGTCCCTGCAGGCTATTCGATTTCGATCCATGCATACGCTTCATCTATTCTTATATATTTATATTCATTGCATAAGATAAGCAACCTAAACGTGTAGGCTATAGGCTATATAGCCGATGAAACAAGTTATTCACAACTGTTTGCAGCTGCAATCAATCAATTTACAGTATAAACGACCAGTATGCTCCAATCGAGTCCCGCGACATACAGGTATAGGCTACATGTGCCCCGAATATATTAAGACAAGCATTATACAACAAATCGTTCTTTGACTGTAAAGAAAGCCCATCAAATCCCTAAATCAATGGTGTGAACATGGATTAGGACTATACTTTACATGAGGCTCACTTTGCTGGCAAAACAGTGCCAACTACTGCATATTTAATGAACTTATGTCATATGCGCATTTTATCAGTTTAATGGAAACACCGACAATTCGCTTTTCTTTTTTCGACTTAATGAACATACGCTTCCTTTTTTCGCAAAGGCTTAATGGAACCGCACCTATTGTCACCTTCCACTTTCACCATTTTTTAAAGGTTTAGCTGTTGAAAAAATCTCCAAGGTAACTCACTTAGGCCCCATTTACACTGGCAGACAAATCTAGCCTGAATCAGATCTGTGCCACATCAAGATTGAAATCCGATTGGTTTAACCCATTTTGACCTGAGATCAGATTCTAAAAATGTCTTCTACATCCTGACAGTTTTCTGAAAAAGCTATGTTTCTATGTCAGTCGTTCTTCGATTTTTCAAAAATAGCAGACCTACAAGCTCGTAGCGCGCCACTCGGTGGCTCGCTATGAGCTTGTAGATCTGCTATTTTTCAATAGCTAAAGCATAACATAATGCTAACACCAAAAGGGGTTCCCGCCCATAATACAATTTACATTTTTTTTTTTTTTTTTTACAATTTAGGCATTTAGCAGACGCTCTTAATCCAGAGCGACTTACATTAAGCAAGAACAAAAAGCATGGCAATACATCGTTATACAATACATAGTTATCATGAAACATGCGTAAGCTAAGAACGTAACAGTGGAATATCTACAGTATATCATGAAACTATATATATAGACTATACATACTATACTATATTATTAGGACTACTTTTATGATTTCTCATGTTTGTAACCGTTTTAGAAAAGCAATGGTCTCGTGCCTCACCACGCCCCTCAGCCATTATACAATATAAGGTAACCTGACACCTTGTTAGGCCCATTGCTCTAATCCATGGTTGTCCTACAGTATCTGTCACTCCAGTGCATGTGATAAAAGACAGCTTTTTTCTGCTCCTGGTGGTACCAGATCATTGTTAATGTGTCCTCCTTGTGGTACCAGAAAGAGGTCCAGGTGTTTTTTTGTGCAAAAACTCCTTATTGGCTATTTCCCCTACCATAAGCCCTAAATGAATTGCATTCTCCTTTAATGTGTCCTCATTGTGGTACCAGATCTTCTCAGTGCGTCTCACTCTGGGAGAGCAGCATTGTTAATGTGTCCTCCTTGTGGTACCAGATCATTGTTAATGTATCCTCCTTGTGGTACCAGATCATTGTTAATGTGTCCTCCTTGTGGTACCAGATCATTGTTAATGTGTCCTCCTTGTGGTACCAGATCTTCTCAGTGCGTCTCACTCTGGGAGAGCAGCATTGGGAGGCGGACGGCACCAGCATCAAGAAGGCCCAGCACACTGCTGCTAGCTCCGCCCTGGCCGAGACCACCCTGCCCAAACCCACCGCCAGGACCCCCCGAAACACAGGTACCCAAACCCACCACCCTGACACCCCCGCAACACAGGTACCCAAACCCACCACCCTGACCCCCCGCAACACAGGTACCCAAACCCACCACCCTGACCCCCCGCAACACAGGTACCCAAACCCACCACCCTGACCCCCCGCAACACAGGTACCCAAACCCACCACCCTGACACCCCGCAACACAGGTACCCAAACCCACCGCCCTGCCCCCCCATAACACAGGTACCCAAACCCACCACCCTGACCCCCCACAACACAGGTACCCAAACCCACCACCCTGACCCCCCACAACACAGGTACCCAAACCCACCACCCTGACCCCCCGCAACACAGGTACCCAAACCCACCACCCTGACCCCCCATAACACAGGTACCCAAACCCACCACCCTGACCCCCCATAACACAGGTACCCAAACCCACCACCCTGACCCCCCCGCAACACAGGTACCCAAACCCACCACCCTGACACCCCGAAAAACAGGTACCCAAACCCACCACCCTGACCCCCCGCAACACAGGTACCCAAACCCACCACCCTGACCCCCCATAACACAGGTACCCAAACCCACCACCCTGACCCCCCCGCAACACAGGTACCCAAACCCACCACCCTGACACCCCGAAAAACAGGTACCCAAACCCACCACCCTGACCCCCCGCAACACAGGTACCCAAACCCACCACCCTGACCCCCCGAAACACAGGTACCCAAACCCACCACCCTGACCCCCCGAAACACAGGTACCCAAACCCACCACCCTGACCCCCCGAAACACAGGTACCCAAACCCACCACCCTGACCCCCCGCAACACAGGTACCCAAACCCACCACCCTGACCCCCCCGCAACACAGGTACCCAAACCCACCACCCTGACCCCCCCGCAACACAGGTACCCAAACCCACCGCCCTGACCCCCCGGAACACAGGTACCCAAACCCACCACCCTGACCCCCCGAAACACAGGTACCCAAACCCACCACCCTGACCCCCCGAAACACAGGTACCCAAACCCACCACCCTGACCCCCCGAAACACAGGTACCCAAACCCACCGCCCTGACCCCCCGAAACACAGGTACCCAAACCCACCACCCTGACACCCCGAAACACAGGTACCCAAACCCACCACCCTGACCCCCCGAAACACAGGTACCCAAACCCACCGCCCTGACCCCCCGCAACACAGGTACCCAAACCCACCACCCTGACCCCCCGCAACACAGGTACCCAAACCCACCGCCCTGACCCCCCGCAACACAGGTACCCAAACCCACCACCCTGACCCCCCGAAACACAGGTACTCAAACCCACCACCCTGACCCCCCCGAAACACAGGTACCCAAACCCACCACCCTGACACCCCACAACACAGGTACCCAAACCCACCACCCTGACCCCCCGAAACACAGGTACCCAAACCCACCACCCTGACCCCCCGAAACACAGGTACCCAAACCCACCACCCTGACACCCCACAACACAGGTACCCAAACCCACCACCCTGACACCCCACAACACAGGTACCCAAACCCACCACCCTGACACCCCACAACACAGGTACCCAAACCCACCACCCTGACCCCCCCGCAACACAGGTACCCAAACCCACCACCCTGACACCCCGAAACACAGTTACCCAAACCCACCGCCCGGACCCCCCGCAACACAGGTACCCAAACCCACCACCCTGACACCCCACAACACAGGTACCCAAACCCACCACCCTACCCACCCTGCCCAACCCCACCACCCTACCCACCCTGCTCAAACCCACCACCCTGCCCCCTTGCAACACAGGTACCCAAACCCACCACCCTGCCCCCCCGCAACACAGGTACCCAAACCCACCACCCTGACCCCCCGAAACACAGGTACCCAAACCCACCACCCTGACCCCCCGAAACACAGGTACCCACCCTGCCCACACCCACCACCCTGATATCCAGTCACCATGGAGCCGTTTATGAAGCGTTATAACATGGTTGGTTTTTATCCTTCCTACAGACTGTATGACTCACACCATGGAACTGTTTATGTAGCATTATACCATGATGTTCTCCTCCTTACAGACTGTATGACTCGCACCATGGAGCTGTTTATGTAGCATTATACCATGATGTTCTCCTCCTTACAGACTGTATGACTCACACCATGGAGCTGTTTATGAAGCATTATACCATGATGTTCTCCTCCTTACAGACTATGACTCACACCATGGAGCTGTTCATGTAGCATTATACCATGATGTTCTCCTCCTTACAGACTGTATGACTCGCACCATGGAGCTGTTTATGTAGCATTATACCATGATGTTCTCCTCCTTACAGACTGTATGACTGACTCCATGGAGCTGTTTATGTAGCATTATACCATGATGTTCTCCTCCTTACAGACTGTATGACTCACACCATGGAACTGTTTATGTAGCATTATACCATGATGTTCTCCTCCTTACAGACTGTATGACTCACACCATGGAGCTGTTTATGTAGCATTATACCATGATGTTCTCCTCCTTACAGACTGTATGACTCACACCATGGAGCTGTTTATGAAGCATTATACCATGATGTTCTCCTCCTTACAGACTGTATGACTCACACCATGGAGCTGTTTATGAAGCATTATACCATGATGTTCTCCTCCTTACAGACTATGACTCACACCATGGAGCTGTTTATGTAGCATTATACCATGATGTTCTCCTCCTTACAGACTATGACTCACACCATGGAGCTGTTTATGAAGCATTATACCATGATGTTCTCCTCCTTACAGACTATGACTCACACCATGGAGCTGTTTATGTAGCATTATACCATGATGTTCTCCTCCTTACAGACTGTATGACTCACACCATGGAACTGTTTATGAAGCATTATACCATGATGTTCTCCTCCTTACAGACTGTATGACTCACACCATGGAGCTGTTTATGTAGCATTATACCATGATGTTCTCCTCCTACAGACTGTATGACTCGCACCATGGAGCTGTTCATGTAGCATTATACCATGATGTTCTCCTCCTTACAGACTGTATGACTCACACCATGGAGCTGTTTATGTAGCATTATACCATGATGTTCTCCTCCTTACAGACTGTATGACTCACACCATGGAGCTGTTTATGTAGCATTATACCATGATGTTCTCCTCCTACAGACTGTATGACTCACACCATGGAGCTGTTTATGTAGCATTATACCATGATGTTCTCCTCCTTACAGACTGTATGACTCACACCATGGAGCTGTTTATGTAGCATTATACCATGATGTTCTCCTCCTTACAGACTGTATGACTCACACCATGGAGCTGTTTATGAAGCATTATACCATGATGTTCTCCTCCTTACAGACTGTATGACTCACACCATGGAGCTGTTTATGTAGCATTATACCATGATGTTCTCCTCCTTACAGACTGTATGACTCACACCATGGAGCTGTTCATGTAGCATTATACCATGATGTTCTCCTCCTACAGACTGTATGACTCACACCATGGAGCTGTTCATGTAGCATTATACCATGATGTTCTCCTCCTACAGACTGTATGACTCACACCATGGAGCTGTTTATGTAGCATTATACCATGATGTTCTCCTCCTACAGACTGTATGACTCACACCATGGAGCTGTTTATGTAGCATTATACCATGATGTTCTCCTCCTTACAGACTGTATGACTCGCACCATGGAACTGTTTATGTAGCATTATACCATGATGTTCTCCTCCTTACAGACTGTATGACTCGCACCATGGAGCTGTTTATATAGCATTATACCATGATGTTCTCCTCCTTACAGACTGTATGACTCACACCATGGAGCTGTTTATATAGCATTATACCATGATGTTCTCCTCCTTACAGACTATGACTCACTCCATGGAGCTGTTTATGTAGCATTATACCATGATGTTCTCCTCCTACAGACTGTATGACTCACACCATGGAGGTGTTTATATAGCATTATACCATGATGTTCTCCTCCTTACAGACTATGACTCACACCATGGAGGTGTTTATGTAGCATTATACCATGATGTTCTCCTTCCTACAGACTGTATGACTCACACCATGGAGCTGTTTATGTAGCATTATACCATGATGTTCTCCTCCTTACAGACTGTATGACTCACACCATGGAGCTGTTTATGTAGCATTATACCATGATGTTCTCCTCCTTACAGACTATGACTCACACCATGGAGCTGTTTATGTAGCATTATACCATGATGTTCTCCTCCTTACAGACTATGACTCACACCATGGAGCTGTTTATGTAGCATTATACCATGATGTTCTCCTCCTTACAGACTGTATGACTCACACCATGGAGCTGTTTATGTAGCATTATACCATGATGTTCTCCTCCTTACAGACTGTATGACTGACTCCATGGAGCTGTTTATGAAGCATTATACCATGATGTTCTCCTCCTTACAGACTGTATGACTCACTCCATGGAGCTGTTTATGTAGCATTATACCATGATGTTCTCCTACAGACTGTATGACTGACTCCATGGAGCTGTTTATGTAGCATTATACCATGATCTCCTCCTTACAGACTGTTTGACTCACACCATGGAGCTGTTTATGAAGCATTATACCATGATGTTCTCCTCCTACAGACTATGACTCACACCATGGAGCTGTTTATGAAGCATTATACCATGATGTTCTCCTCCTACAGACTATGACTCACACCATGGAGCTGTTTATGAAGCATTATACCATGATGTTCTCCTCCTTACAGACTATGACTCACACCATGGAGCTGTTTATGTAGCATTATACCATGATGTTCTCCTCCTTACAGACTGTATGACTCACACCATGGAGCTGTTTATGTAGCATTATACCATGATGTTCTCCTCCTTACAGACTGTATGACTCACACCATGGAACTGTTTATGAAGCATTATACCATGATGTTCTCCTCCTTACAGACTATGACTCACACCATGGAACTGTTTATGAAGCATTATACCATGATGTTCTCCTCCTTACAGACTGTATGACTCACACCATGGAACTGTTTATGAAGCATTATACCATGATGTTCTCCTCCTTACAGACTGTATGACTCACACCATGGAACTGTTTATGAAGCATTATACCATGATGTTCTCCTCCTTACAGACTATGACTCACACCATGGAACTGTTTATGTAGCATTATACCATGATGTTCTCCTCCTTACAGACTGTATGACTCACACCATGGAGCTGTTTATGAAGCATTATACCATGATGTTCTCCTCCTTACAGACTATGACTCACACCATGGAACTGTTTATGTAGCATTATACCATGATGTTCTCCTCCTACAGACTATGACTCACACCATGGAGCTGTTTATGTAGCATTATACCATGATGTTCTCCTCCTTACAGACTATGACTCACACCATGGAGCTGTTCATGTAGCATTATACCATGATGTTCTCCTCCTTACAGACTGTATGACTCACACCATGGAGGTGTTTATGTAGCATTATACCATGATGTTCTCCTCCTTACAGACTATGACTCACACCATGGAGGTGTTCATGTAGCATTATACCATGATGTTCTCCTCCTTACAGACTGTATGACTCACACCATGGAGGTGTTCATGTAGCATTATACCATGATGTTCTCCTCCTTACAGACTGTATGACTCACACCATGGAGCTGTTTATGAAGCATTATACCATGATGTTCTCCTCCTTACAGACTGTATGACTCACACCATGGAGCTGTTTATGTAGCATTATACCATGATGTTCTCCTTACAGACTGTATGACTGACTCCATGGAGCTGTTTATGTAGCATTATACCATGATGTTCTCCTCCTTACAGACTGTATGACTGACTCCATGGAGCTGTTTATGTAGCATTATACCATGATGTTCTCCTCCTACAGACTGTATGACTCACACCATGGAGCTGTTTATGTAGCATTATACCATGATGTTCTCCTCCTTACAGACTGTATGACTCACACCATGGAGCTGTTTATGTAGCATTATACCATGATGTTCTCCTCCTTACAGACTGTATGACTCACACCATGGAACTCAACGCTCTGTGCATGAAGCTGGGGAAGAAGCCGGTTTACAAACCCGTAGACCCGTACCTGGGCATGAGGCCGCCCAACTTCAACTACAACGTCAGATCCCCCGGGCCGTACCAGCGCTCCATGCAGCAGTGAGTCTCCTTTTCCCCTGGTTCAGTCAGTCAATGGGAATTTAATTGTTTGTTTAAGACGAATCTACACTAATTGCGCCCTTCAAAAATAACTTTCTAGCGATCAAAATAAGTTATTTTAGCTATTTTTGACAGGGGGGCGTTCAAACAAGAGGCTAAATGTATTTTTTTTCTACAAACTGCAATTTCTTTATTATTTACTATAGTTTTACTAGACCCCAGGAAATTACATCTGGCCACAAAAGATCACGGCCGGGATCTACTGAAGGGGGATACTAGGGGGGGGGGGGCATGCTGCAGGGTTCCCCAATTCATTTTCCTCAAGGGCCATATTTTGACTAGGGAACCAGTCCGCACGCGTGAAAAATTGGGTTTTTTATTTTTTCATTCATTAATTAAAAATTGTGAGGGGGTGCCCAGTTTGACATGCATAGGCTACTGACCCCCATTTAATGCCATTTATATCTGGGACACCCCCCCCCCCCCCCCCAAAAACAAAACAATTAAAAAAAAAATCTTCCAGGGGCCACAAGGGGGCGCTCCGCGGGCCACAAATGGCCCGCGGGCCGCCTATTGAGGAACCCTGCCATACTGTGTCGTATTCTCAATATGTCAATTTGACAACTCCGAAAAAGAAGAAAAAACCCGAACACTCATCTGCTCCAATACACATTTAAATTATTCTCTCACTTTCCAACGCAGCACCTGTATCCGATAAACACGCGGTCTTTGTGCAGGTATTACTACCCGTTCCCCCCGGTGGGTCCCATGCTGTACCACATAGAGCTGTCCATCGGGGGGCAGCAGTTCCACGGGAAGGGACGCACCAGGCAGCTGGCCAAACACGACGCCGCTGCCCGGGCGCTCAAACTGCTCCAGAAGGAACCCATCGTGGAACAGCTGCCAGCGGTGAGAGAGTGACCCGCTCACTGCACTTTACATGACACCCACTGCACACAACATCACAGAACAGCTGCCCGCGGTAAGAGAGAGAGACCCGTCATTCACTGCACTTTACATGACACCCACTGCACACAACATCACAGAACAGCTGCCCGCGGTGAGAGAGAGACCCGTCATTCACTGCACTTTACATGACACCCACTGCACACAACATGGAACAGCTGCCCGCGGTAAGGGAGAGACCCGTCATTCACTGCACTTGACATGACACCCACTGCACACAACATGGAACAGCTGCCCGCGGTAAGAGAGAGACCCGTCATTCACTGCACTTTACATGACACCCACTGCACACAACATCACAGAACAGCTGCCCGCGGTGAGAGAGAGACCCGTCATTCACTGCACTTTACATGACACCCACTGCACACAACATCACAGAACAGCTGCCCGCGGTGAGAGAGAGACCCGTCATTCACTGCACTTGACATGACACCCACTGCACACAACATGGAACAGCTGCCCGCGGTAAGGGAGAGACCCGTCATTCACTGCACTTGACATGACACCCACTGCACACAACATGGAACAGCTGCCCGCGGTGAGAGAGTAGCCTCGGAAACCCAGACGTTTTTATTTCCACTTCAATTCGGCATAGAGTAGCGCAAACATCGCTCACTCTCTGCTGATTTCTGATCGTCTGCACCTTTGTTAAATTGACGCACCCACGCACACATGTACACACACATACTCCTCTCTCTCTCTCTCTCTCTCTCGCTCTAAGTAATTAGTCTCATGTCGCGCAGCTGCGCATAGTTTCTCCCGGCGGATCCTGCCGGGAGCTGCCTATGCCATAAAAAGCATAGGTGAGTTCCAGGCTAGTGAGACAGAGACATTCACTGCACTTTACATGACACCCACTGCACACAACATGGAACAGCTGCCAACAGTGAGAGAGAGACCATCATTCACTACACATTTAGGCCTGACGTAGAAATAAAAAAAACGTTCGCTCTGAAAGAATATATACCTATTCAAAGACTTGTGCCGCGTTTTTACGATTTTTCAAAAATAGCAGACCTACAAGCTCGTAGCGCGCCACTCGGTGGCGCGCTATGAGCTTGTAGATCTGCTATTTTTCAATAGCTAAAGTATAACAGAATGCTTTAAAACGCCAAAAAGGGGTTCCCGCCCAGAATGGGTTAACATGACAGACTGTGCAGCCACTGCACACAACATGTGGTGACAGAGCACCGTCATTCAATCATGACATTCCTGGAAATATTTTGAAATTAGAAAAAAAAAAACCATTTATTTAATTTTTGGTTTTATTTTACATTTGGTTATTTATTGTTTTTGGCTATTGATTTTGTATGACATTACACGAAATATATGCAACGTACGTAATTTTTTTCCCCGAACGGCCGGCCTGTGTGATTGCAGCCTAGTGTGTACCCGTCCCGGGCGTGCCAAAAAAATAACGGATCTACAAGCTCACAACGTGCTGCAGCGTGCTCCTTCTGTAAGCCTGGATGGGTGGCCTAGCAAAGATTATGATCCTTCTGTAAGCCCGGATGGGTGGCCTAGCAAAGATTATGATCCTTCTGTAAGCCCGGATGGGTGGCCTAGCAAAGATTATGATCCTTCTGTAAGCCTGGATGGGTGGCCTAGCAAAGATTATGATCCTTCTGTAAGCCTGGATGGGTGGCCTAGCAAAGATTATGATCCTTCTGTAAGCCTGGATGGGTGGCCTAGCAAAGATTATGATCCTTCTGTAAGCCCGGATGGGTGGCCTAGCAAAGATTATGATCCTTCTGTAAGCCTGGATGGGTGGCGTAGCAAAGATTATGATCCTTCTGTAAGCCTGGATGGGTGGCGTAGCAAAGATTATGCCGAAATGTGGAATGGAATTATTATACCGTTCTATGCCTTGTTTTTGGGCAAATGCATATAGGAGTAAGAAACTCATTATTGAGCTGAATGATTGTTATATAGACCTGGAAATTGGGTTAAATATTCTGGAAAAGTTTTGGAAATTCACTGGTAAAAATGTGTGTGAAGCCTCTTCAATACACCTTGGAATAGAAACAGAGCTGCACTTTCTGACCACCTGCCTGCCCACTACAAAGACATCAGAGACACACACACACACACACACACACACACACACACACACACACACACACACACACACACACACACACACACACACACGTTGCATATATTTCGTGTAATGTCATACAAAATCAATAGCCAAAAACAATAAATAACCAAATGTAAAATAAAACCAAAAATAAAATGTTTTTTTTTCTTCTAATTTCAAAATATTTCCAGGAATTTCATGATTGAATGACGGTGCTCTGTCACCCCACACACACACACACACACACACACACACACACACACACACACACACACAATAACTATTGTTCAACATTTGGCTCATTATGTTTAGGTGACAATTTGAATAAACCATTCCTAATTGTTTTTTTTATTTTTCTCAGATGAACGGCGACCCCGAAGAGGAGGAGGAGAACCTCAACAAGTCAGAGATCAGCCAGGTGTTTGAGATCTCACTGAAGAGAAACCTGCCTGTCAACTTTGAGGTTGGTACGGATTCATTCATGTGGTGTGATTTAACCCAGTTAGACCCATTTAGGTCCTGAAGGAGGCCGGCCCGCCCCACATGAAGAGTTCAGTTTAATATTAATATTATTGTTCCCCTCAGGTCCTGAAGGAGGCCGGGCCGCCCCACATGAAGAGTTTAGTTTAATATTAATATTATTGTTCCCCTCGGGTCCTGAAGGAGGCCGCGCCGCCCCACATGAAGAGTTTAGTTTAATATTAATATTATTGTTCCCCTCAGGTCCTGAAGGAGGCGGGCCGCCCCACATGAAGAGTTTAGTTTAATATTAATATTATTGTTCCCCTCAGGTCCTGAAGGAGGCCGGGCCGCCCCACATGAAGAGTTCAGTTTAATATTAATATTCCTGTTCCCCTCGGGTCCTGAAGGAGGCGGGCCGCCCCCCTATGAAGAGTTTAGTTTAATATTAATATTATTGTTCCCCTCAGGTCCTGAAGGAGGCCGGGCCGCCCCACATGAAGAGTTTCGTGGTGCGCGTGGCGGTGGGGGAGTTCTCCGGGGAGGGCGAGGGGAAGAGCAAGAAGATCGCCAAGAAGCTGGCGGCCACGGCGGTGCTGGAGGAGCTCAGGAAGCTGCCGCACATCCCCACCGTGGAGAAGATGCTGCCGCGCATGAAGAAGAAAACCAAGTCCATCATCAAGGTACTGATAGCAACCAAACCAAGTCCATCATCAGGGTACTGATAGCGACCAAACCAAGTCCATCATCAGGGTACTGATATTAACCAAACCAAGTCCATCATCAGGGTACTGATATTAACCAAACCAAGTCCATCATCAGGGTACTGATATTAACCAAACCAAGTCCATCATCAGGGTACTCCCTTGTGAGCTTATAGACCTGCTATTTTCGTATAAAACAATCACATTAATCAATCAATTTCAACGTCATCACGGCCGGCCAAAAGACATTTTAGTCGACTAAATCAACTGTAGATTTAGTAGACTAAAATCTTATATTTCAGTAATAACATTTCAGATGACCAAAATGTTTAAATGGAATTGTATTCGACAGGCCATGACTGAAACTAGACTCTCCTTCATTCACTTCATTCACTGGACTCTGAAGTTGATTGATTGTCAGCAGACTGTGCTCTGGCGGTAAATCCATGTTTAATCAGCCATCATGGCAGCTGATCGCTAGCGTTACACTGTGATGTAATTAGTGCTTGGCCAATAATTCGGTTGGACGAGAGCTTTACATAATCTCACAGCAACGCCAGGCCTCCGTCTCGTCGAGTTTACAGCGATGCGGGGGGGGGGGGGGGGGTCCTTCCATACCGTAGCTACTAGGGGTGTCACGATACATTGTAACAGTGATACGATACGTATCACGATACATGGTTGACGATACGATACATGGTTGACGATACGATACATGGTTGACGATACGATACATGGTTGACATACGATCAGTGTTGTAACTAACGCCCTTACATCACGTTACGTTACCTAACGGCACTACTTTTTGCAGTAACTTGTAACGGAGGCTTTACATTTCCCTATTCCATAACGGCCTTATAGTTATTGTCCGAGCGTTACCCGCGTTATAGCGTTATTATGTCAACGTATGATCCAAGTGAAAAGTTTCCCCATACAGCGCCGTGAGTCAGTCATACAGGCTCTGTGCTGCTGAATGCTGCTGAGAGAGCGCGCCGCTGTCTGTGTTGTACTCTGTTGACAGTGTGCTCTCATACTAGCCTCTGAGAATATACTCTATGCTCTGAGACCACTCTAACTTGATGAACAAAGCACGTCGCAGAAGAGGTCATTGATTGGCTAACGTAGGGACAGATTTCAGGGTAAGCCAATCAGAGACAGTCTGACAGAGTAGGGCGGGTCTTTCGTATGGCTGTGGTAACAGTTCTAAACTCAGACACACAAACCCTCGTAACGCATACACAGAAAACGCCGGTCGAACGAACATTATTACCACACGCTACAATGGCAAATGCGGACGACAGCGAGATCGGATGCTTTGTGGGTTGGAAATACAAGCATTATTTGAGTACTTGCGGGTCAAGGAAATGTTTTAACATGCCATGGAGTGTCCCCGCTGTGTGTGATTCGATTCCCTGTACTTCCTTTATTATTACTGCTGCGTCCCTCCTGCGCAGCACAGGTCCTGACGTTAGCCGTGCGTTAGCCTTGCACACCGTTGCATGCTAACGGGGACCCGTGGCCACCTCCCCGGGCACAGTGATAGGGCTGCCCTCTCCCCCCGAGAAAAGCATTGAGGTGAAAATGCTAATTATGTGGCGGACAGAAAGCATTGTCCACAATGCAAATCTAAGAAAGCATCTTAAATCAGTCCATGAGCTAGGCTGCCTCACATCACCAAAACAGACAAAGATCGATTTTAAATCGCCACAGAGGCATGTCACCAAGAGTCAACTTGACAAAATGATTGCCACTTGCCAGGTATGTTGTTGAGGAAATGCTTCCCCTCAACGGTGGAGTCTGTTCCTTCAGAGCACTGGTCAGCAAAATACTAGTGTAAGCAGGGCCAATGTGCAGAAATACATTTTCCAAATACCTGAACAGTGAATATTCTAAAATGGAAGATGAGCTCAAAAATACATTTGATGAATTAGAATATCTCTCTACCACTGCAGATAGGCCTATATGGACTCATTTTTTATTTGATTATTATTATTTTTTTTCATATTGCAAATTTGCACAGCTCCATTTGTTTTGAAGGCAAGTTGAGGCTACAATGCCTGTCAAAATTTCTGAACATGTTTTATTGTTCCACTACATTTCATAATGTTAGGAGGGAGTTGTCTTTTCTCTTACTGTGCGACAGAACAAAAAACCTTCTTTTAAATCGTTTTTTATATTATTCTTTTTTAAAGTAAAGTAAAGTAACCTTTCAAGTTACTTTCATAAAGTAAAGTAAAGTAACTTATCTAAAAAAAGTTACTTTTTTAGATAAGTAACTATAACTATAACTCTTTACTTTTTAAAAGTAACTTGAACAACACTGCATACGATACATGGTTGACATACGATACATGGTTGACATACGATACATGGACCATATGGTTAATTATGGCGATACGATGATTTGAAATCGATACAGTAACTATTTAGCAAATAAATTATATCTGTGTGAAACATGTGGATAGGGCAGATTTTCTCATGGGAAAATGTATGAATTTGGATATAAATAAGTAAACAGTGATTCTCTGTTTACTTTATGGACAAACACACACCGTGACATTGATTGATTGATTGATTGAAATATTTATTAACAGTTTGCAGAATTACAGTACATTTCAAGCACAAACTCAATACAAAAGCTGTTAACTGTGAGTGGACGACCCAATTAAGCATTACACTTGTTTACAATAGGGTCCACCATGTTCAATTCATCAAACATTTAGAGACGTACAAATAGACACTTCTATATAGACAAAACGGAACAGGAATTCATCATAATGGAGGTAAAAAGGGAAAAGAAACATACAGTGAGGGGAAAAAAGGGGTGGGCGGTGGGGGGGATTCACGTTCAGCTCCGTTCATTTGTTTGTTTTCCTTGGAGGAGCTGCGTTGGGTCCCCAAGTCGGCTCCGTGGCCGTACCTTGAGTTGGCTGTGTGGCCGTGACATGAACACAGAGAATTCACACATTTATCGATAGACCAAGTGTAGCGATATTGAATGGAAAAGTAATAAAAACAGCTCTTTTTCTTTTTTCTATACCGGCGATTATTTGCATTGCAAAACGATACGTTACAAAGTCAAACGATACGATTTTTTTTGCCGTTTTCATTTCGATATGCTTTGATTCTTGAAATTAAAAAAAGATTTTTCGATGCAGTTGCTATATCGTTACACAGCAGCTGCACTAACGATAATAACCCATTTGGACCTGAGGACGATTCTACAAAATGTCTTCGAAATCATGACAGTTTTCAGAAAAACCTATGTTTCTATGTCAGTGGTTCTTAAACTATTTCATGTCAAGGACCCCTAGAATTATGTATTTGGCCTCCAACCCCCATCTCAAAATATGTTGTTCCAGGGACCTCCCAGAAGCAAAGATTTGAGTTAAAAATGTTCGCTCTGAAAGAATATATATTCCAAATTTGAGCTACATTTTCACGATTTTTCAAAAAAATCTGTTTTCTACATGAATATAACCATATAAAATGAAATGGGAGTTAAATGCTGCAATTTGTAAAAATAGCTAAATATGACTCCTAACGTCCTAAAGTCCCTGGGACTCATCTGAAAGACCATCCCTGCATCCTGGGACTCATTACATTGAAAACCTGTTTACATCACTGTGAGTCTGGTAGATCCATACCATATGGAGCCTGGCGTGAGTCCCAGAACTCAATGGTTTCTGCTCTCCTCTGCGTCATATTCTTAACCATGTACTGTACCCCCCCCCCCTCCAGCTGCAGACCAGCCCAGAGTACGGCCAGGGCATGAACCCCATCAGTCGTCTGGCTCAGATCCAACAGGCCAAGAAGGAGAAGGAGCCTGAATACTGCATGGTGACGGAGAGGGGTCTGCCTCGACGCAGGGAGTTCGTCATGCAGGTAAACTACAGCATGGTGACGGAGAGGGGTCTGCCTCGACGCAGGGAGTTCGTCATGCAGGTAAACTACAGCATGGTGACGGAGAGGGGTCTGCCTCGACGCAGGGAGTTCGTCATGCAGGTATAAACTACAGCATGGTGACAGAGAGGGGTCTGCCTCGACGCAGGGAGTTCGTCATGCAGGTATAAACTACAGCATGGTGACGGAGAGGGGTCTGCCTCGACGCAGGGAGTTCGTCATGCAGGTAAACTACAGCATGGTGACGGAGAGGGGTCTGCCTCGACGCAGGGAGTTCGTCATGCAGGTATAAACTACAGCATGGTGACGGAGAGGGGTCTGCCTCGACGCAGGGAGTTCGTCATGCAGGTATAAACTACAGCATGGTGACGGAGAGGGGTCTGCCTCGACGCAGGGAGTTCGTCATGCAGGTATAAACTACAGCATGGTGACGGAGAGGGGTCTGCCTCGACGCAGGGAGTTCGTCATGCAGGTATAAACTACAGCATGGTGACGGAGAGGGGTCTGCCTCGACGCAGGGAGTTCGTCATGCAGGTAAACTACAGCATGGTGACAGAGAGGGGTCTGCCTCGACGCAGGGAGTTAGTCATGTAGGTATAAACTACAGCATGGTGACAGAGGGGTCTGCCTCGACGCAGGGAGTTCGTCATGCAGGTATAAACTACAGCATGGTGACAGAGGGGTCTGCCTCGACGCAGGGAGTTCGTCATGCAGGTATAAACTACAGCATGGTGACGGAGAGGGGTCTGCCTCGACGCAGGGAGTTCGTCATGCAGGTATAAACTACAGCATGGTGACGGAGAGGGGTCTGCCTCGACGCAGGGAGTTCGTCATGCAGGTATAAACTACAGCATGGTGACGGAGAGGGGTCTGCCTCGACGCAGGGAGTTCGTCATGCAGGTATAAACTACAGCATGGTGACGGAGAGGGGTCTGCCTCGACGCAGGGAGTTCGTCATGCAGGTATAAACTACAGCATGGTGACGGAGAGGGGTCTGCCTCGACGCAGGGAGTTCGTCATGCAGGTATAAACTACAGCATGGTGACGGAGAGGGGTCTGCCTCGACGCAGGGAGTTCGTCATGCAGGTATAAACTACAGCATGGTGACGGAGAGGGGTCTGCCTCGACGCAGGGAGTTCGTCATGCAGGTAAACTACAGCATGGTGACGGAGAGGGGTCTGCCTCGACGCAGGGAGTTCGTCATGCAGGTATAAACTACAGCATGGTGACGGAGAGGGGTCTGCCTCGACGCAGGGAGTTCGTCATGCAGGTATAAACTACAGCATGGTGATGGAGAGGGGTCTGCCTCGACGCAGGGAGTTCGTCATGCAGGTAAACTACAGCATGGTGACGGAGAGGGACCTGCCTCGACGCAGGGAGTTCGTCATGCAGGTATAAACTACAGCATGGTGACGGAGAGGGGTCTGCCTCGACGCAGGGAGTTCGTCATGCAGGTGAACTACCAACCAGAGTACTGCATGGTGACTAGGGATGGAGCTCGAAACACGATAACAAGCTTATTGAGTACACGTTATCAATAAGCTTTGGGCTTATTGAGGCGATCAATAAATAAATCGAATTATCCACGTTGGCACAAACATGTGGGTCTAAAAGTGTATTGATACCTGCCAACCAGCGCTGCCCGGGTAAACAATTATGCTTTTAACGTGACAGTATACATATTAACCAGTTAAAGGAGCATTCAGTGATTTGAGTGATTTGGAAAACCACCCAGTCCGCCCCGGTAACAAAATGTGCACATGCACGCTCTACAGTGGGGGGAAGTGCAACAGGCCAACAGCATGTGCACCAAGCCCCGCCCCCACTCGATCATGATTGGAGGCATCCTGATTGGATGAAGGCTTTGCCACCCGCCACCAAAACTGAAACTAGGGGTTTTTTACCCCAGGGGCTCACTGGGGACAGGGAGGAACTCCTTATATGGTCAGCACACTCTATAGTAGGGAGGATTATCCAGAAAAAAAGAAAAAAGAAGTGATATTTAGATTAAGTCAAATCACTGAATATACCTTTAACAGTTTCTTCAATATTTTCCAAAAGTAAAAAGGTAATTGCGTTCCGTCTGTTAGAAAAGTACTGTGTTTGAAGGCCCTCCTAGTAAAAGATACTGGTTCTGTTCAGATGTATTGGTTCTGTTCAGATGTATTGATACTGGTTCTGTTCAGATGTATTGGTTCTGTTCAGATGTATTGGTTCTGTTCAGATGTATTGATACTGGTTCTGTTCAGATGTATTGGTTCTGTTCAGATGTATTGATACTGGTTCTGTTCAGATGTATTGGTTCTGTTCAGATGTATTGATACTGGTTCTGTTCAGATGTATTGGTTCTGTTCAGATGTATTGGTTCTGTTCAGATGTATTGATACTGGTTCTGTTCAGATGTATTGGTTCTGTTCAGATGTATTGGTTCTGTTCAGATGTATTGATACTGGTTCTGTTCAGATGTATTGGTTCTGTTCAGATGTATTGGTTCTGTTCAGATGTATTGGTTCTGTTCAGATGTATTGGTTCTGTTCAGATGTATTGATACTGGTTCTGTTCAGATGTATTGGTTCTGTTCAGATGTATTGGTTCTGTTCAGATGTATTGGTTCTGTTCAGATGTATTGGTTCTGTTCAGATGTATTGGTTCTGTTCAGATGTATTGGTTCTGTTCAGATGTATTGGTTCTGTTCAGATGTATTGGTTCTGTTCAGATGTATTGGTTCTGTTCAGATGTATTGGTTCTGTTCAGATGTATTGGTTCTGTTCAGATGTATTGGTTCTGTTCAGATGTATTGGTTCTGTTCAGATGTATTGGTTCTGTTCAGATGTATTGGTTCTGTTCAGATGTATTGGTTCTGTTCAGATGTATTGGTTCTGTTCAGATGTATTGGTTCTGTTCAGATGTATTGGTTCTGTTCAGATGTATTGGTTCTGTTCAGATGTATTGGTTCTGTTCAGATGTATTGATACCGGTTCTGTTCAGATGTATTGATACCGGTTCTGTTCAGATGTATTGATACCGGTTCTGTTCAGATGTATTGATACCGGTTCTGTTCAGATGTATTGATACCGGTTCTGTTCAGATGTATTGATACTGGTTCTGTTCAGATGTATTGATACTGGTTCTGTTCAGATGTATTGATACCGGTTCTGTTCAGATGTATTGATACCGGTTCTGTTCAGATGTATTGATACCGGTTCTGTTCAGATGTATTGATACTGGTTCTGTTCAGATGTATTGATACCGGTTCTGTTCAGATGTATTGAAAGATACCGATTAAAGATACCGGTTCTGTTCAGATGTATTGATACCGGTTCTGTTCAGATGTATTGATACCGGTTCTGTTCAGATGTATTGAAAGATACCGATTAAAGATACCGGTTCTGTTCAGATGTATTGAAAGATACCGATTAAAGATACCGGTTCTGTTCAGATGTATTGATACCGGTTCTGTTCAGATGTATTGATACCGGTTCTGTTCAGATGTATTGATACCGGTTCTGTTCAGATGTATTGATACTGGTTCTGTTCAGATGTATTGTCGGCTCCCGTCTTTCCACATAATAGAAAATGCTCGATAAGCCTGATCGATAAGGTGCTCGTTATCAATTAAAATTAACAAGCTCCACCCCTAATAGTGACGGAGCGCTATTGTTTTATACCAACAATATATCGATATTGTGACAATATCAGTAACAAGAAGAACCAAGGATGTGTTTTTAAATTAATCTTAAAACCCTTAAACTGCCACTCCCAATAGCAGCTTTTCAGTGACATATATTCATATTTTTAATTCATAATTTTAATGCCAAAAGAAAAATCTGCGATATACACACTATATCTCATTTTGACGGGGCAAGACTATAGTATTGGACACTCAGTCCTGATGGTGGCGGTAACGTCACCATTATGCCGATTCTGACCAAATAGAGCGAGTGAGCGATGACCACTTCCGGTTTGCGATCAAAATATCCGGTAGTATCTTTGCTACTGTGCAGCACCATCAGATGTCCGGAATGCTAAGCTATCATCGTATTTTTTATAACTAAGTCAAATTAAGCTCTGATCAAGCCCAAAATATCACAGCGATGCGTGATCGACCGTGCACGAGCGGATTTCGGCCGGTTTTCGGTAGATTACATCTGCCATTAGCCAAATTAGCCAAAAGTTGTTACATTTTGTTATATTAACCTGGTTAAAATAAAGTTTGTTACATGGTTTTATATAAACATGGTTCAAAGTGAAATGTCCCTGTCGGTGATTACAGCGAGGGACAGACTGACATTATGCCCATGTATATGATTACACGGCTTGGGTGAATGCTTGATTGTGATTGGTCAATCACTGACTGAATTCAGCGATAATGACCGCCGGGATGTCTAATCAAAGCCTCAGAGCACCTGATTGGCTGTGCTGCTTGTTTTCGTTCCGTATCCAACATGACATGATGACAACCATGTAAACCATACATGGGCAACTGGCGGCCCGGGGGCCACATGCGGCCCCCACCAACACTTAATGCGGCCCGCAGGTTAATACTGACTATATTATGTATTTGCAAACATGACCCGCTTTAATTACTTCAGTCTGTCTTTTTTATATCCAATGTATTTCTATTTAGTTCATAAAGTCATCGTAACTATAACTAAATGCATTTGAATTAATTAAATCAAATGTTACTTTTCAAGATTCCAATTAAAAAATAGCCAAAAATAATTCTGGATTTAAATGAAAATATAGCAAAAAATAGCCGATCTACAAGCTCAAAACGCGTCGCACTGCGACGGATTTTGAACTTGTAGATCGGCTATTTTTTTGCTACAACAGTAATATGCAATGTGGCCCCTCTGGAGTTAGTGTGGAAATTTAGTGGCCCTCTCCATCGTCAAAATTGCCCACCCCTGATGTAAACAAACACAGCTAAACGTGGCTCTGAAGAATGTTCTTGAAAACATTTGAAGGGAGAAATAGACGATGCATTAACGGAAAATCTATCCTATTTGATCAACACTTGTTTTCCGAGGCGACTGTTTGTTGTGCCGGATGGACGGCCGCACTCGGCATCAAAAACAAATAATGGATCGCTTTCATTACCGTAAGCAATGAAATACCTTGTTTTGTTGTTACTTTGGTTGTCAATGTATTAACCCATTTTGGGCGGGAACCCCTTTTGGTAGTTAGCATTATGTTATGCTTTAGCTATTGAAATATAGCAGATCTACAAGCTCATATCGCGCCACCGAGTGGCGCGCTATGAGCTTGTAGATCTGCTATTCTTGAAAAGTCGAAGAACGACTGACATAGAAACATAGCTTGTTCAGAAAACTGTCAGGATGTAGAAGACATTTTTAGAATCTGATCTCAGGTCAAAATGGGTTAATGTATTTATTACGTAGCCGTGTAATAAGGAGTATCGATGGTGAGCTGGTCATCGGTTAGAAATACATCCCTTCAGGGGAAAATCCCAGACAATATACTCTTAAAAAACACCATATTTATATACGGTATTACAATTTACAATTTAGGCATTTAGCAGACTCTCTTAATCCAGAGCGACTTACATTAAGCAAGAACAAAAGCATGGGAATACATCACATATATAAAAAGCATTTATGAAGAAACATGCGTAAGCTAAGAACGTAGCTAGAACATATCTATATAATGACACTGTACATATAAACTATACATATATACTATACTATGCTGTACATATATACTATGAAGTGCTATGACTACATACAATGCAATTATTGTGCTGTCTACATGACATGCTATAAGTCTGTATCAAATGCTATCTAAGTCTAAAAAGTGCTGTCTAAGGGGGTAGGGTAAGTGCTATGGGCCATGGTGGAGTCTGAAGAGGTGGGTTTTCAGACTACGGCGGAAGATTGGGAGTGATGCCGCAGTTCTGACTGCCTCTGTAAAGTCCATAAATCAGTCGTGAGGGGCCTGCAGATTGCAGGAATGCCCAATAAGCAGAGAGCTGATCAGGCATTAGGAATACCCAATCAGCAGAGAGCTGATCAGGCATTGGCTACCTTCTGTTCAGCGTCTGTGATAATTGGCAGTCGGCCGTATATGGAGGAGGCGATGCTTCCTGTACCCGTGATCTGTATCCTGAAGCACTTGTCGTAGTTTTACGAGTTTGCGCATCCACTATTGTTTGTGTTCAAGAAGTTCTTGTTAAATGTGAATGCAAATAAAGATGTTAAATGTGTTTGTGTGTGGTTGGTTGCGTGTGTGTGTGTGTGTGTGTGTGTGCGTGCTAGGTGACGGTGTGCAGCCAGTGTGCAGAGGGAATGGGACCCAGTAAGAAGGTGGCCAAGAGGAACGCAGCCGAGAAGATGTTGGAGCTCCTGGGATACAAAGTGCCTCAACCTCAGCCCCCCAAACCTGCCCTCAAAATGGATGAAAAGGTACCTCAGCCCCCCAAACCTGCCCTCAAAATGGATGAAAAGGTACCTCAGCCCCCCAAACCTGCCCTCAAAATGGATGAAAAGGTACCTCAGCCCCCCAAACCTGCCCTCAAAATGGATGAAAAGGTACCTCAGCCCCCCAAACCTGTCCTCAGAACAGATGAAAAGGTACCTCAGCCCCCCAAACCTGCCCTCAGAACAGATGAAAAGGTACCTCAGCCCCCCAAACCTGCCCTCAAAATGGATGAAAAGGTACCTCAGCCCCCCAAACCTGCCCTCAGAACAGATGAAAAGGTACCTCAGCCCCCCAAACCTGCCCTCAAAATGGATGAAAAGGTACCTCAGCCCCCCAAACCTGCCCTCAAAATGGATGAAAAGGTACCTCAGCCCCCCAAACCTGCCCTCAGAACAGATGAAAAGGTACCTCAGCCCCCCAAACCTGCCCTCAAAATGGATGAAAAGGTACCTCAGCCCCCCAAACCTGCCCTCAGAACAGATGAAAAGGTACCTCAGCCCCCCAAACCTGCCCTCAAAATGGATGAAAAGGTACCTCAGCCCCCCAAACCTGCCCTCAGAACAGATGAAAAGGTACCTCAGCCCCCCAAACCTGTCCTCAAAACGGAGGGGCGGGCACGTGGGCATGGTGGCACAGTTGGTAGTGCTGTCGCCTCACAGCTAGAAGGTCCTGGGTTCGATTCCCGCTCGGGCCGCTGTGGGCGCTGGCGGCGTGTTTCCTCCTCTGTGTCATCAGTGTCCATACCCGAGGCGGGGTTGGCGAAAGGGCCTTTCTGTGTGGAGTTTGCATGTTCTCCCTGTGTCCCTTAGGTTATAGGTACCCTCACATGTTCTCCCCGTGTCCCCTAGGGTAGGTACCCTCACATGTTCTCCCCGGGTCCCCTAGGGTAGGTACCCTCGCATGTTATCCCCGGGTCCCCTAGGGTAGGTACCCTCACATGTTCTCCCCGTGTCCCCTAGGGTAGGTACCCTCACATGTTCTCCCCGTGTCCCCTAGGGTAGGTACCCTCACATGTTCTCCCCGTGTCCCCTAGGGTAGGTACCCTCACATGTTCTCCCCGTGTCCCCTAGGGTAGGTACCCTCACATGTTCTCCCCGTGTCCCCTGGAGTAGGTACCCTCACATGTTCTCCCCGTGTCCCCTAGGGTAGGTACCCTCACATGTTCTCCCCGTGTCCCCTAGTGTATAGGTACCCTCACATGTTCTCCCCGTGTCCCCTACGGTACGTACCCTCACAAAAAACATGCAGTAATCCTGGCCATCCGGGGCGCCTGGTGGAGGGGAAAGGAACTGGTTGGAATAACGTGTTCCTTCCACGCGCTACGTCCAACCAGGGAAACTCCCCCCTGTCAGGTGTAAAGGAGCAACTTGGACACTCAGGCATGAAGGAAGCATGAGTTCAAGTCCGTTGCTCCCCCCATGTCCCCCATATATGGGGACTAGGTTGGCGGAGGGTGTGTAGAGCCCAGGATCACATTAGATAATTGACACAGGGGTGAAAAATGGGTTACAACATCGTGGGATAAAAATTATAAGGTAAAAAAACAGATGAAAAGCCGATTACATATAGTTTTGGGGGTCCTTGACATGGAATATTGAGCACCACTGATACAGAAACATGAGGTTTTTCAGATTTTTTTCATGATTTAGAAGATATTTTTAAAATTTCGGCCTCAGTCCAAAATGGGTGAAGGTATTGAATTCAAAGACGGTGCCAAAACACTGTTTTTTTTTTTAGTACACATTGCCCTAAAAATATGAATACTATGTAGCAATGTTACACAGCGGGAAAATCACTCCAATCCACGTGACGTGTTGAAAACATTGAACATTGTTCAGAATGTCGTCTGTTGATGGAAACATTTAGACCTGAGGCCGATTCTAAAACCCCAGTAAGGGCGAAATCCATTTATTTTCATGTCAAGGACCCCTAGAATGATCTGTATTTTCATGTCAAGGACCCCTAGAATGATCTGTATTTGACCCCTAGAATGATCTGTATTTTCATGTCAAGGACCCCTAGAATGATCTGTATTTTCATGTCAAGGACCCCTAGAATGATCTGTATTTGGACCCCTAGAATGATCTGTATTTGGACCCCTAGAATGATCTGTATTTGGACCCCTAGAATGATCTGTATTTGACCCCTAGAATGATCTGTATTTGACCCCTAGAATGATCTGTATTTGACCCCTAGAATGATCTGTATTTGGACCCCTAGAATGATCTGTATTTCCATGTCAAGGACCCCTAGAATGATCTGTATTTGGCCGCCGACCCCCATCTGTAACTGTGTTGTGTTGGTGTTTGAGTTTAAAACGTTCGCTCTGAAAGAATATATTTTCAAAGATATGCGCCACATTTCTACGATTTTTCAAAAATAGCAGATCTACAAGCTTGTAGCGCGGCCGCGCTATGAGCTTGTACATCTGCTATTTTTCAATAGCTATAGTATAACTAAGGGTTTAAATTTAAAAATGACAAACAGCAGATCTACAAGCTCAAAATGTGTCTCTTTTGTGACCTTTTAAATGGTAAATAGTGCATTTATATAGCGCCTTTATCCAAGGCGCTTTACATAGATTGTGCATTACATTCACCCATTCATTCACACACACACACACACACACACACACACACACATTCACACACCGATGGCAGCGGAAACCATGCAAGGCACCAACCTGCACATCGGGAGCAACTAGGGGTTCAAGAGTCTTGCTCAAGGACACTTCGTCACTAACTCTGGGGGAGCCCACAGGGATCGAACTGGCAACCTCGCGGTTTACCATCCGGCCACTCTACCGCTGAGTCACCGCCGCCCCACCTTTTCATTGTGTGATTTCTATTGTCTCTTTAGGTTCCAATAAAGAAACCGGGAGACGGACGCAAAGTGACCTTCTTTGAGGAGGAAGCCACCATGGGTGAGTACCGTTTACCATACATCTTAACACTTCAGAGTAAAAGCAGAGTATGCAAGAGAAACATTTGGAGTGAGTCTACAGTTCTGACTGCATTGGGGAGGTTATTCCACAGTTTCGGAGACAGGGGGGAGACTCTAGGGCGTGTGGAGCGTTGTCCAGGGTGTTTTAAAGAAGGGAGAAGAGTCTAGGACGTGTGGAGCGTTGTCCAGGGTGTTTTAAAGAAGGGAGAAGAGTCTGTGTCGTGTGGAGCGTTGTCCAGGGTGTTTTAGAGAAGGGAGAAGAGTCTAGGATGATTGGAGCGTTGTCCAGGGTGTTTTAGAGAAGGGAGAAGAGTCTGGGACGTGTGGAGCGTTGTCCAGGGTGTTTTAGAGAAGGGAGAAGAGTCTGGGACGTGTGGAGCATTGTCCAGGGTGTTTTAAAGAAGGGAGAAGAGTCTAGGACGTGTGGAGCGTTGTCCAGGGTGTTTTAGAGAATGGAGAAGAGTCTGTGACGTGTGGAGCGTTGTCCAGGGTGTTTTAAAGAAGGGAGAAGAGTCTGGGACGTGTGGAGCGTTGTCCAGGGTGTTTTAAAGAAGGGAGAAGAGTCTAGGACGTGTGGAGCGTTGTCCAGGGTGTTTTAAAGACGGGAGAAGAGTCTAGGACGTGTGGAGCGTTGTCCAGGGTGTTTTAGAGAAGGGAGAAGAGTCTAGGATGATTGGAGCGTTGTCCAGGGTGTTTTAGAGAAGGGAGAAGAGTCTGGGACGTGTGGAGCATTGTCCAGGGTGTTTTAAAGAAGGGAGAAGAGTCTAGGACATGTGGAGCGTTGTCCAGGGTGTTTTAGAGAATGGAGAAGAGTCTGTGACGTGTGGAGCGCTGTCCAGGGTGTTTTAGAGAAGGGAGAAGAGTCTAGGATGATTGGAGCGTTGTCCAAGGGTGTTTTAGAGAAGGGAGAAGAGTCTGGGACGTGTGGAGCGTTGTCCAGGGCGTTTTAGAGTAGGGAGAAGAGTCTGGGACGTGTGGAGCGTTGTCCAGGGTGTTTTAGAGAAGGGAGAAGAGTATGGGACGTGTGGAGTGTTGTCCAGGGTGTTTTAGAGAAGGGAGAAGAGTCTAGGACGTGTTGAGCGTTGTCCAGGGTGTTTTAGAGAAGGGAGAAGAGTCTAGGACGTGTGGAGCGTTGTCCAGGGTGTTTTAGAGAAGGGAGAAGAGTCTGGGACGTGTGGAGCGTTGTCCAGGGTGTTTTAGAGAAGGGAGAAGAGTCTGGGACGTGTGGAGCGTTGTCCAGGGCGTTTTAGAGAAGGGAGAAGAGTCTGGGACGTGTGGAGCGTTGTCCAGGGTGTTTTAGAGAAGGGCGAAGAGTCTGGGACGTGTGGAGCGTTGTCCAGGGTGTTTTAGAGAAGGGAGAAGAGTCTGGGACGTGTGGAGCGCTGTCCAGGGTGTTTTAGAGAAGGGAGAAGAGTCTTGGACGTGTGGAGCGTTGTCCAGGGTGTTTTAGAGAAGGGAGAAGAGTCTGGGACGTGTGGAGCGTTGTCCAGGGTGTTTTAGAGAAGGGAGAAGAGTCTAGGACGTGTGGAGCATTGTCCAGGGTGTTTTAGAGAAGGGAGAAGAGTCTAGGACGTGTGGAGCGTTGTCCAGGGTGTTTTAGAGAAGGGAGAAGAGTCTGGGACGTGTGGAGCGTTGTCCAGGGTGTTTTAGAGAAGGGAGAAGAGTCTGGGACGTGTGGAGCGTTGTCCAGGGTGTTTTAGAGAAGGGAGAAGAGTCTGGGACGTGTGGAGCGTTGTCCAGGCTGTTTTAGAGAAGGGAGAAGAGTCTAGGACGTGTGGAGCGTTGTCCAGGGTGTTTTAGAGAAGGGAGAAGAGTATGGGACGTGTGGAGTGTTGTCCAGGGTGTTTTAGAGAAGGGAGAAGAGTCTAGGACGTGTGGAGCGTTGTCCAGGGTGTTTTAGAGAAGGGAGAAGAGTCTAGGACGTGTGGAGCGTTGTCCAGGGTGTTTTAGAGAAGGGAGAAGAGTCTGGGACGTGTGGAGCGTTGTCCAGGGTGTTTTAGAGAAGGGAGAAGAGTCTCTAGTCTAAACCCTGTCTGTGGGTCACTCTCCCAATAGGCGCCAAGGAGGAGGACTACCGGCTGCCTTACCTGCACCACCAGCAGCTCCCGGCGGGCATCCTGCCCATGGTGCCCGAGGTGGCCCAGGCGGTGGGGGCGTCGTGCCACAGCCAGCTGCACGGCAAGGACTACAAGCGGCCGGCGCCCAACCCGGCCGTGGCCACCCTCACCGCCATGATCGCCAACGAGCTGCTGTACGCGGGCACTTCGCCCACTGCCGAGACCGTCCTGAAGAACGGCAACCAGCTGAGCCCCGCGCTGCCCCACGGCCCGCTGACCAGACCCTCGGAGCAGCTGGGCTTCCTGGCCTCGGTGCAGGGTCTGCAGGTACGTTACGCAGCGCTTTGAGACCCACTGGTGGGTTTTTTTGGCAGCAATTTTTGTCACAAAAAAATTGTCACCTGGAATGTTTTAGCGTTACTCTAGTTTTAGTCGACTAAGTGTCATGCGATTTTGGTCGACTAAATCTACAGTTGATTTAGTCGACAAACGTGTTTTGACGGGCCTTGATGCCGTCGTAATGACTGATTTTACACTTGCTGAAAATATCAGATCTACATGCTGTTTATGTAGACAGATGCCAGGTCAAGTTGTAGACCTGGCTACATGCCTAAACTGTAAATTGAATCAATTGATTTGATTAAAATTTCGGTTTTGAGATCCGTCACCTTGTATTTTCAAAGGAATGGTCATATCTGCAAGCTTGTAGATCGGCTATTATTGATACAGAGATAATGTGACATTGATGTTTATATTTTAACTTCTCTTGCAGGTGGAATACAAAGACTTCCCCAAAAACAACAAGAATGAGTTTGTGTCGCTGATAAACTGCTCCTCCCAACCCCCGCTCATCAGCCACGGCATCGGCAAGGATGTGGACTCTTGTCACGACATGGTGAGTCTGTCACGACATGATGAGTCTGTCACCGTATGGTGAGTCTGTCACCGTATGGTGAGTCTGTCACCGTACGGTGAGTCTGTCACCGTATGGTGAGTCTGTCACCATATGGTGAGTTTGTCACCGTATGGTGAGTCTGTCACCGTATGGTGAGTCTGTCACGACATGGTGAGTCTGTCACCATATGGTGAGTCTGTCACGACATGGTGAGTCTGTCACCATATGGTGAGTCTGTCACGACATGGTGAGTCTGTCACCATATGGTGAGTCTGTCACGACATGGTGAGTCTGTCACCATATGGTGAGTCTGTCACGACATGGTGAGTCTGTCACCATATGGTGAGTCTGTCACGACATGGTGAGTCTGTCACCATATGGTGAGTCTGTCACGACATGGTGAGTCTGTCACCATATGGTGAGTCTGTCACGACATGGTGAGTCTGTCACCATATGGTGAGTCTGTCACGACATGGTGAGTCTGTCACCATATGGTGAGTTTGTCACGACATGGTGAGTCTGTCACCATATGGTGAGTTTGTCACGACATGGTGAGTCTGTCACCATATGGTGAGTCTGTCACGACATGGTGAGTCTGTCACCATATGGTGAGTTTGTCACGACATGGTGAGTCTGTCACCATATGTGACCAAATCTGACTGAGGGACTGCCATTGGATTTTTTTTTAATTTTTTTGTTCTTTCATGTCATATGAAAGCAGGGAATCATAGCTTCAAATTGACATATTGGTTGTTCAGTTTGACCCGCCAGTTTTGGAGATATGGCTTATAGAGTAATGTCTTGCAGAAAACGAGTTGAGAAAACGGGCTTGAAAAGGTTCACTTCTGTGGTCTCTAACATTACACCTAGCTACATGTTTGAGCATTTATTTCATATTTACAGCTCTAACACTTATTTCAGACATGCTCTAGTGTGTGAAGAGTCTGCCTGTGCTATTAACTCATTTTGGAAAAAAGAAAGAAAAGCTGGAGGTTGCGCGATGGCAGTCTCTCAGTCAAATCTGGTCACATACGGTGAGTCTGTCACCATACGGTGAGTCTGTCACCATATGGTGAGAGTCTGTCACCATACGGTGAGTCTGTCACCATATGGTGAGAGTCTGTCACCATACGGTGAGTCTGTCACCATACGGTGAGTCTGTCACCATATGGTGAGTCTGTCACCATACGGTGAGTCTGTCACCATAGGGTGAGTCTGTCACCATATGGTGAGAGTCTGTCACCATACGGTGAGTCTGTCACCATACGGTGAGTCTGTCACCATATGGTGAGTCTGTCACCATAGGGTGAGTCTGTCACCATAGGGTGAGTCTGTCACCATACGGTGAGTCTGTCACCATACGGCGAGTCTGTCACCATACGGTGAGTCTGTCACCATATGGTGAGTCTGTCACCATACGGTGAGTCTGTCACCATACAGTGAGTCTGTCTCCATACGGTGAGTCTGTCACCATACGGTGAGTCTGTCTCCATACGGTGAGTCTGTCACCATACAGTGAGTCTGTCTCCATACGGTGAGTCTGTCTCCATACGGTGAGTCTGTCTCCATACGGTGAGTCTGTCTCCATACGGTGAGTCTGTCACCATACGGTGAGTCTGTCACCATACGGTGAGTCTGTCACCATACGGTGAGTCTGTCACCATACGGCGAGTCTGTCACCATACGACGAGTCTGTCACCATACGGCGAGTCTGTCACCATACGGCGAGTCTGTCTCCATACGGTGAGTCTGTCTCCATACGGTGAGTCTGTCACCATACGGTGAGTCTGTCACCATACGGTGAGTCTGTCTCCATACGGTGAGTCTGTCACCATACGGTGAGTCTGTCACCATACGGTGAGTCTGTCACCATACGGTGAGTCTGTCACCATACGGCGAGTCTGTCACCATACGGTGAGTCTGTCACCATACGGTGAGTCTGTCACCATACGGTGAGTCTGTCTCCGACACAAGTGTCTAACCAATAGGGTGTAATGTTCCTTCCAATGACTAGTCTAAACTAAGTACTGCACCCTTCTAAACAGGCTGTGTAATGTAATGTTGTTGTTCCTTCTAACCAACAGGCTGTGTAATGTAATGTAATGTAATGTAATGTAATGTAATGTAATGTAATTAGGGATGTCGGTAACGGTTAATTTGCCAGCCGGGTAGCCGATGGCATTATCCGGTTAATTAACGGGTTTTTTTTATTTTTTTTTAATAGGCTACCCCAAATGTAATATGCATGTATAGGCTACATAATTAAAGTTGGTAGATGAATGGTATACATTTATTTATGTTCCTTTTTAAAAGACAAACAAAAAAGCAACATTTAACAATATAAATAAATTGTTGTAGGCTTAATCATCAATAAACAACGCATCGCATCTGCATGCTTGCATCTGCGCGTCTACAGTACAGAGGTCCGCCGGTTCTAGTCCAAAACATAAATAAGTCCAGTCCAGATCTGAGCAGCCTATACCTATAAAGCCACTGGACGCAATATGGGCTAAGCCTTTTTTTATTATTAAGGAAGATCAGCATGCATGTCACCGTGTTCTGTTTGTTGACTTTTCGCTGACGAGAAAACCCTCAAACATCGATGGCACATGGCTAACGTGTGGGGAGGAGGAGGAGGAGGAAGCGGCGATGGCTGTAAACGTTCTAATAATGGATTTAATAATGCCAAGTAGGTCTCTGCATTGATACGGTCGACATGTTGTGTTAATCTCGTCTCGCTGTCACTCGCTTGGCTTAAGTTTTGACTACCGCAAAGCTACCGTTGTAGCCAACTAGCCTGTGGGCGCGTTCGGAAATAGCGCACTGAGCCCACTGCGCAATGCAAACTAATAGGCGAGTGCGCTCCGGTGTGGTATTTCCGAACGCGCCCATTGAAGTACAACAGAAAACTTTGGGACATTGCGGGGACAGAAAACAGCGCCCGAGCGCTGCTGTTCATGCAGCCTGGAGTGTGACAAGCTGGCCGGCGCAAATAATAGCAATTTTAGGCATGTGTGCAACATGACAACTGTTTTAAAGTATTGTACAGTCTCTGTAATGTTTATGTTGTACTATTACTAAAAACGATCTAAAATAAAAGGGATTTAAGATCAGAACACGCATTTATTATTATGCAAATGAACCGTAAAGCTGATAAGCATACTCGGATATTTCTTAACGGTCGGCTAACCGGCTAGCCGGTTAACCCCCGACATCCCTAAATGTAATGTAATGTAATGTTGTTGTTCCTTCTAACCAACAGGCTGCGTTGAATATTCTGAAGTTACTGTCAGAGCTGGACCAGCAGCAGCCCAACGACAGGACAGGAAACGGACCAATCTCTGGGTAAAGACAACCACATTACGTCCCTAGTAGGGCTGTCAGTCTCTGGGTAAAGACAACCACATTACGTCCCTAGTAGGGCTGTCAGTCTCTGGGTAAAGACAACCACATTATGTCCTACTAGGGCTGTCTATCTCTGGGTAAAGACAACCACATTACGTCCCTAGTAGGGCTGTCAGTCTCTGGGTAAAGACAACCACATTATGTCCCTAGTAGGGCTGTCTATCTCTGGGTAAAGACAACCACATTACGTCCCTAGTAGGGCTGTCAGTCTCTGGTTAAAGACAACCACATTATGTCCCTAGTAGGGCTGTCAGTCTCTGGGTAAAGACAACCGCATTATGTCCCTAGTAGGGCTGTCTATCTCTGGGTAAAGACAACCACATTACGTCCCTAGTAGGGCTGTCAGTCTCTGGTTAAAGACAACCACATTATGTCCCTAGTAGGGCTGTCTATCTCTGGGTAAAGACAACCACATTACGTCCCTAGTAGGGCTGTCAGTCTCTGGTTAAAGACAACCACATTATGTCCCTAGTAGCTCAGTCTCTGGGTAAAGACAACCGCATTATGTCCCTAGTAGGGCTGTCTATCTCTGGGTAAAGACAACCACATTACGTCCCTAGTAGGGCTGTCAGTCTCTGGTTAAAGACAACCACATTACGTCCCTAGTAGGGCTGTCAGTCTCTGGGTAAAGACAACCGCATTACGTCCCTAGTAGGGCTGTCAGTCTCTGGGTAAAGACAACCACATTACATCCCTAGTAGGGCTGTCAGTCTCTGGGTAAAGACAACCCCATTACGTCCCTAGTAGGGCTGTCTATCTCTGGGTAAAGACAAGCACATTACGTCCCTAGTAGATCTGCCAGTCTCTGGGTAAAGACAACCACATTACGTCCCTAGTAGGGCTGTCTATCTCTGGGTAAAGACAACCACATTACGTCCCTAGTAGGGCTGTCTATCTCTGGGTAAAGACAACCACATTACGTCCCTAGTAGATCTGTCAGTCTCTGGGTAAAGACAACCACATTACGTCCCTAGCAGGGCTGTCTGTCTCTGGGTAAAGACAACCACATTACGTCCCTAGTAGGGCTGTCAGTCTCTGGGTAAAGACAACCACATTACGTCCCTAGTAGGGCTGTCAGTCTCTGGGTAAAGACAACCACATTACGTCCCTAGTAGGGCTGTCTATCTCTGGGTAAAGACAACCACATTACGTCCCTAGTAGGGCTGTCAGTCTCTGGGTAAAGACAACCACATTACGTCCCTAGTAGGGCTGTCTCTGGGTAAAGACAACCACATTATGTCCTACTAGGGCTGTCTATCTCTGGGTAAAGACAACCACATTACGTCCCTAGTAGGGCTGTCAGTCTCTGGTTAAAGACAACCACATTATGTCCCTAGTAGGGCTGTCAGTCTCTGGGTAAAGACAACCACATTACGTCCCTAGTAGGGCTGTCTCTGGGTAAAGACAACCGCATTACGTCCCTAGTAGGGCTGTCAGTCTCTGGGTAAAGACAACCACATTACGTCCCTAGTAGGGCTGTCAGTCTCTGGGTAAAGACAACCACATTACGTCCCTAGTAGGGCTGTCAGTCTCTGGGTAAAGACGACCGCATTACGTCCCTAGTAGGGCTGTCAGTCTCTGGGTAAAGACAACTACATTACGTCCCTAGTAGGGCTGTCAGTCTCTGGGTAAAGACAACCACATTACGTCCCTAGTAGGGCTGTCAGTCTCTGGGTAAAGACAACCACATTACGTCCCTAGTAGGGCTGTCGGTCTCTGGGTAAAGACAACCACATTACGTCCCTAGTAGGGCTGTCTCTGGGTAAAGACAACCACATTACGTCCCTAGTAGGGCTGTCAGTCTCTGGTTAAAGACAACCACATTACGTCCCTAGTAGGGCTGTCTCTGGGTAAAGACAACCACATTACGTCCCCAGTCCCTACTAAAGTTTATTCATGTTATTTATCATAACTGCCCTGTGAAGATTAGGTAGCCTAAAAAACAAAACCGAAAGACAAACGAAAAATAAAAGACAAACGGAAATATGTTTTATTCACATGTTCCAATGGGTAGTCTAGTGCCAAAAACACAATCGAGTCGTCAATAATCGCAATTATTTTTTGCAGGACAATCAGTCGTCAACTTAAATGTTTGTAATCGCGACAGCCCTGCAGTCGACTTAACCCATTTTGACCTGAGATCAGATTCTAAAAATGTCTTCTACATCCTGACAGTTTTCTGAAAAAGCTATGTTTCTATGTCAGTCGTTCTTCGTTTTTTCAAAAATAGCAGACCTACAAGCTCGTAGCGCGCCACTCGGTGGCGCTCTATGAGCTTGTAGATCTGCTATTTTTCAATAGCTAAGACACGCACCACATAATGCATAACATACACGCCCAAAATGTGTTGATGTTAATGAACGGCGTTGTTGTTTTTTCTCTGCAGGTGCGGCAAGCAGCAGGAAATGGATACGGAGTCGCTCCTCAAACAGGCTAACTCAAGCACCTTGGCACAGACTCTGGACGGCACCGTTTAGGAAGAACGCACAAACACAAACACACCACGACGGGTCGTCTCGACAAGAAAGCACTAGAGAAAACTCGCACTGTGTTCTGGATGTTTAAAGAAGACCGACTTTTACACTTGGTTTGCGCGCCGGAAATGGCAATGGTATCGACGAGCTTGTAACATCTGTACGGAGCCCTGGAGTGGCCATCGATATAGATATATATATATATATATATATATATCTTTATATATATATAACATCTGTACGGAGCCCTGGAGTGGATATATATATATATATATATATATATATATATATATATATATATATATATATATATATAAAAAAAAAAATCTTTTTTTTTTATGCCAATTCGATATCTCGAAATGGTAACTTGTGGACTCAAAATACTATTTCGTGCTCTCGAATTACTAATTTATCTCCCGATCTCGAACTAATAACTCGTTTCGAATTGCTAATTCCAGATCACGATCACAGATAGTATTTCGAAGACCACAAGTTACTAATTTGCGATCTCGAATTAGCATCCCAAAAACCTTCTCTCCCTCGATGGCCACTCCAGGCCTCCAGGGGTACCTCTGCGATGTCCGGTTCCCTCTCGATGGTCACTCCAGGTCTCCAGGGGTACCTCTGTGATGTCCGGATCTCTCCCGATGGTCACTCCAGGCCTCCAGGGGTACCTCTGCGATGTCCGGTTCCCTCTCGATGGTCACTCCAGGTCTCCAGGGGTACCTCTGCGATGTCCGGTTCCCTCTCGATGGTCACTCCAGGTCTCCGTACCTCTGCGATGTCCGGTGCGCAAAACTTTAGTATAAATCACTTTGGAAGTCTACAGCTCGCTTTGTTTTAGGAGGGGGGCGGGGCGGCCGTAGGCTTTCTAAAGCCAACACTGTTTCATATATTAAGATGTTTAAGGGGGGGAGGGGCGGCCGTAGGCTTTCTAAAGCCAACACTGTTTCATATATTAAGATGTTTAATCGCAATGTTCACAGTTAAGCAAGATTGTTAAAGAGAAAAAAAAGGATGTTTTCTTTGATGTTGTTTAATTGTATACATTATTTATTATTATTTTTTATTTGTATTGCTTTGCGTTAAATGCGGCTGCATCCTAGTCGAGTAAAAAGTAGAACGAAACGATGAACGTGGAAGCTTTTTCTTTTTCTTCGTTTATCTTCATGGCTAGAGCTCGTTGTTAGTTTTGTTTTGTTTTGTTTGTTTCTTTTAATTTCCTCGTTTAGAGAGACTTGCTTTGCTCTGGGGGTGTTTTATGTTGTAGCCCAAACAGGAGTACTTGGCCCCCCAACATGAGGTTGTTTCCCTCTCTCCCTCGCCCCCTTGAAGCTTTATGTTGTAGCCCAAACAGGAGTACTTGGCCCCCCAACAGGAGGTTGTTTCCCTCTCTCCCTCGCCCCCTTGAAGCATTATGTTGTAGCCCAAACAGGAGTACTTGGCCCCCCAACATGAGGTTGTTTCCCTCTCTCCCTCGCCCCCTTGAAGCTTCATGTTGTAGCCCAAACAGGAGTACTTGGCCCCCCAACATGAGGTTGTTTCCCTCTCTCCCTCGCCCCCTTGAAGCATCATGTTGTAGCCCAAACAGGAGTACTTGGCCCCCCAACATGAGGCTGTTTCCCTCTCTCCCTCGCCCCCTTGAAGCATTATGTTGTAGCCCAAACAGGAGTACTTGGCCCCCCAACATGAGGTTGTTTCCCTCTCTCCCTCGCCCCCTTGAAGCATTATGTTGTAGCCCAAACAGGAGTACTTGGCCCCCCAACATGAGGTTGTTTCCATCTCTTCCTAGCCCCCTTGAAGCTTTGAAACCATGGGCATTATTTATCTTGATCGCATTCCTGGAAGAATAATCAAAACATGTGAAATGGGGCGCGGCGTTCAGGGTAGCATCGCAGGCTACCCGCAAATTGCAGCACGGCAACTTATGAAGTATTGAAAACCAACGGAACCAAATGGACCCCATTCGTTCACTGTCAGAGTTACAGATCTGTATAAGGGTCCATTTTGACCCTTTCAGGGAACCAACACTGACAGTCCCTTTGCTCAACACCATAAGATGTACAGTTTTGTATCTAGCTATTAACCCATTTTGAGATCAGATTCTAAAAATGTCTTCTACATCCTGACAGTTTTCTGAAAAAGCTATGTTTCTATGTCAGTGGTTCTTCGGTTTTAAAAAAATAGCAGACCTACAAGCTCGTAGCGCGCCACTCGGTGGCGCGCTATGAGCTTGTAGATCTGCTATTCTTCAATAGCTAAAGCATAACATAATGCTAACACCAAAAGGGGTTCCTGCCCAGAATGGGTTAAACGAAAGCTTTGCAGATTTGCCTTTTTTCCCCGAGATGAATGTGAACGTGTCCCCGAGAAGACGAAGACGAAGCGGTGTTTGTCCACCGTTAGTAAGAAAAAATAAAATAGACTGCGCACCTAGATCAAAAGTCTTAAAGAAGGTGCGTACGCAAAACGAAATGTCAACATAAGACAAGGCTGTGTGTGTCCACTGCCCACAACAACCAAGGATTACGCGCTGCGCACTGCCTGACTTGCGCGGCACAGAAGACGAATGTTTTTGGAAGCCGTTTCTGTCAGTGGCGAGCTTCCTCAGAGGAGGAAACCACTGCCCACTGAGTGCATATTATGACCACGGCACGGCCCAGTGGCTGGCTGACCACGGCCCGGCCCAGTGGCTGGCTGTCAGCTGCAGTTTACTCAAACTCTACCAGAGTGGCTCGTTGTCGCCGAATGCCGATGATACTGATGAAGGCGGTGTTAATTATGCTAATGAAGGCTCTGTTCCATTCTGGTCAAACAGAGTCAGTGTTAATGATGCTAATGAAGGCTCTGTTCCATTCTGGTCAAACAGACTCAGTGTTAATGATGCTAATGAAGGCTCTGTTCCATTCTGGTCAAACAGAGTCAGTGTTAATGATGCTAATGAAGGCTCTGTTCCATTCTGGCCAAACAGAGTCGGTGTTAATGATGCTAATGAAGGCTCTGTTCCATTCTGGTCAACCAGAGTCAGTGTTAATGATACTAATGAAGGCTCTGTTCCATTCTGGTCAACCAGAGTCAGTGTTAATGACGCTAATGAAGGCTCTGTTCCGTTCTGGTCAACCAGAGTCAGTGTTAATGATGCTAATGAAGGCTCTGGTCCATTCTGGTCAAACAGAGTCGGTGTTAATGATGCTAATGAAGGCTCTGTTCCATTCTGGTCAAACAGAGTCGGTGTTAATGATGCTAATGAAGGCTCTGTTCCATTCTGGTCAAACAGAGTCGGTGTTAATGATGCTAATGAAGGCTTTGTTCCATTCTGGTCAAACAGAGTCTGTGTTAATGATGCTGATGAAGGCTCTGGTCCATTCTGGAGTCAGGGTGCTGCTAGTGTGCATGTTGGTTCACTGGAAACACTCACACCAGTGGCTCCCAAAGTGTCCTTGAGTGGGTTCCAAATGGCCCCGTACGGGTGTGTACCGGGGTTTGAGAGTACTGTACAAAATGGAACCAAATGGAAGCGGAGTTTCGCTCAAGGTCGCCACTGATCGAAATGTTTGCTTGCAAACATTTTAGTTTCTCCTGCGCCGTGCCAGTTGTCCTGTGTGCGTGTAACGGTTTGTTGTTGGGGATTAGTCCACTGTGCAAACGAGCCTTCTGTCTGTGAGCTGCGGGGTGTTGGGGAGCAACCAGCTGTGAGCTGCGGGGTGTTGGGGAGCAACCAGCTGTGAGCTGCGGGGTGTTGGGGAGCAACCAGCTGTGAGCTGCGGGGTGTTGGGGAGCAACCAGCTGTGAGCTGCGGGGTGTTGGGGAGCAACCAGCTGTGAGCTGCGGGGTGTTGGGGAGCAACCCTCGACATCAACTCCATAAAAAAACAACCCAAAAATGTGCCTTGCCTGTTGCGAGAAGAAGGCTTTCTTCCCAGCTATGGGATCTATGCCGGTTGGCTTGAGTTCTTCTTTCTTGTAGTTATGGTTCACTTCAGTTCCGTTTTTCTTCAAATACATCAACTTAATCTCATAGTTTTTTTTTTTGTGTTCTTCATTAAGGGATGAGATTAAAAGCAAAACATTCTCCAGGAATTCCATTGCTTCACGGGGAGAGCAATTTACAGGAGAAAAATGATTTATTTTATATTTTTGTTGGGGGGTCAAGTAGTCGTTTAACGGTAGATAACCCTGATGGTTAGATTTGGACCCCCGTGCGTGCGTGCGTGCGTGCGTGCGTGCGTGTGTGTGTGGACGGCTGGGATGCAGCCAGAGGAACCACTGCTTTGAATCAACACCCACAAGTGAAGTATTTTATCTGCACCACTGTCTCTCAACGGCCCGGTCTCCAAATGGACCCTAAACGGGTCTGTAATGGAACCAAATGGACCCTTACACAGGTCTGTAATGGAACCAAATGGACCCTTACTCAGGTCTGTAATGGAACCAAATGGACCCTTACACAGCTCTGTAACTTGAGAGTGTAACAAATGGTCCATTTGGTTCCATGCCTCCTCGGAGTTTAATGAACACTGCGGATATTACTGTTATTTTTGGGGGTCCCAGAGATACCCCCCCCCACTGTACCCTCTCTGGAATCCGCTTCGGACCCCTGGTCGTTGGGGGTCCCTGTTGGGGGTCCCTGGAAACAGAAACGTTGAGACACGGTGGTCCACATTACCATGTAAGGGCCTGGAAGTTTTTTTATTTTTTTTTGGTATTTTATTTTATTTCCGTTGTGACTAAATGTAGCGTGTGTGTGATTGTAAATGTGATGTTGTCCCCCCCGTGTGTGTATGTGTGTGTGCGTGCGTCGTGTGCGTGCGTGCGTGTGTGTATGTCTGTCGGTAGGGGCAGTGTGTCGGAAGTCTATCGTTGCATAATGGTTGAAGCACGATACCGACTTCTGCCCCCTCATCTCTGTACCCCGTTGCCCCCCCTCCTGGTGTGTCCCCCCCCCCCCCCCCCCCCCCATGGAATGTAAGTAAAACTGGTGTGCTGTCATGCACAAAATACAAAGTCACTGTCTCTTTTTCTTACTTATTTTACTCCCTGCTCTTGCCCTAAACCTGAGTTTCTCAAACATTGTCATTGTCGAGGACCCATGTTGTCCCTGGCATGTTGTACCAGCCTGCCAGGGACCAGATTTGTGTCGTAAATGTTCAACTTTTTTCCTCCAAAGATTTTTATGAGCTCCAAGTGAATATGGATACTCTCTAGATCTGATAGACTCTACAGTCTGTGGCACGGTGTCGCTGGTTAAACATGCAGACGCCCGCCACAGTGTCGCTGGTTAAACATGCAGACGCCCGCCACAGTGTCGCTGGTTAAACATGCAGACGCCCGCCACGGTGTCGCTGGTTAAACATGCAGACGCCCGCCACGGTGTCGCTGGTTAAACATGCAGACGCCCGCCACGGTGTCGCTGGTTAAACATGCAGACGCCCGCCACAGTGTCGCTGGTTAAACATGCAGACGCCCGCCACGGTGTCGCTGGTTAAACATGCAGACGCCCGCCACAGTGTCGCTGGTTAAACATGCAGACGCCCGCCACGGTGTCGCTGGTTAAACATGCAGACGCCCGCCGCGGTGTCGCTGGTTAAACATGCAGACGCCCGCCGCGGTGTCGCTGGTTAAACATGCAGACGCCCGCCACGGTGTCGCTGGTTAAACATGCAGACGCCCGCCACGGTGTCTCTGGTTAAACATGCAGACGCCCGCCACAGTGTCGCTGGTTAAACATGCAGACGCCCGCCGCAGTGTCGCTGGTTAAACATGCAGACGCCAGCCACGGTGTCGCTGGTTAAACATGCAGACGCCCGCCACGGTGTCGCTGGTTAAACATGCAGACGCCCGCCACGGTGTCGCTGGTTAAACATGCAGACGCCCGCCAGTGTCGCTGGTTAAACATGCAGACGCCCGCCACGGTGTCGCTGGTTAAACATGCAGACGCCTGCCACAGTGTCGCTGGTTAAACATGCAGACGCCCGCCACGGTGACGCTGGTTAAACATGCAGACGCCTGCCACAGTGTCGCTGGTTAAACATGCAGACGCCCGCCACGGTGACGCTGGTTAAACATGCAGACGCCCGCCACAGTGTCGCTGGTTAAACATGCAGACGCCCGCCACGGTGTCGCTGGTTAAACATGCAGACGCCCGCCACGGTGTCGCTGGTTAAACATGCAGACGCCCGCCACGGTGTCTCTGGTTAAACATGCAGACGCCCGCCACGGTGTCGCTGGTTAAACATGCAGACGCCCGCCACAGTGTCGCTGGTTAAACATGCAGACGCCCGCCACGGTGTCGCTGGTTAAACATGCAGACGCCCGCCACGGTGTCGCTGGTTAAACATGCAGACGCCCGCCACAGTGTCGCTGGTTAAACATGCAGACTCCCGCCGCGGTGATCCTATATCAACACGTCTCATATTTGCCATTGACAATGAAAGGAGAAATTAGGTCAAATATCCGTCAAATGTGACGTAAATTTGGGGCAACACAAACATAAAATGCCATTTAATGACAATGAAGGGAAAATGTACGTCGTATTTAGACGAGCAAATCAATCACATAAATTCACTTGTTTATGTATGCAAAATAAGCACACCACCGCCCCTCCTAAGATGCACAGCTTGTCCAGGTGAAACTCGGCCGTGTCTTCTTCACAATCCCGAAGTGGAACCCTAGGACACCTAAGATCGAGACGGGACAGGATTTGCAAGAGGAATTACCGCAGCCAGCTTTTACAATCTTGACTATAGCAGGACCTTGACCTTGGAGAGTCCTTGTATGTGGGCTATCCACCGCCCAAAGGGAGAAATGTCATGTTAAAGGTGTGCAAAGTTCTAATTTTCAATTGTGGCAAAGTATATGCAGTTCTGGATGATGGTTCGGGGCGAACCATTTTGTTACACACAGTTGCCAAGCAGGTCAGATTGAAGGGTCAACCTGAAGAGTTGCGTATCAGAATCATGAGAGATCTTCAAGTTTTGCACGGGGTGGCTGTATCTTCCGAGGTATCTCCTGCAGCACAGCCAAACCAAGTCAATAATATTGAGGGAGCATTTATCGCCAAATAGTTTGGATTGTGAGCATACACAGATCGTCAGCAGACTAATGGAGAGAGATTAACATCTTCGAGGGTTTCCCTTGCTGGATAACTATCAGGCCTGGCCTGTTCGAACTTAGCCGAAAGAAAGGAAAATTGTTCGAGTCTTCTGGATACGGTATAGATTTCAACGTAAAATCTGGGGTGGCTGTAACGAAGACTCTGACTAGGACGTTTGGCTATATGACATATGACATGTTTAGTATGACAATCCCTATATTTGGCCCAAGCCGACCTAGTGCTGATATCAGATAGATGTGGTAGAACCATATATTTGGCCCAAGCCGACCTAGTGCTGATATCAGATAGATGTGGTAGAACCATATATGGATAGATCTATCATGTCCTCCTCTGTGGACATGATCTCCCAGCATGCAACAGCACATCCCATATCTCCCAGACCGGCGTTTCCACTTGGGCTTAAGCTCCGTCCAGGACAAGGTCTCTGGACTGAACCTTTGGTGTCGACTACAGACCAGGCCATGTTGGACGTGTTGAACTTGTAGATCTTAGAGGGATACGTTGCCCCAGTTCCCATTGAACTTGTAGATCTTAGAGGGATACGTTGCCCCAGTTCCCATTGAACTTGTAGATCTTAGAGGGATACGTTGCCCCAGTTCCCATTGAACTTGTAGATCTTAGAGGGATACGTTGCCCCAGTTCCCATTGAACTTGTAGATCTTAGAGGGATACGTTGCCCCAGTTCCCATTGAACTTGTAGATCTTAGAGGGATACGTTGCCCCAGTTCCCATTGAACTTGTAGATCTTAGAGGGATACGTTGCCCCAGTTCCCATTGAACTTGTAGATCTTAGAGGGATACGTTGCCCCAGTTCCCATTGAACTTGTAGATCTTAGAGGGATACGTTGCCCCAGTTCCCATTGAACTTGTAGATCTTAGAGGGATACGTTGCCCCAGTTCCCATTGCCATTTACATATCTGCATTGCTCTCCACCTACATATGTGCAGAGCATTCCATAAATATACATGACACCCTTGGAGACACACGCCGAATGACCACTCAGTGTCATGGCCGCCCCAATGCATTTCCAATGGAAGTCACATGGTTTGATACAACATTTTGGACTACAAGCAGGGCCGCTTTTAAGGTAGTGCGAGTGGTGCGGCCGCACAGGGCCTCGCACATGCGAGGCCTCGCTCTAGGCAGTGTTTTTTTTTTTTTAAGGAACAATAATCGCATCGCAGACCGTTCCGTCGCAGTTGATTTTTCACCTATTTAAGCTGCGGTCGGTTTGGAGCAGATCCACAAGCTCACAATGCGTTGCGAGCTTGTAGATCGGCCGCGCGACCGTGCAACGCAGTCGAATTATACACACAATGGAAACGAAACAAAAACAAGTTGAACACATGTAGCCAGGCTAGTTGAGTGCACAACCGCTCCCGCTCACAAACAAAACGACTTGCCACTCGAGTGAAGTGAAAAGGTATGCCGTCATGTCATGTAGGACTGTGTGGACAAAAAAGGTTTTATTTCAAATAATTAGTCACGCATGGACCGACGACCTCTCTCTCTCTCTCTCTCTCACTCTATCTTTCAGTCTCTCTGTCAGTCCAGTCAGTCAGTGTCATGATTTCACAATTTTCTAATTGAATTTTGAATTTTGATCGATCACAAACTGTCTGCAGGCAATCAAGCAAATGTGATACTTAATATTTATAACAAATAGGAAAGTGAAGGCAAAAGTATGTATTAATTAATTAATTAATTCAAAAAATGCACAGGCCTCGCATTTCTCCCAGACGCCTCTGACTACAAGCTGTTGTATGGCTTTCGGCTGTGTTTCGACTGCCCCTCTCCCACAACACAAATGTTGTGTCAAACCATGTGACTTCCATTGGAAATGCATTGAGAGCTTACAACAAGCATACATCTCATACAACAAGCATACATCAATCTGTTGCGACCGTGTGAGTCGCCCCTTAGGCCTCACTCACGGGTGCATTACTTAGTTTAGACAGTATTTGGTTTAGACTAGTCATTGTTTAGACCAGTCATTAGTCCTACAACTACAATCTATCTCAAACCCTCACCCTAACCTCCCACGGGGCAGCACACCTAAACCTAACCTTAACCCATGTCTAACCAATGACTGGTCCAAACTAAGTATGCACCCTAAACCTAACCTTAACCCATGTCTAACCAATGACTGGTCCAAACTAAGTATGCACCCTAAACCTAACCTTAACCCATGTCTAACCAATGACTAGTCTAAACTAAGTATGCACCCTAAACCTAACCTTAACCCATGTCTAACCAATGACTAGTCTAAACTAAGTATGCACCCTAAACCTAACCTTAACCCATGTCTAACCAATGACTGGTCCAAACTAAGTATGCACCCTAAACCTAACCTTAACCCATGTCTAACCAATGACTAGTCTAAACTAAGTATGCACCCTAAACCAGCGCAAATGCAACATCGCTCACACGGTTAGCAACACCTTGGAACAAAATGGAATCCCTCCCGTTCTTGCTGTTGTCCGCGGTCGTGCAGAAAATATGTTTCTGGATTCTTTGCCAACCGCTGTGAGAGGTGGGGGAAAACGGGATGTTGGAACTCACTGTGCAATAATTGCTCTACAAAACAATCAGCAGCTCTTCACAGCACTAGTTGGACAACATGATTATTTGTGATGTCACATGAATCTTGACCAAACGGCAGGATTCTATTGATCGGATTTTCCGATCGCGATCGGATCGGGACAACCCTACTGGCAACCCTGTTCATAAACTGAGTGAGGCTCCAGTGGAGATGGGAGAAGTTCCGCCTCCTCCCTGATGGGGGCAGCAGAACACAAGTGCTGACATCGACAGGCCATCTGCCCAGATTGGCCTAAACTGTACTTCACTTGACTGCTGTAATTCACATAACTTGTGACCTTTTGAAGTTTCTGTGTTACTATGATGGTTTGATCTGCTGTGTGTGTGTGTGTGTGTGTGTGTGTGTGTGTGTGTGTGTGTGTGTGTGTGTGTGTGTGTGTGTGTGTGTGTGTGTGTGTGTGTGTGTGTGTGTGTGTGTGTGTGTGTGTGTGTGTGTGTGTGTGTGTGTTGTGCCTTTTTGGTTTCAAGTCAACTAAAAATGTGCTGATGAGGAATGCCTACATTCCAGTTAATCTGAATTTAGGGCTACCTGTTATGATAAAAAGGTAGTTTGGTATATTCTCACTCACTGAGGTAATTTTTTTTTTACATTGTATCACCCGTCAGTGTTTGATCTTACTGTACTGTTTGATCTTACTGTACTGTTTGGGGTGCCAGTTAGGCAAATGCCTAACACTTTAGTCCAGTTTGGAACTTCTTATTGTTTTAATATTAAACCTTACAATGGATTTACAAAGGATAAATATAGCAGTAACCACATGGACCTGTAAATACAATAAATGGTGCATTTTATATAGCGCCTTTATCCAAGGCGCTTTACATAGATTGTGCATTACATTCACCCATTCACACACACATTCATACACCGATTGCAGTGGAAGCCATGCAAGGCACCAACCAGCACATCGGGAGCAATTTGGGGTTCAGTGTCTTGCCCAAGGACACTTCGACATGTAGCCAGGAGAAGCCGGGATTCGAACCGCCGACCCATGGATCATTGGACGACCTGCTCTACCTCCTGAGCCACAGTCGCCACAGTAAACCACAATATACCCAGGGATTGGTTACCCACAAAAGCCAACCTTCACTCAATAACAGTTCAGTCAGGACAACTCAGTCAGGGCAACTCATGATCATGGATGGATGGAAGGTAACAGGGGGTGCACGGCCAAAAATGTTTGATAACTGCTGCTCTAAGATAGCAGGCCTACTCAATATCTTTATTTCATTGTGCCCAGCATTTCAAGACAAATAGGAAGATGCGCTTTCAAGTTCAAAGCACCAGGAGACTGGAACGTCCTGCCCTTGTCCCTTAGATCAATTACCTCTTTTAATGCTTTCAAGAATGCATTGCTGGTTCATCTTATACAGTATCTAGCTGCTCTTGTTTCTGATTATATTTCCATCCATCCACCTTCAACCGCTTATCCGTAGTCGGGTCCCGGGGGCAACAGCTCCACCAGAGAGCTCCAGACTTCCCTCTCCAGAGCAACATTAGTCACTTCCTCCTGGGGGATCCCGAGACATTCCAAGGCCAGTGAGTCGATGTAATCCCTCCATCGGCGCCTTGGTCTGCCCCGGGGTCTCCTCGCAGTGGGACGTGATCCTTGGTCTGCCCCGGGGTCTCCTCCCAGTGGGACGTGATCCTTGGTCTGCCCCGCGGTCTCCTCCCAGTG